>NW_004444105.1:4133072-4247544 GCF_000243295.1 Trichechus manatus latirostris
TCACTAACACAACTGCCACGCATCTTCCCTCATTAACATCATAGAGGCAGGATTTATAACATATAGGAAAATCACACAATACCAGGAATCATGGCACAGCCAAATTGATACACACGTTTTTTGGGGGACATAATTAAATCCATGAGAGTTACCATGTGTATAGCAGCTACCAACAGAATAAAACACTGTCCAATTCTGTGCCATCCTCAAAATCGTTGCTACGCTTGAGCTCATGTTTGCAGCCAGTGTATCAATTCATCTCCTTGAGGGTCTTCCTCTCTTTCACTTACCCTCTACTTTACCAAGCATGACATTCTTCTCCTGAGACTGATCCCTACTGATAACATGTCCAAAGTACATGAGACTAAGTCTCGCCATCCTTACTTCTAAGGAGCATTTTGGCTGTACTTCATCCAAGACAGATTTGTTCGCTCTTCTGACAGTCCATGGTATACTGAATATTCTTTGCCCTTTATCATAATTCAAAGGCATCAGTTCTTCTTCAGTCTTCCTTATTCATTGTCCAGCTTTCACATGCATATGAGGCAACTGAGAATACCATGACTTGGGTCAAGCGCACTTAGTCCTCAAAGTGGCATCTACGACTTTCAACACTTTAAAGAGCTCTTTTGCAGCAGATTTGCCCAATGTAATACGCCATTTGATTTCTTGACTGCTGTTTCCATGAGTGTTGATTATGCATCCAAGTAAAATGAAATCCTTGACAATTTTAATATTTTCTCCATTTATCATGATGTTGCTTATTGGTCCAGTTGTATTTTTGTCTTCTTATGTTGAGGTGTAATCCATACTGAAGGCTGTTGTCTTTGATCTTCATCAATAAGTGCTTCAAGTCCTGTTTGCTTTCAGCAAGCAAGGTTGCATCATCTGCATATCGCAGGTTGTTAATGAGTGTTCCTCCAATCCTGATGCTGCATTCTTCTTCATATAGTCTAGCTTCCTGGATTATTTGCTCAGCATACAGATTGAATAAGTATGGTGAAAGGATACAACCCTGATACACACATTTCCTGATTTTAAACCACACAGTATCCCCTTGTTCTCTTTGAAAGACTGCCTCTTGGTCTATGTACAGGTTCTGCACTGACACAAGTAAGTGTTCTGGAATTCCCATCCTTTGTTATCCAAAATTTGTTATGATCCAAACAGTCGAATGAATGCCTTTGCATAGTAAATAAAACACAGGTAAACATCTTTCCTATATTCTCTGCTTTCAGCCCAGATCCATCTGACATCAGCAGTGATATCCTTCATTTCATGCCCTCTTCTGAATCTGTTTTGAATTTCTGGCGGTTCCCTGTCGATGTACTGCTACAAATGTTTTTGAAAGAATTTCAGTAATATTTTACTGTGTGATATTAATGATAATTGTCGATAATTTGCACATTCAGTTGGACCACATTCCTTTGAAATGGTCACAAATATGGATCTCTTCCAGTAGGCAAGGTAGCTGTCTTCCAAATTTCTTGGCATAGACAAATGAGCACCACCAGTGCTGCATCAATTTGTTGAAACATCTCAATTCGTATTCCATCAATTACTGAGCCTTGTCTTTCTCTAATGCCTTCAGCTTGAATTTCTTCCTTCAATACCATCAGTTCTTGATCATATGCTCCCTCCTGAAATGGTTGAATGTCAACCAATTCTTTTTCGTACAGTGACTCTGTATTCCTTCCATCTTCTTTTGATGCATCTGCATCATTCAAAATTTTGCCCATCGAATCCTCCAACAGTGCAACTTGAAACTTGAAGTTTTTCTTCACATCTTTCAGCTTGGGAAATGCTGAACATGTTCTTCCCTTTTGGTTTTCTAACTCCAGGTCTTTGCACATTTCATTATAATACTTTACTTTACCTTGTCAGGCCACCCTTTAAAATCTTCTGTTCGTCTCTTTTACTTCATCATTTCATTCATTCAGTTTAGCTGCTCTACGTTCAACAGCAAGTTTCAGAGTCTCTTCTGACATCCATTTTGGTCTTTTCTTTCTTTCCTGCCTTTAATTTCCTTTTGCTTTCCTCATGTATGATGTCCGTGATGTCATCCCAGAACTTGTCAGGTCTTCAGCCATTAACGTTCAATGAGTCAAATCTATTCTTCAGATGGTCTCTGAATTTATAGAGGTAGTATTTTGGCTCCCATGGACTTGTTTGAATTTTCTTCAGCTTCAACCTGAACTTGCATATAAACAACTGATTGTCTGTTCCACAGTTGGCCCTGGCCTTGTTCTTACAAATGATATTGTGTTTCTCCATCATCTCTTTCCACAGATGTTGTAGATTTGATTCTTGTGTATTGCATCCAGCAAGGTCCAAATGCTGTTGAAAAAAGGTATTTGCAATGAATAAGTCACTGGTCTTGCAAAATTCTATCATGTGATTGCTGGTGTTGTTTCTATCACCAAGGCCATATTTTCCAACTGCTGATCTTCTTTGTGTCCACCTTTCACATTTCAATCACCAGTAATTATTAAGGCATCTTGATTGTATGTTTGATTAATTTCAGACTGAAGTTGGTAAAAATCTTCAATTTCTTCATCTTTGGCATTAGTGGTTGGTGCATAAATTTGAATAATAGTCATATTAGTTGGTCTTCCTTGTAGGCATATGGATATTATCCTATGACTGACAGCATTGTGTTTCAGAGTTGATCTTGAAATGTTCCTTTTGACAATGAATGTGATGCTGCTCCTCTTTAATTTGTCATTCCCATTATAGTAGATCATATGATTGTCCGATTCAAAATGACCAATACCAGTCCATTTCAGTGCATTAATGCCCAGGATATCAACTTTTATGTGTTCCATTTTATTTTTGATGACTTCCAGTTTTTATGGATTCATACTTCGTACATTCCACGCTCCAATTATTATTTTTTATTGTGATTTATGTGAAAGTTTACAGAGCAAATTAGTTTCTCATTAAACGGTTAATACACAAATTGTTTTGTGACATTGGTTGTCAACCCTGTAACGTGTCAACACTCTCCCCTTCTCCACCCCAGTTTCTCTATTTCCGTTCATCCAGTTTTCTTGTCCCTTCTGCCTTCTTGTCTTTGCTTTTGGACTTGTGTGTCCATTAGTCTTGTATACATGATTGAACTATGAAACACACCCCTTACATGTGTTATTATTGGCCCTAAAGACCTGTCTAATCTTTGGTTGAAGGGTGAACCTCAAGAACGACATCGGTACTGAGTTAAAAGTGTGTCTGGGGGCCATGTTCTTGGAGTTTCTCCAGTCTCTGTCAGACCAGCAAGCCTGGTCTTTTTTTTTTTTTTAATTTGAATTTTGTTCTACATTTTTCTCCTGCTCTTTCTGGGACCCTCTATTTTGATCTCTGCCAGAGCAGTCAGTGTTGGTAACTGCGCACCACCTAGTTGTTCTAGGTTCAGTCTGGTGGAGGTTGTGGTAGTTGCAGTCCATTAGTCCTTTGGACTAATCTTTCCCTTGTGTCTTTGGTCTTCGTTATTCTCCTTTGCGCCAGCTAGGATGGGACCAGTAGATGTATCTTAGATGGCTGCTCACTGGTTTTTAAGACCCCAGTGGCTAATCACCACAGTCAGATGCAGAACATTTTCTTTATAGACTATGTTACGCCCATTGAGCTAGATGTCCCCTGAGACCCCAGCCCTCAGCCCAGTACCTCAGTCTCTCAGGGCATTTGGATGTGTTTGTGAAGCTTCTATGACTTTGCCCTGGTCTAGTTGTGCTAACTTCCCCAGTATTACCATTCACCAAAGTTACCACTTATCTACTGTCTAGTTAGTGTCTTTTTCCTCCCCATTCCTCCCCTCCCTTGTAACCATCAAAGATTGTTTCTTTCTGTGTGTAAACCTTTTCTTGAGTTTTTACAATGGTGGTCTCATATATTTGTCCTTTTGTGATTGACTTATTTCACTCAGCATAATGATCTCCAGATTCATCCATGCTGTGAGATGTTTCACAGATTCATCATTGCTCTTCATCATTGCATAGTATTCCGTAGTGTGTATGTACCATAGTTTGTTTATCCTTTCATCTGTTGATGGGCACTTAGGTTGTTTCCATCTTTTTGCTATTGTGAATAATGCTGTAATGAACATGGATGTGCATATGTCTATTCTTGTCATGGCTCTTATTTCTCTAGGATATATTCCTGGGAGTGGGATTGCTGGATCATAAGATGTTTCTATATCTAGCTTTTTAAGGAAGTACGATATTGTTTTCCAAAATGGTTGTACCATTTTTCTTTCCCACCAGTAGTGTATGAGTTCCAATTCCGTGCAACCTCTTCAACATTTGTTATTTTCTGTTTTTTTGATTCATGCCAATAATGTCGGGGTGAGATGGTATCTCATTGTAGTTTTGATTTGCATTTCTCTAATAGCTAGTGATATCGAGCATTTCCTCATGTGTCTGTTAGCTGCCTGAATGTCTTCTTTGGTAAAGTGTCTGTTCATGTCCTTTATCCATTTTTTAATTGGATTATTTGTCTTTTTATTGTAGAGATGTTGAATTTTCCTATAAATTTTAGAGTTTAGACCTTTGTTGGAAATGCCATAGTCAAAATTTTTTTCCCCAGTCTGTAGGTTGTCTTTTTACTCTCTTGTTGAAGTCTTTTGATGTTGAATTTTTAGGAGATCTCATTTATCTAGTTTATCTTCTGGTGTTTGTGTATTGATAAGTATGGTATGTCTGCTGTTTATGCCATATATTACAGCCTCTAGTGTTCACCCTATTATTTCTTCCATGAACTTTATAGTTTTTAGTTTTATATTTAGGTCTTTGATCCATTTTGAAGTAGCTTTTATGTATGGTGTGAGGTATGTCCTGTTTCATTTTTTACAGATAGACATCCAGTTTTGCAACATCATTTGTTAAAAAGACTGTCTTTTCACCATTTAATGGATTTTAGGCCTTTGTCAAAGATCAAGTGGCCGTAGTAAATGGATATACATCTGGGTTCTTGACTCTGTTCCATTGGTCAATGTGTCATTGTACCAGTACCAGGATGTTTTGACTATCATAGCTTTATAGTAGGTTCTGAGGTCAGGTAATGCAACAATTATTAATAGATGTTTGCAGCTGTTTTTTCTCATTTTGAGTCATGCCACATCAGCAAATGAAAATTCCAAAAGCTTTACTCCATCCGTGTTATTAAGGTTGACTCTATTTTGAGAAGACAGCTCTTCCCCAGTTGTATTTTGAGTGTCTTCCAACCTGAGGGGCTCATCTTCCAGCGCTATATCAGACAATGTTCTTCTACTATTCATAAGGTTTTAGCTAGCCAATTTTTTCAGAAGTAGACTGCCAGATCCTAGCCTGTCTTAGTCTGGAAGCTCTGCTGAAACCTGTCCACCAAGGGTGACTCTGCTGGTATTTGAAACATTGGTGGCATAGCTTCCAGCATCACAGCGACACACAAGACACCACAGTATGACAAATTGACAGATAAGTGGTGGAAAGAGAACCAATAGGCTCTTTATTTCTAAGTCTTCACTGACTAAACAGAACTTCTTTATCAACCTTTAAATAATTAAGTTACAGCTTTTTTTTTTTTTTTTTTTAAATACTATACTAGACACTTTGCTTTTCTTCCCAAAGTCCTGCTTTTCTCCTTCCTCCAAGGTATGGTTAGTATGGAAGCCACCATTTCCTACAGTATGATGCTGCTTTCTTAGCACAGTTGATTGGATCAGAAGTAGGCAACAAACATAGTTAGGTCAATTAGGTTTCTTTTCTGAAATTTTTGGGAAAAAAGTTCTATAATGACAGAAAAGATTGAAGCCAGTATAGGAGACAGGGTGAAAAGAGAGGAAGACTTAACAACAAGTGAGTTCCTTCTTCTAGCCTTCCCTATGTCCTTCTCCTCTCTGTGCCTTGTCTTGTAATATATTCAAATCCTCTTCCAGTAAATCCCTCCCCACTTTTTCTTTACTTAAGTTAGTTCAGGAGCCCTGGTGGCTCAGTGGTTAAGAGCTTAGCTGCTAACCAAAAGGTCTGCAGTTCAAATCCACCAGCCACTCTGTGGAAAGCCTATAGGACAATTCTACTCTGTCCTATAGGGTCGCTATGAGTTGGAATCGACTCGATGGCAACTGGTTTAAGTTAGTTCAGATTGGGTTTTTGTAATTTACAACAAAGAAGCTTAATGAATATACTTACCGGCTGTCATTTATTGTGCCTACAATAAACAAACAAATCATAAAATTTGTGACACTGATATCTGATCAATTTTTTTGCATTAAAACAAATTTAGTCAATTAAATACTTCAACTACACAATCAAAAATAAATTATACATAATGGGGCTATTTTCTGACACACTCTTTGCCATAAAATGTCATCCAGCCCACTTGTTCTGCTGGCTCAGAAGAACAGAGTTCAGTGTGATTACAAAACTGATTCTTGCTCCTTCACCCAAAGGCATTTCTTTCCAGTAGAACAAATCAAATAAAGCACTAATTGTTTTAATATCCAAAGAATATAGAATCCCCTTTGTAATCAAATTTGGTTTTGTTAAAAACCAACCAATAAGCATAGTTAGGCCATATCCACAGACAAAGCAAAACCCTATACTCAAGAATTTACTTTAAATTAATACTGATAACTATAGTTGATGATTTGGTGTATTATTGAATATCTTGAAAATATTGCATTGTCTCTTGCACCAAAATAATCAATGGCTATCCACGAGCAATCAATTGACCAATATTCATCAAGAACTGATTTTGCACTGGGGTTGCATCAGGTGGTCTAGACCAGTGATAATCAAACAGATTTCCTTACAGCCGGTTTCCTGAAGGTGCCCCAGGCCAAGAAATCAGGGCAAAGTTTGTAATATGGTTGTGCTGCAGGAACCCTATGTATAAGAGGAGAAAGAGCAGGGCTCTAGACACTAATGTATCTAGAATAATACAGTTTTTGATAAAAGTCTTGTGAAGCCAGAAGAGGCCAAGAGGCCAGGGCCCTTGGCTCTCACCCTTATGTTAACCATTGACAACCCATCTGATCTGTTTATATTTAAGATTCAATGAAAGATTTAATTTGAAGTAAAAGGGACATCCTTACAAAACAAGTTTAAGAGCCACCACTTTAGGGACTTTATAAGGTTAAAAAGTACATCATCTTTCCTAAATGAACAAGCTAACACTTTCACTAAGGAAATAAGATGTCAACAATATATGATGTAGGCCTAAAAGAAGTTCTCTCTAAAGATTCCCTTCCCGTCTTGGGTCCTGTTTTTCCTGCTGGAAGTAGAGTGCTTTAAGGAGAGATGGAAGAGGTTGTGTAAGTTTCTAGACATACCTATTTACAAAAGAATCTCATTTTAGTGTTTCAGATTTGGGCCTGTTTGCATTTAGATTTGAATCTCAAACTTCAGAGCCCTTCTGCCTCCCTCCAGGCTTCCTGACTAAGCAATGACTCAGGGGCTGTGTAGGGGAGGGGAGGTGTGTGGCTGGCTCTCTTGTACTGCCCTCTCAACCTTTCAGGTGTTTGCTCACCCCAGTGGGAAGGAACTGGGTGAGTGTGATCTCTATCATGTGGAGGTCAGGGCACTCTCTGTCCTCCTGTTAGCTGGCTGTCTAAGGGTTTGATAGCCCTTGGGAGTACCTCCAACACCCTGGAGTGCATGTTTGAACAGGAGATAGAAATGTCCATCTTCCCTCCAGTCTTCACAGCCTACACAGTGTTCCCTGGCTTTGAAGGAGAGTGCCTCTTTCACGGGGCTGGGAGTGAGGACAGTGGTGGTTGGTGTTGGGTCCCTTCTGAGTTGCCTCCGCTGGGAAAGCCCTAGGAGAGGTGGCATGAGGCTCTTTGGGGTCTTTAGTGCCTTTGGGCCTCAGGTTTTGACACTGTCTGCAAATCTAAGATAATAGGAAAAATCTTACTAACAGTCAATTGCAGATTAACAGAGAAATCACATGACCATCTAGAGGTCTTAGACTTGTGTAGCTTGGGCAGAAAGAGCTCTGAGGAAGAAAGAGCATCATGGATTAGTGATAGGTAAGGTTTCCTGGTGGAGGGAGACTAGCAAGGGACTTTGACAGATAGATAGTAGCAAAAGGGCAAAGGCTTTCCGGGCAAAGGCTGTCCAGGCGAAAGGAATCTTACAGGCAAATACATAGAGATGAACCAGGTATTGTACTATGTACTTTACAAAAAAAATGGTTTCAATTAAATTTTTTTTTCTTGTTTTTGTTCTTCAGGTGAAGGTTTATAGAGCAAATTAGTTTCTCATTCAATAGCTTATACACAGATTGTTCTGTGACATGGGTTGCAATCACCGTGATGTGTCTGCACTCTCCCCATTACCACCCTGAGTTCCCCGTTTCCATTAGTCCGGTTTTCCTGCCCCTTCCTACCTTAGAAGGGTGTCTAAAGGCCATAGTCTTAGGGGTTCAGCCAGTATCTCTTGGACCGGTAAATCTGGTCTTTTTCATGAATTTGAATATTGTTATACATTTTTTCCCACTCTAAACGGGGCTTTCTATTATGACCCTGGTCAGAGCCGTAAATAGTGGTAGCCAGGCACCATCTAGTTCATCTGGTCTCAGGCTACCAGAAGCTGTGGTTCTTGTGGTAGGTTATTGTTTCCTTGAGTCTTTGGTGGGTGCTCATGCACACTCGCTGCAGTCTTGCTGGGTCAAGGAGGGTGGATCGGGTGGCAAGCGAGGCTGGGTGCACTCACATGGTCGCTGCCTCAAGCTGGTTCGGGGGCAGGGGGTATGCGGTGGGTGGATGCGTGCCTGTTCTCGCAGTGGCTGCTCTCCCCGATTGGCGGCATGCCGGTGGGTTGCAGGTGAGTGAGCACATGGTCACGTGGTTGCAGCTCGCTGGGTCGGGGGCTGAGTGGTGCACAGGAGCACTCTTATTGCTGCTCTTTGGGTGGGTGGGGGAGTGGCACACAGGGCTGTGTGAGGGGGGTGGCAGGGAGCTCATATTTATGGTCTTCAGTTGGGTGGGGTGGCTGGAGTATGGGCGCCTCCACCACTTCCGATCAGGAAGCGGAGGGGAGAGGGAGTGTTCCCCTTTCCCTGACAGACATGGGTGCCCGGCCACTTCCTGTCCACTGCAGCTAGGAGTTGGGATCTGCCCGCTATGAAGTGCTAGGAGCAGGAGGGGCACCTGAGTCCAGCTGGGACCTCCCACCACTACTCCTCTGATCTACCACCTTATGCGCAGCACCCACTCTGGAGATCAGGGACCGCCACGCGTGTGTATACCTGACTCTGGATCTTGGCTCCCTCCCTGCACTATGGATGGCAGGATCCCTGGAATTCTCACCCTCCTTTTTGTGTTTTCCTTCCTTAGATCCACATCATGATCCGCTCATCTTGTTTCTCTCTGGGTGTGTTTATACAGTTTCTCTGTATCCTGTGGGAATGCCATCAAGTTGCCTTCCTTTGCTCCTCACCTGGGGTTGTTACCGGCTTTGTCTCAAGATGACCACAATGAGCTGGAATGGCTGGCAGAGCCCCTTCACTCCTTGTGCTGCATAGATTCAATTTTTTCTTTTAGTTGGTGTTCAATTCAGTTCTTTATCCTTCCTTTTTGATATTCAGGGTTTCAGGATTGTTATCTGTATCTTTCTCACTTGGTTTCTGGGGTCTGTGCTGTATGTTCCGGCTGACTAAGCCACCATCCTGGCTCCTCTCCCTCATTTAATCCTTCTAACAAGTTTGTAAGGTACATATTATCAATACCATTTAAGCAAGGAAAAAAAAAATCCTCTGTATTTTTTGTGATCACTATATGCTAGAGACACAAAAAGAACCTAACCTGCATTATTTCATTTAATCCTCATAACAGTCTATGAAGGTGGCACTATTTTTTATGGCACTAACTATAGAGATTGAATACCTTATTCTAAGTAATAAAACTAGTATGTGACAAAGCTAGACTTAAAAACATATGCAGGACCCAGAAGACCAACAGAAACTTATTTTGTGAAGGCACTGAAAAACAAGTTTGGAAAAATAAGTTGGACATGATTTTTTTTTTAATGTTTTGAGTTGCCAGTCTAAGAACATAGGACTTAATTATTAAGCAATGGAGACCCAATAAAAAATTTTAAGAGTAGTGACATGATCAGATATTACCTTACGAAGATTAACATGCTGTAATGGATGGAACACATGGTTTGTGCTTGACTACTAACCTAAAAGTTGGCGGTTCAAACCCACTCAGTGGCTTTACAAAAGAAAGGCCTGGTGATTTGCTTCTGTAAATATAAAAGCAAAAAAAAAAACCTATGGGGAAGTTCTACTTTGTAACACTTGGGGTCACCATGAGTTGGAATGGATTCACTGGTAGTGGGTTTGATTTTTTGTTTAGAATGTCCATACACTTGGGGTAGCCATGAGTTGAAATTCACTTGATGGCAACTAGTACTGGTAGTAGTAGTGATGCTTAGAACAAATTGTGAGAAAAAGAGACAGGGGGGGAGGAAGGTGTCATGAATTGAATTGTGTCCCCCAAAAATATGTGTCAACTTGACTAGGCCATGATTCCCAGTATTGTGTGGTTGTCCTCCATTTTGTGATCTAATGTAATTGTACTATGCGTTGTAAATCCTAATCTCTGCCTATGGTTAATGAGGCAAGATTAAGTTATGTTAAAGAGGAGTGGGGTGGGATGAAACACACTTACTCAGGTCACAGCCCTAATCTGATATAAGAGGAGTTTCCCTGGGATGCAGCCTGCATCACCTTTTATCTTACAAGAGATAAAAGGAGGGAGAAGTGAGCAGAGAAGGGGACTTCCTACCACCAAGAAAGAAAAGCCAGGAGTGGAGCACATCCTTTGGACCCAGGGTCCCTGTGCTGAGAACCTCCCAGCCCCAGGGGAAGATTGATGCCAAGATACATGGAGATCCGCAAGGAACACAGGGCCCACAGATGTTGAAAGGAGACAAAGACCTTCCCCCAGAGCCAACAGAGAGAAAAAGCCTTCCCCTAGAGCTGATGCCCTGAATTCAGACTTCTAGCCTCTTAAACTGTGAGAGAATAAATTTCTGTTTGTTAAAACCATCCATTTGTGGTATTTCTGTTATAGCAGCACTAGATAACTAAGACAGTAAGGAAATGGATAGGAGATGATCACCACAGAAGAGGTGCCAACCTGTGTGTGGGGGTGGGGGGGTAGGGGGGAATGGTGTAGCCAGAAAGAAAAAAGAAAAATATGGTAAAAGACAGTATAAAAAATCACTGAAACACTTAAGTACAAATTTGAAGTAGTTTGAATCCTGGGCAGCAGAGAAAATGGTGGTACCATTGACAGAAATAGGAAAGTCCTGAGGCAATTTGAGAGAGAATTGGTTCATTATTCCCTAGTAAATAATCTACAAGTTCCTGATTCCACACTGCTTACAATAGAACAGAAATCGCTGTTTTTGTTTTGGATCTAGTCTATGAATGTTTCATTTCTGGTATAACTAAAATATTTAAGAATGGCATATTCTTCATAAGCCCTATTGTAATACAGCCTGAATGTTTAATTAAACAAGGTGCCTATGTATTATTGTTGTTACTATTATTATTATTCCATGCTCATGAATTAATATCAATGTAATTTTCAAGAAAGAAACAATAAAAAGGGGATAGAGAATAATCCCCCTGTGTTTTAAGGTTGGAGAGACTTTTCTGGTCTCTAGTATCTTCTTTTTATATTCAAATATAAAATTACGTGGTCCTTTAATTTCAAGTTCTTTGTGGCATGTTGATATATCTGGTATGCAGAGTTCTAATACAGTGATAAATGGAGAAATATTAAAGTTGTCAAAGATTTCATTCTACTTGGATCCACAGTCAATGCCCATGGAAACTGCAGTCAAGAAATCAAACGACATATCATATTCCATTGGGCATATCTGCTGGAAAAGACCTCTTTAAAGTGTTAAAAAGCAACGATGTCACTTTGAGGACTAAGATGCACCTGACCCAAGCCATGATATTTTCAATCACCTCACATGCATGCAAAAGCTGGACAATGAATAAGGAGGACCAAAGAAGAATTGATGCTTTTGAACTATGGTGTTGGTGAAGAATATCGAATATACTGTGGACTGCCAGAACAAACAAATCTATGTTGGAAGATGTACAGCCAAAATGCTTCTTAGAAGCAAGGATGGCGAGACTTCACCTCACGTACTGTGGACGTGTTACCAGGAGGGACCAGTCCCTGGAGAGACATCATGCTTGGTAAAGTAGAGGGCCAGCGAAAAAGAGGAAGACCCTCAATAAGATGGATTGACACAGTGTCTGCAACAAGGGGCTTAAACATATCAATGTGAGGATGGTACAGGACCAGGCATTATTTTATTCTGTTGTGCATAGGGTTGCTATGAGTTGGAATTGACTTGACTGCACCTAACAACAACAACAATACAGTGTTCATGCATTAAGGCATTAACACACTTCTAAATAAACTGTCCCTACTCCCAGATACCACTGGCTAGGAATTTCCACCCAGACTATTGCCAGACAGTATTCTGTGTTTTCCTAGTCTTACTAATTCCTTATTTAGGAATAATGAGGGATCCCAAAACAAGAAGTCCACATAAGCCACTCATCTTCCCTAATAATTTAAATGTAGACAACTGGGAGCTGGCCACATAATACTTCTCTGTTGGAAGTGCTAAAATTTCTCCCAAATGTTCCTTCTCAATATATTGGAGTAGTGACACTAAACTGCTGCTGAGATGGTTTTAAGGGATACCTCATCATTTTGACATAAAACCTTAGGTTGAGACCTAACCTGACTTCAGACTCTCGCCGTTAGTTACCCGGGACCACATGTATACAATACAAAATTTCAGAAATCCCTGTTCCTCTGACAATACAACAGACACATTTCCAACTGTTTATATTTCTAACTGTGCAGTGTAAATTACAAAAAGAAGGCTAAAATTTGATTTCTTTGGCTCGATCTACCACATAAGTCCTTGTTCGACAGTTGGGACAACTGAATTCAGTATTTAGCAGTAAGGGAGAGGACAGAGGGGTTTAGAACTGGAAATGAGAGAATTTACCACAGTCAGAGGCACAGAATGATAAAAGCAAGACATTTCTGGCAACTTTAGGTGCCACCATGTAGGAAACATTTATTGGTGTGACCTTTGGTTTAATATGTGGAGGTTTCTATGATTGGGTAGAACAACAGGATTCATATCTGCAGTAATTAAAGATGCTCACGCTGTATTAAAATATTCATGAGGTAACTATATGTTTAGCCAAATTAGGCTATGGACATATTGCAAATCAATAACATAAGGTAAAGTCGATCATGCCTTCCTCGTCCCAAAAACAATGTCTAAAGATAAAGCTAGGAGTTATAATCATGGGAGATTTATGGGAGAGACATCTGAAAGGCAGCTTAAAGGCCAAGAAGCCATAGGGAGCTGCACAATCTCATAAATACTGAAAAAGAATTATTGCAAATTCTACACCAAGACCATTATATATGTCAGAATTTGGGAAATCTGAGGAAAGGAATTTATTTCCTGAGATGGCGACAGCCAGGAGTGAGTATGTCACAGTTTCTCAGAGGAATGGGGAAACCAAAAAGCAGCCAATGAGCAGCCTTTGAAGAGTCCACTGACCTGAGCCAGTGCCAAGTAGCACCCCTGGGGAAACCAGAGGGCAGTGTTAACAGGAAAACTCTCGCTTCAGTAAGGACTGCTCCTGCTGAGGGATCCCCACATTCCCCTTTTAGGTTTGATTTTATTGTTGCTTGGTCCACAGTTGGTTGCAACCTCATGTGACCATACAACCCCCATAAAGGTGAGAAAAGGTAACTCTGCTAACATGCAAATGTCAGAGCAATGACCTACTGGCCAGCCCATCCAGTATTTACTCACAAGCACCCAAGAACACTTTTCTAGTGTGCTATTTCCTGGGGTTCTGCCTTCTTCCATGCCTGGGGAGGGCCTCATTCGGGAAGTTAGATACAGGAAGGTACTTTCTGTCAGGTGGTCCCATTTCTTGGATTGATTTATGAAATCAATCCTGCTCTTTCCTGAGTTCTTTCCAACATCTCCACTCACCAGAGAGCCTGCAGAGCACACTGGATCCTGTTTTGCCTGCCTGAGGAGGAGGTGGTTGAAAATATACATACCATGGCAATTTAAAAAGCACCATCTTCCTATGGTCTAGAGTGATTATTAATGTCTCCAAATCTCTTGTTTCTCTAATATTATCAGCCACTTGCTCAATCCTTTGTAGAGCACCGCCATTTCATGTTTTCCAGGCAGCACTTTTCTCCATATTGTTTCAGACACAGTGCCATTATAATCACTTGCAATTGACCAGTAATTGTTACAGAAGCAGCCTTCATTCTGCCAGTGCCACACAGTTGCTGGACTGTGCCCAGCTGAGTCCAGTAAGTTCCAGAATCCAATCAAAGCTAAGCCCCATCAGTATCCAGGTTTCTCATTATGAAGTTGAGCCAAAACCTGTCTCACTGCAGTATCTCCGCCTTACAGGGCTCATGCAAAGGCACTCCATTTTAGCTGTCATTCAGGTCCCTGAAATGGCTCCGTGGGGAAACTCAATAGGAGACTCAGCTATTGACCTAATACAGGTTCTGGTCGGAGATCTTGGTTTTGCTCTTTATTTATAGCTAAGATAGATATGTGTGCCTGTATCCCATCTGTAAAATGGGAATAGTGATATTTTCTTTCAAGAATGTGAGAATAATCTTAAGAAAACAAAGCTCAAGCATATCCTATAGCATTAGCAAAGTGCAAGATTAGCCCCAGGAAGGATAACTATCTCTGAGTGTTCCTCCTGCTCTTGGCTTGTGATTAAATTGGAATCACATATGGAAAGCACAGGTATGCAATCCCTCCCTAAGCCTCAATGATGTCACTGTTTTCTTGGCTATTCAATAATAAGCAGCAACCTAGAGTAATAGAATGAGAATGAGAACTTATAAATAGGGTGACCTTGGTCAAACTATATAACCTGCTTTTTGTACAATAGCATTAATACTACAAAGTGTCCTCATCATTTGGTTATAAGGATTAGGCAGAGCAGGTGATCAATACAGGTTTGCTCCTGACATCATTTACCACTCCATATATTAGTAATAATGGTGATAATAATAATAACTAACATGTGTTAACTGCTACTGAGAAATAAAATGCACCATGTCTCACATCCCCAATTCAGCACATGTAAGGATATACAAAATCTTAAAGACTTCTTAAATTACAACACAAGATCTCTCTATCAACATCTGTGTGAGCAGTACCTCTCAGCACAGCCTCACTAGCCCTTGGACATCTAGCACACAGTTTGCAACATTATCCTGGGCACTTGTAACTTCATATATCCCCGATAATGACGACAATTAAGAAAATCATCATAAAGATGTAAGTCTTTGAGAGATAACTTATATTTCAGTTTTTCCCATAAAAAATACAAGTATTTTTCAGCAAGTGGACTGAGTGAGCATGTAAGTATGCCAGACTGACTTCAGATAAACAGGAGAAGTTCCAGTCTGTTGGGTGAAGGATGTGTCATATCTATCTAGTGGTTTTGGCTTCCCCTCAAGCATTCCCGTTATTCACACTGAAACTTGGAAACGTGACTGTTTCATAAAACAGAACTTTTCCTTTCCACGTTCAAGTGTTTCTTTAACATAACCTTTTGTGCCCTAATTATTCATTTCAGCTCACTTTTTTCTTCAGTATTAATTTTTCTTTCTCTCTTCCAGCATATTCCAGTGACTGGAAAAACAGGAGAATGTTTTCAAGAGGGACAGTGTGTGTTTCTGGGCATGTCTGTGTTCTTCTGTGTGTGTGTGTGTGTGTTTCTGTGTGCATTGGGAATGGTAAGAATTGGCTGATCCCAACCTTTCAGAATTAAAGGTGTTACTAGAGTTTTTGATCTCGGTGGGTATGAGTTTCTTGGTGACACCAAGCAGCCGTCTGCATACCCAAATACATGCATTCATGACATGAGAGAGTCTTCTCTGGGAATATTCCTTGATGTAAAACCCTGGGCTCTCTAAGGAAACCAAGCAGGGTTTAACCCAAACCCTGTTTCTCTGTAGGGTCGCTATGAGATGGAATCAACTCGACAGCTATGGGTTTGGTTTGAAAGAGGCTTAAAGCAAGGCTGTAGAACATCACCACCGTGGCTTCTCTATATCTACAGGATGAATAAGCTGCTTTCCTAGTTCAAAGTGAGCTCACTAGTTAATGTTTACATACTGCTAGAAAGCATATCAGTCCAACAGGACCGTTCTTTGTCTTGTATGTTCACATGCTTCATAAATGATTGAGTATAATAGAGCCCTACTCATCTCAAGACGCGTATTGAACCATGGACAGCAAACATTAAAAATGATCTTAAAATATGCATTTGCCCTAGGATCCAGAAGGATTTTACATCATTTTCTTTATGTAGATTAATATTTTAGTAGATTAATATTTCTTTTATGCTAATATTCAAGTTTATTATTCTTGTTATCTTCATTTAATGTCCTCAGGACCCAGGTGAGATGATTTTGAGGGTTTAATGATCACTGGCATAAAGTACATATGAGGGTCACTCAGGACATGCCATCCATTTCAAGGCATTTTGCCAACAGAGCCTGGAGTTAATTAATTAATACTGGGAAATCCCCTGCCAGTCCCCGCTTTGAGAGACAAAAAATAATAAGAGCCTTCTAGGCTGTAGGCCAGCACACCTCTTCTGTAAAAATTAAAAGCCTAATCAGTACTCCAATATCAAATGTCCCTTTCAAAGAGTAACTAATAGAGAATTCATTGCAGATTATAAAGGAAAATCAGTGGCAGACCCAGCAACATTCTGGTACTATATGTGGCACCCATGTCACTCTACCAAAATCCAGCATACCTCAATAACTATGTTGGAGTTTATTTTTATAAAATAAAGCTTACGTTGATCATGATGTCACATATGATGATATAATGTCACATTTACATACAAATGGCCTACTCTGAGCATGCCCTGGGCTCACAGGGCAGCTAGAGGTTTGGCAGGGTTCTGCATAGCCCAGGTTTACCTTGAAATGGACACTGTTTCCAGACCATGGGCAAAGAACTTGAAAGGATAAAATGGTTAAGGGGGCCTCATCTGCTTCTACAAACTATGTGTGTGATATGTCTTACTGTGTGTGCAGAGAAGAAAAGCAAAGACACAGAGACCGAGAGAGAGACTATGAGACAGAGAAGAGAGTCACAGAAACTAAGAGATGGAGGGAGGAAGATGGAGACATACACAGAGAGATGCTGAGAAACAGAGAGAGACAGGCAGGGAGAGGGCAGCAAGGACTGACAAGCAGGGAGAAGCAAGCACTTCTAGATGACTCATTCCCTGGTGTGATTGGCTGTTATCTGAGGGATAGTTTCCCTGGCTGCAGTTGCACAGCAACTGCAGTTAAGTGACTTTATTGACTTTGTGTTTTCAAGCCCCCTCCATTAACCTTTTGTTTGCCAAGCCAGCTGAGGAGCCCACAACTTTGGCTGGGGGAGGTAGATACATAACAACATACTGGACATCATGTCAACCTGCATCCACCTGAAGCTCTAAAGTAAATTACTTTAAGACCCATGTGAATCCAGTGTGGATATACTAAGATGTGATTCCCAGATCATTGTGCACTTCTACACATGCATACACGCATACACACTCTCATTCATCCACCCACACACATACTCGTGCGCGTGTGCACACACGTACACACACACGCACACACACAGAAATAACCAAATGTCAAGACATCCAACCTATCACTTCAATGAGACATGAAGACAGAGAAAGAGGAGAGCTGAAAGTTGTAGGTAGGACAGTTATGTCTACACACAATATGATATCAGGCAAAAAGGCTGGAAAATCATAGCTATGTACTAAATCTAGCGAGTGAATGAATGATAATACATCATTGCATTTACTGGCAACTTTGATCGGACTTGTTTAACAGGTTCTTCACGGGAGACGAGTTGGTGTTTCTTGGTGCAAATCCCGTCGGAAACAAAATTTTGAGATCATGATCTTATGTAGTAGGTGAACTGTTGGCTTAACTTAGTCATCTCAATGATCTGTAGCTGTCACCAGAGCCAAGTCTGCTGGTGTGCAGCAAGCACCCAGTAGATATTTGTGGGGAGAGAGGATAGGAAGGAAGAAGGAAGGGTTCCTCTTCTCATATTCCAACACCACCAAAAGAAAAAAAGTTAAAGTTAAATTTGGGGGAGGGGAAAAAGGAAATCTGAAGACAAGAAAGACAACTTCCAGAAAAGAAAAGAGGAACATATTCTTCTTCTGAAACTGTGCTCCCTATTACTAAAAACTATTGTTTACCATATATAAAGAATTTTGTTAAATGATTCTATGTTGAAAAACATATGATTTGGTTAAAGCATTGGCTAAGTGTTATTGATACATTTTATGCAGGTTCTGAGGTAAGGGAAAATAGGTTTATAGATTTGCTTTAATCTGTACTCTATATGTACTCAGTGTTACATGTTGTATATTAAATAATACATAAAATATTTATGCTAAGCAATCTAAACAGGAATAAAAATAGATTTTCTGTTTCAGAGAAATAATATTTCTCGTGGAGCAGAAGTATTTGATTGATTGATTTCAATTTTGATCAGGGTCTCAATTTGTACTGTCTTGAGGTATCTTTTCTTTCTTTCTTTTTTTTTTTTTTTTCATTTCTAAGTACTGCAATTACAAAATTTTCTCCAGGAATCATCTTTAAAATTTCTAAACCTTGCTCAATTTTTTTTTCCACATTCTATTTAAGAGAAGAAGACTCTCTTATAACAAAAGCAAAAACTCAGACCTGGAGCCCATTCATTCTGATTGTTACTAGAAAGCATGATAAAGATACTTCTTCCACTTCACCAGGTAGCATACAAAGTAGCTTTTATATTTTTTTTCTTTTTTTTATTTTTTTAAGCCAAAACTCAGTGGGCCTTGCCTAGGTGCCAGGTATGTGTTGTAGTTGTTAGTTGCTGTTGACTCTGCCCCTGATTCATGGGGACCTCATGCACAACATAACAAAATGTTGCACAGTCCTGCCCATCCCCATGATGGCTGGGGGACTGGACCCATTGGGATCCATAGAGTTTTCACTGACTGATTTTTCAGAAGCAGATCATCAGAACTTTCTTCCTTGTCTGTCTTAGTCTGGACGAGCAACACACAACCCTCCACTGTCAGATGGGTGGTGGCTGTGCCTGAGGTGAATTGCCTGAGAATCAAACCCGGGTCCTACACTGAAGGCAGGAATTCTACTACTGAACAACCACTGCCTCTACAGTCCTAAAGGGCTTTATGATTATCTCCATTTTGGAGACGAGGAAACTGGTTCTCAGCTAGGTTGATTAACTTGCCCCAAACAGAGAGCTGGTGAACACCAAACGTAGGGTGCAGACCCTGTCTGTCTGACTCTGGAGTCTGAGTTCTCAACCTTGAAGCTTGGTCCACCCACTCAGTAAAAGGGGAGAAGCAACTTCACTTGAGCTGTTGATATGCTATGAACTCAGACTTGTATTTGGAGTGTGTATTCCAGGGAAGTTCTTCCAACTAGGTTATCTTAATTGTTTCTCAAGGAAAATTTCCTTCATTTTCTTGTGTAACTAATCATTCTTCCAGGATAAGACTTGGATAGTATTTTTTATTAGGAAAAAATAAAAAGATTAAATAGAAAAGACAAGTGACTGAGAGGGACACCACTGAGAATTCTTTAAAGAAAGCGACCAGCTCAGCGGGTGAGCCTCTATTTAGCCACTTAGACACATTTCTTACCTAGGACGATGCCACAGGGCTGAGGGAACAGGTTGTAGTTTCAGTTGAAAGGAGACAAGAGAAGATGATTTGAAAGAAAAGAACTCTGAGAACAATAGGATTCTTGAAAGCAGCAAGAGACATGAAAATATAATGCCAAAGTAAAGTCAAAGAAAATTTGGGGGAGGGGAAAAGGGAAATCTGAAGGCAAGAAAGACAACTTCCAGAAAAGAAAACAGAGGAACATATTCTTCTACTTTTTCTTTATGTTCAATAAACTTTGAAACTGTTCTCCCTATTACTAAAAACTACTGGGCACCATGTATAAACCTTTTAGTCCCCAGGAAGTTGACTGTTTTGCTATTGAAACCTGGCCACAGCAAACAGAATATCTTGCTTCTCAGTTTATTGATTATTAATAAGTGCATCAGTGTATAGTTTTTTTTATCAGAACAAACAGATATGTTTCTGCAAACCCTCCAGAAAGCCAGGGCTTTCAATGTCTATGGAAAGGAGTTGTTTTAGAGAGAGGATCACCCCAATCCACAGGAGAGACCCTTGTCAGCTTCAGGGCGTCTCTCAGATGTCAGAGGGGAGTCTATTTGTGCTCTTGTATAAGGCGATAATAACTGAATTCGATGGCACTGAAGATGGACACCTATTTTATGTTTGAAATTTTATTGTCTGTTCTCATGCAACAATTTGATGCCACAGAATACTTCGTTTAGTTGAAAAGTATGAATGCTTTTTCCACATTTTAGTTAAAAATAGATTAACCCTACCTTCTTCCTTCATTCTCTGATTTACAAAATAAATATGCGAATAAATAGACTTCCACTAAAAACAATCACTATTGACAAACTCTATTTTCTAATTCTCCATTGTTTCAACTTGTGGTAAATGCAAATGGAAAATTTTATTCTCAAAACATTCATTTACATTGTTTCTTAAAGCACATTTTTGGTTAAAAAAGAAATTTCCCATGTGCATAACTCAGTTTTTAGAGTTTTCATAGAAAGATCATTCTACCTCAAATAGAAATCTAGAGGCGTGATTATGCCACTAAACCCATTGCCATCAAGTCGATTCTGACCCATAGCGACCCTACAGGACAGGGTAGACCTGCCCTTAGGGTTTCCAAGGAGTGGCTGATGGATTTGAACTGCCAACCTTTGGGTTAGCAGCCAAACGCCGTCTGCTCCTGCACTGTCAGAAACGAAAGGAAGATGAGCAGAATTAACTAGTTATGAGCAGGGCTCTGATTATGCCACTAGAGAATTTCAATTCAGACAATGATATATAGTCAAATACTGAATTGGGATTTGGTTTCTTTTCCTGGTCTAGAGGACATTCTTCTCAGAAATTATCCTCCTTGATTTAAGGATCTGTTAAATATTCCAAGCATTGAGGCCTACGAGGGACATAGTCATGGGTTTTTTTTGTGTCACTGTGCCAAAAAACCAAGCTCAATAGCATACCTTCCAACGGGATTTGTGAAAAAATATGCTTTTCCAGAGTTACTTCTTGCTCTATACATTCCTCGGTTGTTGTAGTTCTAAGGTTCAGATCAAGCTAGCTTGCCTACTCCATATTACACATTTTCCTCAGAAATATCTGACAACTCAAAATTAACTCTTAAGCTACCGAACTTCCTCTTTCCACATCCCAATCCACAGATTCAAAATTCAGTGGGCCCACCTTCAATCACCACCATCAGTGTTTTCTCTCAGAGGCAGTGAAAATAAAAATGTCACAATTTCTTGGACAAAGAGCAAGATTACAGTATTTTCAGAGTGTCTTGAGAATTGAATTGGAGAGCTCATATTACCACTTCTCTGATTTTTTTTTTCTTCCTTTAACAGTATAGAATTTTATTTCTAGAATTCTATTTCATTTCCTGGATTTTTATTTTCATTAGGTGATGTTGATGCCAGCTATCTAATCTATATCTACAACTGCCTCCAGAATACCCCTTGGATGTCTGAAATAAACCCCAAACTTAATACACCCAAAACGGAACAGAACACTCTGATCAAAACAAAATAAAACAGTCCTTTTCCAAGGTTCTAGGAATAATGTTACCATCTGAAACCCAGGAATCTTCCCTGACATCTGTTTCCTTGTCATCACCTTAGCCAATCCATCACTTCTCTCGTTGATACTAAACCAGAAAACCAAACTTGTTGCCGTTGAGTCGATTCCAACTCATATCTCTTTGATATACACGCCTTTCGGAGTAGAAATGTTGTGATACTACAAATAGTATCACAACATTTCTACTTCTATTTCCGCCACCTCCAAGTCCCTGTGAGTACCACCTCTGGCCAGAATTATTGAATATTCCCCTGACTAACGTCCCTTTCTTTTCATTCATTCTCCACTCTGCAGTCAGCCTAGTGATCTTTGCATGCATAAATTTGGTTCTTTTACCTCCAGGCTGAAATTCCTCAGGGACCTCCCATTAGAATAAAGAAAATAGTCCTAAAGTGGACCACAAGGCCTTGCCTGTTTTGTCCCCAATATCTCCTCACATCCTTTTCCTCCATGCCCCCTTTCCCTCCTGCCCCTTCTTTCCAGAGAATATCCTTTCATGCCTGCTTCACCTAGTGAACTCCTACCTCCAGTTACCAATACACAGAAATGTGGTGGGTGAGGTTCTCCATCAATATTACCTTTGCTTTGGGATTATTTAGGTGAAAATACAACATAATTCTGAGAGCCATCTCTGGACCCAGTCCTGAGCTGTCTGCTCCCGCACCATCAGGAAGAAAGGAAGATGAGCAGAGCTAACTGGTTATGAGCAAAGTTCGAGTGTTAGGTGAGTAGCCTGGGGAGGGGAGGTGGTATGTCCATTGAAGTCTTGCTTCCCAGCTCTTCAATGGTACATGTAAATTTCTTGTGAGAGAAAAATAATGCACAAACACTGGAATGCAGATAGGAGACTGAACTTTCAAACATCTGCAAGATGTCCTTATCTAGGGTTCTAAGCCCTGAGTGGTTTCTGCTACCCTCCTTTTGTGGTCTTTGTCATAATCCTCAATCGTGCATAAAATGTTTCTGTTCCTAAAATATCAGAAATACCATCTACCTTCATTTTATGCAATTTTTGACACAAAGGCAATGCAACCAGTTCATAACAAGTCTATAGGAGCTTTCAGAATAACTTACATTTTTTGTGCCCGCTTCATGAAAAGATACGGAAAACATTTTCAGAAATTCCTTTATTCCTAATCTTTCAAAACCAAGTGAAGATGTTTGTTTTTTTAAAGGTTGCTTAATGATCATTCTTTTTGACATTACATGATGGAAAGTCAACAATATGACATTTTCCGTAAGAAAAACAGAAAGATGGAACTGAAAAATACAATAACAAGAGCTGCCACTGCAACAGCCAGTAAGTCTGGGATGATTCTCGGTGCAGTTTGTTTCTTTTAGTCTGGCAAAGGTTTTGGCTTCAGTTTCATGTTCTTTGATTATTATTATGCCTGTCTACTAGTGGAAACTGCAAGTACTCTCTGCCTTTCCATCCAGGAAGAGTGAAAAGAAGAAAGAAGGCAAATCTGCTTTGAACACGGGTTTAAAACAAAAAATCACACTATCAGTTTGAAAGACCCAAAATAGCTATTTATTTATATAGCCTGATTCAGTAGATAGTTGTCCAATAATTTAGTCTATACCATATTGTGGGCTCACACCTCCAATGAGCAGTGTGAGATGTATGGGGCTAAACTCAGAACTGTATCATATGCTTTCTTGGAAATAATTTGTTTGGGGTAAGCCATCAGGTTTACCATGGATTATGGAGGCCTTTCCCAAAGCTTCTCTGCTTACAGTCAACCTTTCATGAAACCACATCACAGGGCACCTCAGTCCTAGGTTCAGCAGGGGTATAATGCTAGGCTCTCTGAGGCCGTGGTCTTTGAAGAACTACCATTTGATTAAGTGGAACAAGCTGCAGCCTAATGGGTTTTTCTACTTATTTCCTTTTGTTGCCCTGGTTTTAGGCCAAATTGGCATAAAAATGTATTCCCTGTAAGAATGTCAGGATGAATTGGACATCTTTCAAAGGGAAATGTCATCCTCTAGGTGAAGTTTTTGTTAAATGTAGGGAATAAGTTTATATCTATTTCAAAGAATTTTCTTTTTTAGGGCATTTTTTTCTGGTGATTCCTAATTCACAATTGAAATATACCATTTATATTTAAAATATTTTATGAATTAATCATAATACAGTTACACTCAGGAAAAAAAAGGAGTTTCACTGAATCCCATTAATAAATAATTTCTTTATATATTTTCTGTTGAATAACAAATTATCACAAATTCAGCAGCTTAGAACATTTGTTTGTATCAGCTCACAGTTCTGAGGTCAGAAGTTCTGACACAGTGGCTGGGTTCTCTGCCCAGGTTCTAAAATTGAGGTATTGGCAGGATCTGGACTTATCTGGAGCTTGGGGTTCTCATCTACACTCATTCAAGTTGTGGCAGAATGTAGTCCTTCTGGATGTAGGACTAAGATCCTTTTCGCTTGCTGACTGTGATCTGGGCTGCTCTCAGCTCCTAGAAGCCATTCTAAGTACTTGCCACGTGGCCTCCTCCATCTTCAAAGTCAACAACAGAAACTCTCCCTCCATTTAATCCCTCTCATGCACTGAGTCTCTGACTTCTTTTCTCTGACCTCTGACCCAGAATTAAGGCCTACACTCACATTTAGAGACCCAGGTTTCAGTGTGATTAGATCATGCCTACCAAAGATAAACTTCGTTTTTTAAAGTCAACTGAAGGGAAACCCTGGGTGGTGCAATTGTTTCATGTGATCAGCTGCTAACTGAAAGGTTGCAGGTTAGACTCCACCCAAAGACACCTCGGAAAAAAGGCCTGGTGATCTACTTCTGAAAAATCAGCCACTGAAAAACCTGTGGAGCACCACTCTACTCTGACACACATGGGGTCGCCATGAGTTAAAGTTGACTCACCAGGAACTGATTTACTCTTGGAAGATAAATCCATCATATCCATAGTCGCAGGGATAATGAAGGGCATGTAGAGCAGGGGGCACAGGTCTTGGGGCCATTTTAGAATTCTGCCTCCACACAAAGTTTTGAATTTGACTAAGGAACTCCCAATTCCACAGATTTATCTATTGGCTTTTTCCCCTGAGATGTTGTGGACTCAAGGCAGTGCTTGGTGGGTGCTGGACTAAGGGTACACTGTACTCTGAGGTCTCATGCTAGCTTGACTTCCTCCTTCGTCCCCTTCTGTTTGAGCTTACTGTCAGCCCAGAGCTGCTCCTTCCAGTCACACAAGGGCTGCTGTGGGGGTACCGCTCCGAGCTGTCATCCTCCCCTTCCTCTGTCACCTCTCTTCTAGTTCTATTTTAGTTGCTTTGATGTTACTCATTTTTGAGGATCTTTTGACACCTTTAATTGCACTTCTCTTCCCATGCCTATTACATTTTCTCACCCTTTGATATTGGCATTAGGAACATTTTAAATAATTTGCCAGATAATGTTTTACCACTGCTATTTTCTGTGAGTTTCACTGATATGCCTTTAACCCTGTATTAATTTTGCTGTAAAGTGTTAAGCAGAATGGAGTGAAGCAATTTTACACATAGGATATTAGGGCTCCTTTTATCCAATGTCTTATTTCTTTCTTATGGCTACTAACTCAAAGTCAAGACAATTTAATATTGTAAATTTGCTTTGAAGCTCAAAAAACTGATTATTAAAAGTGATTTAATCTCTTGGTATACAGCTAGGCTGTGCATGTTCAGAGAGACCTTGAGCACTCATTCTAAGAAGAGTTAGCACATTTTCCAGCATTGAAATTCTTTCAAACTCTCCATAAAGCCAAAACATAGAACTACTGTGGTTAATATTAGAACTACAATTCCTCAAACTTCGCACATTTCATTGGTGTGCATTTGATGAGTCCTGAGGTTTGGATTTGGTTTCTCACTCATATGAATGAATAAAGAACTCCTCATGCTTTCTTTTTTCCTCACTCCTGGTTGCACGGTGCCCACACTGGATATTATTGGGAAAGTAGGGCTGAGGTGTAGGTCTTTGACCGCAATGACAAAATGGAGAAAAGCCACATTTTTATGTTCAAAAAAATCTATTCACATCTCTTTCATCATGTATCTGTGGCCTGTGATTTAACTTGGATTTGATTTCATTTCTACCTACAGATGGAAGAAATGAATTGTACTCTCTAATTCTCAAGTGACACCTGGCTGCTCCAGCATGTAATTCCTTCTTCCCTTCATTATCTACCCTCTTCACACCCCATCACATACAATGTCTGCAAAATATGACCCATTGTTCTTGTTAAGACACACTCTCGTGCTCTGTATACCAGGTACTGTTTGTTCTCTTCTTTCTTCCAAAGTACAGCTTAAAATGTGTCTTCCCCCATTTATTGAACTCATCTTAACTGTAAAGTGAAAAGGAAAAGTCTCCTGGAGTGAACCTTGAAAATAACTAAAGGGGAAAAGTTCTGAGAAACACCTCATGAAAGAATTTAAAAACAGAAAATGAGTGCTTATGTCCCTTTTCTGAGTTTAAAGTAAGGACAACTGAAAATACTTTTAACCACTATAAGATTCCCTAGAGTCCTGTGACCAAAAGTATAAAATTATAAGCATGGTTTAGACTGGCAGTTACCCTAAATCTTGCTGATAAAATTAAAGGCTATTCTCTTTTAACCCCCACCCACCTAACTTCACCCCATAGCATGCATGACAAAGATGTAGCTTACATGTACATGTTAGATTTACACAAAATGAATTACAATCCATTGCATTTTTTTTTAACTTTAGAGACCCAAAAGTCAAACACATGGAAAGAGATGAGTCAAAGCCCTTTCAGCTGGCAAATCAGAATAATTAAAAGGATGACTATGAATTAGAAAGGATGGAAATAATAAGATTTAAATTTTTTAGGAAACAGAAGAAAATAAGATAACATACAAACATCTAAAAATTTGTTAAGACTTTGAGACCTCTTCTCCTTGTTTATCTGTGGTCAGCAGAATAACACCCCAACTTCAAAGAAGTCCACATCCTAACCCCTGAACATATGAATATGTTACCTTACATGGCAAAGGATAATTAAGTTTGTAGATGGATTTGATGTTGCTCATCAGCTGACCATAAAATAGTGAGATTATTCTGAATTATTTGGGTGGGCACAATGTAATCACAAGGGTTCTTAAAAATGGAAGACAGAGGCAGAGAACAAGCCAGAGTGATGTGATGTGAGAAGGAATTGGTCCATCATCTCTGGCTTTGAAGCTAGAGGAAGGGGCCACAAGCCAAGGAAGGCAGGTGCCCTCTAGATGTTGAAAAAGGCAAGGAAACACATTCTCCCTAGAGACTCCAGAAAGAATGCAGCCCTGTTGACACCTTGATTTAACCCCGTAAGACCCATGTTAGACTTCTGACCTCTAGAACTGTAAGAAATAAATCTGGGTTGTTTTAAGCTTGTGGTAATTTGTTACAGCAGCAATAGGAAACTAATCCATTATCTGATGCATCTTTACTAACCAATTCATGATGAAGAGTAATAATGTCTTAACTGACAAGTCTTAACCATTACTGGGGAGCCCTGGTGGCACAGTGGCTAAACGTTTGGTTGCTATCCAAAAGACTGGCAGTTCGAATCCACCAGCTGCTCCTGGGAAACTCTATGGGACAGTTCTACTCTGACCTATAGGGTCGCTATTAGTCAGAATTGACTCAACAACAGCGGTTGTTGGTAATCATTACTGGGGAGCCCCAGTGGAGCAGTGGTTAAGTGGCTACTGACTAAAAGCTTAGCAGTTCCAATCCACCAGATGCTCTTTGGAAACTCTATGGGGCAGTTCTATTCTGTCCTATAGGGTCACTATGAGTCGGAATCACCTCGATGGCAGCAGGTTTGTTTTTTGTTTTTTGTTTTTTTTTTATTCATTACTGGGAGTTTGTCATTTGATAAGTGAAATGGCTTATGTCAACTATTAGATTAACACAATGAAACCACTGGTTGCATTAATGTTTGCACAAATATGAACATCTTCATCTGCATTGTGTTCCACATGAGGGACAACCTTTACGCTTGTAATTTTTAATAGTAGTTCATTTGAATTTTGGGACTCAGAAGAACAGTGAATCCTTCATCCTATGTTAAAACTGCTGATGCCTTTGCAGTGGTGGATTCAAGATGAGAATCTACAATTTGTGGTTCATAGTTCTGTCCTCCAGCAGCAGACGTGTATATTTTCTACCTTGGGTAAAACCCAAAAGCAAATCACAGTCTATGCCCATGCAATGCCCCATCAATTTATAGAGCCAATCTTAAGATTTAGGTACTATTTATACATTTGCTCAGATTGTTAGATTATCTCTAAAAGGACTATGATCAGATTTTGCTGTAAAGAGGACAGACTTGGTTTGTGCTCCCTGAGGGCCACTTTGATAGATTGTTGAGGATTTCTGAGTCCATGGCTCCTCTCAGCCATTGCTGCGGCTCTGCACACTGGGCCCAGGGCTGCTGTATCTGGGGCCCCTGGCCCTGTTGCAGCCCCAGAGCTACACTGCTGGGCTCAGAGCAGCCCCTGCCTCTGCGGGGCTCCCAGCACCACACTGCCCAGCACTCATGGTCTGCAAAGAGCACCCACTTGGCTATCATTTAAAGAAACAGTTTTCTTCCCAAAAAGGCACACTCCCTGAAAGTAAGTTGTACTTGGAGCCAAAAGCGAAATAGAAAATAAATAATATTCATGGGAGGAATTCAGATAGAAAATGAAGCCAAAAGAGGGAAAGATGAAGACTTTAGGCTCTTGTGTGAGACTTCATATAATTCTCACCTGCAAATAGAATAAGAGAGTCTAGGAGGCTAAATACTGTTATTAAAGAGTAACCTTGGTCTCTGTTTATTCTCTCAACAAACAGTATAAAGGGCTTATTATGTTCTAGACCACCATGAGCACAAAAACTTGTGTTTTATTATATTGTAAAATTTCTTGCTAGAAGTGACATTCTATAAACCAACTTGTCAGGAGTCAGTTGGCCACAGCAGTGCCTCTCAAATGTGTGTGTGTGTGTGTGTGTGTGTGTGTGTGTGTGTGCAAATAAATCCCCTGGGAACCTTGCTACAAAGCAGAGGCAGATTCAGAAGGCCCGGGCGGGGCCTGGGACTCTGAATTTCTAGCAGGCTTTGAGGTGTCCAAGCTGATGGTCCACGGACACCACTTTGTGTGGCAAAGGGCTAGAGCCCTTAGAGAACTAGACTCATATCCTGCTTTACCCACCTCATTTCACTATTGCTCCTCTGAGAACATTTTATAAAATCCCCATGACAAGAAATTTCCTGTCACTACTGCACAGCTATATCACCCAAGGAAGTGGTAATTTTTTATGCTAACCTTTGTGTCATATGAAAGTGACTGATAAAACTAGAGAATAAAGTACATTTTCATTTTTGTGTGTGGGGAGGAGACATGGATGAGGTGGAAATCTGGAAATGTATCACCTCTATCCATCAAAACAGAATGATTCAAAACATCAATATCTCCAAAGCCCTTGGCACTGACGAAAAAACCAAGTACTGT
Source organism: Trichechus manatus latirostris (assembly GCF_000243295.1). Taxonomy (NCBI): domain Eukaryota; kingdom Metazoa; phylum Chordata; class Mammalia; order Sirenia; family Trichechidae; genus Trichechus; species Trichechus manatus. The sequence continues at coordinate 4,162,434 of NW_004444105.1, forward strand.
TATTTGTCAGCAGGATGTGGGAACGTGTACCTGGAATAAGCAAGGTATTAGAGGATTCCAAAGCTGTTTTCTGTGAAGTACGACTCTTTAGCCAGGGCAGAGTTGGGCCCAAGTGGATGAGAATGTACTGCATTCGGAAATAAGCCAAGCCTTTACGAAGCTGCCACACAGTAAAGCTTCAGGGGAGTCGGTTTTACTACCATATTTTACAAAGCTCTGTGCCTTCAATTGCTCCCAGATGCACAGTTCAGATTCACGCACCTCGTCTCTCCTTCCCACTTTATATGAGGTGATCATATCTTTTACTCACAAAGCTGGGGAAGATGTCCTTGAATGTACCAACCATAGCCATTTCTGTCATTAAAGCCCAATGATAAAATCCCCCCCTTAAGAAGCAACAGTAGGGACCACGTGGCTTTATGAAAGTGCCATTAGTCCTGGAAGCAAAGTCCTCATTGCAAGAGCCTAGATCCCTCACACACAATGGAGCCACCACTGACAACAAGGACAGAGTAGCTGTGACCTTTCACACAGAGAGACTTTTAGAAGTTAATGAAAAAATAATGCCAAAAGATGGAAGTTATTGCTAAGAATCCACAATTCCTGATAGACAGACTCTGCTCGGCAAGCTAAGAAGTTAAGTAGAACAATGGAATTACCTTACTTAATTACAGATTTGCAAAACACTTCTTTGCAAATCCTGACTCACATCCCTAAAATGCTTTTAAATACGTTTTAAGTAGCATATTATCTTTTCATTTGAAAGTGTTAATATTGTCTATTAAAGAAATATTGTATTCTATTGGGGAGATAGTCTATTTTTAGATAATAAGTATACAGTATGGATATGATAATAAAGTATTTTCAGGCAGCAAAAATTACCATTTTATGCAGATGATAATGTAATGTTTCTCTTTAACTGGTAAAATAATTTCCTCATTTATTACAATAGCTGTAATTATAATAGCTATATCATCATTAATAGCTATATGATAGCTGTACAGTTATTAATACTAAGGTGTAAAATCAATTTAAATTTAGTCAAAACTTTTGTTATTATTAAAAAGCTATTAAGACTCCTTTTACTTGTAATTTTAATGTGTCCCCAAAGCATTCTAAATAGTTGAGCTAATTAATAAACAGCCAGATATCATAAAAGAAACCGTTTTTACCCCCCCCCAGAACTAATACAGATCATATATAACAGAGTATCAGAGTCTAACTTTTTTTTTTAGGATGAAAGAAATGTTAAAATAATTTAATTTAAACATGACCCTTGGAGACTGTCTTACATCCCTGGTGGAATATATTAAATTTGATTCAAATCCCATATCATAACTGCCACTTGTAATGAAATAAGATTTTAATCGATAACCTAGGCTGAGATGTATACATATCTCAAAATATATATCACTTGAAAGTGTTAATATTTTATAGTAAACATATATTTAACTTTAAAAGTAAAAACGATTTAATAAGTAATAAAAATAATAATTATGGAAAATTTACCATGTGCCAAGAACCATCCTTAGCACTTTACATTATTCTGTTATTTGATTATGAGGTATGTATGTGTGTATTATAACTATTCCCATTTTTACAAATGAGAAGACTAAGATGCTAAAATGTGGCAGCCATAGAATTTGAATTTAAGTTGTTCTGACTCCAAAGTTCATGCACTTAACTAACATGTCATGCTATCTCAATATATATATTGTTGTTTTTGTGCGCCATCAGTCAATTTCGACTCATAGAGACCCTACAGGACAGAGTAGAACTGCGCCAAAGGGTTTTCTAGGCGAAATCTTTATGGGAGTAGATCACCAGGTATTTTCTCCTGCGGAGCAGCTAATGGGTTCGAACCACTGACCTTTCAGTTAGCAGTCAAGCACTTAGCCACTGCACCACCAGGGCTCCACCTCCTTCAGTATATATAGTTGTAGTATAATCTTTAATTCTCAAACAAAATAAAATTAGGGAAAATGTCTCTGACTTTTCAATTAAAAAGATAAACTAGGTTTTTGCCTCTATATAACAAATTGGTCACCAGGGTTTGCCTTTTATCTTTTGGGACACACCCCCACCTCAGGAAAATGAAAACTGATAAAAAAGAATGAATCTCAACAGCAAGGATAATTGGAGAAGGATGTGTCAATGAATGAGAGATTTGAACAAGTTTCTAGAAGATAGAAGGCAAATGGTAGTGAATTGACACATGGCATGTACTGAAAAAGCCACCACCTAATACCTGTAGTAAGGAGCTGCACAAAGGGGAAGACCAGTCTCTGGGATGAACTTCAGACACTTTTAGAATCATGGGTATGCTGCAAGCAGAAGTAAGACACAGGGCTGAAAACAGGAGTTTAATAATAGGGCAGCCATACCAGCTGTCCCCATCCCTACCCCAACTCCTCAAGCTGTGCCCACAGACTACAAACAGCTGAAATTTCCATTTAGGCCATAAGCATAACAGCTCATCTTTATAGAATTTGAATAAACTGGGAAAATCCAAGGCTTCTGGTGTCTGTATTTTTACCTCATTCTTATTCTATCATTTAGTAGGGCCCTCAACTTGACCACTTTTTATCTGCTTAAGGAAATGCAGTTTTCAGGTTGTTATGCCCTTCCATTCTCTACTCTGCACAGAAACCCCAGCCAGAAACTCTTCTCACAAGAGAGATAAAGATTAAAAAAAAAAAAAAAAAAAATCCTAAATTTACAATAGCAAAGGAAAGTCACACGTGGTGCTGAGTGAAATATAAATTAATCGTTAGGTATATGAGAAAAATAAGCAACATAAAAGAAAGACACCAAGATACATAATTTGAAACACTGACCCCAGAGGAAACAGAGTAAATTCAGGGACTAAAATAGAAATTAAAACGTGAAAACTCTAAATAATAAAATTAAATATATTAAATGAGCTATTACATCCATACAATAAGACAAAGGTCGTATATAAAGGAAAAAATCAAAGAGAACTCTTAAAAATTAAATATGGACTTGCCAAAATAAAAATTTGAAGAAAAAATTTAGAAAGTCAAGAAAAAAGGAGATGTCATAAAATTATGTAAAAGAAAAAGATTAAAAGACAGAGAACATGAGAGAAAAGACAAGACCAGCCCAAGAAAGCAAATGTTCAACTAAAAAGAGCCCTAGAAAAACAGAGGAAATAATAGAAAATAATTCCCTAAATGAATGAGAAAGGACTTGAGTTTTCAAACTGCAAAAGCCCAAAGTGACCAGCTCAATATGTGAGAAATGCTAATACCAAGGTTCATTATTATCAAATTTCAGAAACTCACTAGCTACGAGTAAAGAAAAAAATATACAAAGTCATCAATAAAGAAATGATAATCACAACTGCATGTTGCTAGAAGTCAGCAGAAAACACACTTTATAAGCTTTGAGGGAAAATAATTTTAAATCTAGAATTCTAGGTCCAACCAAACTTTAATCAAGTGTAAGACCAAAATAGATCAGATCAGTAAAAAATTCAAGGAGAGAGGATTATGATTTCTAAGATGGGAACAGATGAAGAAGGACTAAAGAGCATGAGTGCTATGATTTTAGGAAACAGGAACGAGAGAAAGAACAATCTCCAGGGAGGAAAAGAGAGAAGATAGAATGACTAGAGCCAAAAACTATGGGAAAAATGTGGTCCCAATAAAAAGCAAATTCAGCTGTGATTTTATTTTAAGAAATAAATGGCTTGTAAGAAAAGAGAACTCATTTGAGCTTGATGAGAAAAGAGTTTTGTTAGAGTAATCCAGGAATTGGGGCATTGGGTTCATGAAGACAGGTACATAATCTTAGCACACTGCTTCTTGGCCTGGAATAAATCATTATTTATAATGATATTCCCAATATTCAATCTCCCCTTCGTCTACAGCATAGGTCAGCAAGCTGCAGCCCATGAGACAAATCATAACCATGGCCTGTTCTTTGATGGCTCATGAGCTAAGAATTTTTAAAAATATTAAAGAGTTAGAACAAGAAAAGGGAAAATAAGGAAGAGAAGGAGAAGAAAGAGAAAGAGGAGAAGGAGAAGAAGAAGGAGGGATAGTAGAAGAAGGAAGAGAAAAAAAAGGAGGAGAAAGAGGAAAAGGAGGTGGAGGAGGAGGAGGAGGAAGAGAAGGAGAAGGAGCAGAAACAGAAACCTTATGTGGTCCACAAAGCCTAAAATATTTATCTGGCCCTTTATAGAAAGAATTTGCAAACCCCTGTTCTGTAGTTGGAGCCCTGGTGGCACAGTGGTTAAGAGCTCAGGCTGCTAACCAAAAGGTTGGCAGTTTGAATCCACCAGTCACTCCTTGGAATCCCTATGGGGCAGTTGTAGTCTGTCCTATAAGGTCACTGTGAGTCAGAATCTACTCACCGTCAACAAGTACAGGTTCTATAGAAGGAATCTCTGGGTGGTGCAAACTGTTAACACGCTTGCTGCTAACCAAAAGGTTGGAGGTTCAAGTTCACCCAGAGGCACCTCAGAGGAAAAATCAGCCACTGAAAACCCTATGGAGCACATTTGTATTCTGACTCACATGAGGTTACCACGAGTTGGAATCTGCTCGAAGGCAACTGGTTAGTGTTTGTTTTTTTGGTTCCATAGTAAGAGCTGGGCATGTGGAGGCCCAAAATCAAGACTATATTTCCTAGCTTTTGCAAATAGATAAAGACCTTGAAACTTTGCTATGGACAATCAAATTAAAACAGAAGAATCCTGGACAGCTTGCAGACTTTCTTCCTTGGAACCACTGGTGGTTTCAAATCATCAACGTTTAGGTCAGCAGTTGATCATAACCAGTAAAAAATGTAAAGGTATTTCTCTGATATTTTAAAATGTAACTTACTCAGAAGTACGTTTCATAGAGTTTGAGTTATCTCAATAAGCCATCTAAAAATAGGTCATGACTTCTTAAAGTAACACTTTTTTAATTGAAATAAATTATAACCTTTTTTACATAGCTAAATAGGCATTTAATGCTGTTTTCTGGGAAGAGTAATAAAGGAAAGATACTAAGTAGAAGCCAATTAGACTTATAGAGGAAAAAGCAAAATAAATTTCTGATTTCTAGCAAAAATAAGGAACTGAACTCACCAATATATTTTTTCTGTATACAAGCCCACCAATATATTTTTTCTGTATACCAGCCAGGGTCCTGTTGGGAAACAGATGGCACACTCAAACTGGGTAATGTGAGGAGTGTTAAAGAGACTAACAAAGGTGTTAGCAGGGTAGGAAAATCAATAAGGAATAGTGTAAAATCCCAGGGAGAGCAAGGAGGGGACGGGGAGAGAGGGAAGCTATATGGGGAGCATCCTGACAGGAGTTGTAGCTTTGAGAGAGGAACACCCCTTTCCAGGGCAACTCCACAGGGAGATGCTCAGGGGATGAGGACACCAACCTCATTTCCTTCCCACTGTCCATCTTCTGCTGAGCCTCCCACCCACAGAAACCAACTTGCCATCAGAGGGCAGAGCAGGGTGGAGGCAACGTGGGGGCAGGGTGGAAAATGGAACAGGAGAGGCAGAGGTAAATAGCTATCAATTTCTCTAAAGATAAAAAACACAAGTTTGTATTTTAGGTCCCAACGTAAAGAATTATTAAGTTTATGAAAAGTACCTTGTTCTACTAGAAGCTCTTGTTAGGTCTACCACTCACCGTAATCTGTTAAGGACAAAGGAACAGAATAGGTCACTACATCAGAAAGAGCTTTCTAAAACCTGGGTAGAAGAAACTTCTGTAATGTGCTTGGTCTTGAGATAAACTAGCCTGGTAGTATCCTGGGTATAAATACGCAGGGTCAGATTTAGTGACTGGAGATCCATACAGAAAATTGGGTATTAGAGTTCCAAACACCAGTGGGCACTTGTTCCCATAAACTCTTTGGGTACCTTTTTAAAATATGGAACATGGTGCAATCATCCTTCATTTGGTAACAACAACAAACCAGTCATTTTCAAAGTCCTGAAAATTTATTTACAAAGTTTTGAGATAAATTATGACCCTATATGTACTTGGAGTCCCTGAGTAGTAAATAAGGTTAATACACTCTCTGCTAACCAAAAGTTTGGAAGTTCCAGTCCACTCAGAGGCACCTATGAAAAAAGGCCTGGTAATATGCTTCAGAAAGGTCACAGCTTTGAAAACCCTATAGAGCACAGTTCTACTCTGACACACATGGGGTCGCCATGAGTAGGAGTTGACTCAACAGGAACTGGTGGTTACATGTGTCCAGAGAGGAATGGGAGGAGGCCATGATAAAGAGGATCTTACATCACATTACTCTGTCTAATTTCATGTTAACACTTACCCATGTTATTATTTGACATTTTCTTATCTGTTTCCTTTTTGACTGCTGACCCCAAGAAATGTTAGTGTCTTGATAACAGGAAATTTGTCTGGCTTATTATCTTCAAGTACCAAAACCAAACCCACTGTCCTGAGTTGACTCTAACTCATGGTGACCCCATGTGTGTCAGAGTAGAACTGTGCTCCATAGGGTTTTCAATGGCTTATTTTTAAGAAGTAGATCACCAGATCTTTCTACTGAGGTGCCTCTGGGTGGATCTGAATCGCTAACATTTTTGTTCGTAGCTGAGTGCTTAACTGTTTGCATAGATGCTCAATAAATGTGTACTAAATAAGTGAATATTGAAATGTTTGTTTTCAGAGGCACTATTCAGTATAGGTAAACTTTGTACAAAACTGATAATCCCAGAACAACTCAATACCACTTTTAAGTTTGTCAGCATCTGATGAGATGAGAAGACAAAAAACTCCCATCACAAGGCACATTTCCTCCATGAACCTTCCATGAGCAACAGAAACCACTGTTTGAGCTGAATCTCTAACATACATTTGACTTGCTTTTCAGGCTAGTAGATTTCCTGCTTGCCACTCTCTCCTCACTACCAGATTGCCGTGGTTGTAATCAACTCAATGGTAACTAACAACAACAACCAGATTATTATCAATAGATTCCTTGAAGAAAAGGACTAATCGCATATTGCCTTTTTCTCATGTGGTGTTTTCGTACCTCGTAGGAACACAATAAGAAGCTATTGAACTGATGAGATTTAGATATATGAGAACCCAATGACATTAGGACATCTTTTCTATTTGCTATCTTTGACACAGTTTTCATATGTCTCCTGTATAATTCTGGAAGCAAACACGCGAGAGAATTGCCCTGCCAAGTAGAACTAATACAATTTCCACCACCCCAAGTAGGAGAGGGAAAAAAGGCTAAAATCATTAAATGTGTTCTTCAAGTATTTATTATATATATGATATGAGTATCTATGTGTGTTGAAGTGAGTCTAAATTTGAGGGCCAACTTCTTTTAACTTCAAATTATAACTCCATTGATCTAGTTTTGATTGATTGCAAGGACAATTGCCATGACATGTGGGTGGTTCGCAACAAAGAATAATCAATTAGACATCCAGAATCTAAAGGTCAAATATAAGAACAAATAATGTCCATGTTATACAATCACAGAGTATGCAAGTAGCCACAATGGAAATTCAGAAAAGCTATTTATATGTGGCTTTGATGAAAAGCCCAAACCTGCAGAGCCCCTAGAGTTGGAGACCAGGTAGAGGAAAGAGCCAGGGATGCCACGTATTGTTGATCTAACAAGGTCTGATGCCAAATGGAGCACTTGCCCCCACTTCTTTGCATACCCACACACTTGGGCATGCTTTCCCGTGTCTCTTTAAGGGGGGTTCTTCAGGAGTAAGACCTAATGAGAAGACAATGGAGGCACAGTCAGTCTGGACTGTGTTGGGCTCTGGCAGTGCCTGAGATCCTGACTTCTCTGGGCACTAAATTCAACAGCACATTATGTGATGAGAGACTTCTTCAACACCCAGGCTGCAGAGTGTGCACAGAGACAAACTGACATCTTCAAGTGGTGGATTCTTTTCCTTACAAAAACAAGCATACATAGGGTCATAAAACCCGGAGAGTTTTCAGAGTTTTAAAGATCCACAACGCACATTCTTTCCAGAAGCTATGTGCATATCCCCCTTCTATATAGTTATGACTTTATTTTCCCATTTTTCAACAATTTTATTGAGATATAGTTCACATGCTGCACAATTCACCCACTTGAAGTGTACAATTCAATGATGTTTAGTATATTCTCAGATATGAGTATGGCATTATTTTAAGTGAAAGTAACAGCAGCAGCTGAATGAACCCTTTAGACAAGCCTTGGATCATTTCCCAGGTGAAGACAGACACAGGTGCGTGAGAGGTTTGAATCAGCAAGAACCCAGGGTGCATCTCTGACCTGGCAGGAAGGTGGCCAGTGCTGTTGATGCAGCTGTGAGTTAGACATGGCCCTGTGCTGCAGGGATTAAGAAATCAATCTAGGATATTTTCAGTTTGTGTTTATTAAGAACCTAAAGAGAGCAAAGCCCTTGACTAGGGAAGATGTCAGAGAACAGTGGGGGAAGAAGTATTCATTGCTGAGTGTCCAGCTACGTATCAAGCATGATTGTAACACACCTCATTCCCCCCTCGCAAGAATTTGGAGAGTTCGCCTAACTCAATGAATATTACACCATTGTAATATTCAGAAGGACAACTGAAGCTCAGTGTGAGATGAAATCACAAGCAATGAGCTCACAGCTGTTATGGTGGACCCAGGATTCATCCAGTCCAGTCCAACTCCAAACCCACATTCTTTCCACCATTCCCACTGTGTACTCCCACAAAACACCCAGGGCAGTGGCCCAGCCCCAAGGGGTCCATTGTATAGTAAAGGGAATAAGATACCTACATAAATCTCCATGTTATAAGGTAGAATCATGTATTAAGAGACAAATAGAATATGGTAAGGAGGGAGAGCTTTTAGAAAATAATAATAACATTTATTGAGCATTTTATAACGTACATGGCACTGTTCTAAGCACTTCACAGGTTTTCATCTAAATTTCTGAAAGCATGATCTTTCTTCAATGCTTTATTGTAAATACATTATACTAAAGCCATCACAAATAATCTAGTGCCCTGTTGCAAATAGTGTTTTTAAAGCCACTATAAATCATGTTTAGAGAAAGTGCATTGGGTCCAACAACAATGGTATTAGATGCTGAGAGGAGATAAAGAAGAAATGAAAGGTATCGCCTTTGCTGCCAGAAAGTTTCCAGTCTAAATAGAAACACACACACACACAATGAAATATGCAAGCAACTAGGAATTAAAATGGAGGAACTATTTATATAAATATTAATAGGAGGCAAAGTGAGTGTATTTTGATGGAAATAAGAGTTTTGATAGGGTGTTTAAAAGCATTTGCTGGAGAAGAATGGAAAAAATTATAAGAAAGGGAAATGGACTAAAACTATAAACAAATAAGAGAAGGAAAGATTAAATATAATAAGATAATTAGTGTAAATCACCTAGAATGATGCCTGACCAAAAGTAAATGCTCAGTGAATGTCAATTTCTGCCTCTTCCTTCACTCCTATGTTAGTTAAGACTGTTGTTTGCAGGAGACTGAAAATGCAACTCCATGTGCTTTCAGCCAAGCAGAGTTGTTCATTGGCCCCGATGTGACTGGAACATCCAGGCACCCTCTCTGTTACTCAGCCCCCTTCCTCTGGGTTTCGCTCCCAGCAGCCCACTCCTCCTGGCAAACGACTTCCTCCAAACCCAGGCTTCCCTCCAAAAGCCCAGAGTCCACACACAAGAGAGGGCCTGCCTTCTCAAAAGTTTGGATAATTGCCATACACTCGATTCTCCCTGGCCAGAATTGGAAGGACTTTACCTTTAACTCTACACAAGAATGGAGCTATGAGAGGCTTTAGAGAAGAAAAATAACATGATCTGTGTTGGTTTTAAAAGAATCACCCTAGATGGAGTGGAAAGGGTAGAACCTGGGAGTCCAAACAGTAGGCTCCATGGCCATCAGGTGAGCCAAGGTGATAACCTGAGCCAGGTCCCGGGCCGTGCAGGCCATGAGAAGTTGTCAGGACATAGGATTTGAAGGCAAGGCAGATGATTTCTGAATGATTGGGTGTGCTACAGGAGAGAAAGGGAGAGTCAAGGATAGGCATTTATGTTGCAGCCTGGAAGGATAGTCTGCCCTTAACTGAGATGGGACAGATGGGATGGGAAGATGAAAGAGTTGAGACATCACTGGGCATCAAGAAAAGAACTTGAGCCAGCAGTGGACATTGTGATTTGGAGTTCACAAGGGAAATCTGAGCTGGAGACCTAAGAGTATGATAAAAAAAAAAAAAAAAAGAGAAGGGGATCAAGGACTGAGGCCTGGAGACCTGCGATGCTACTTTCTGAGGAAGAGGAGGAGTAATAAGCAGAGGAGATTGGGAGAAGTTACCAGGGAAGCAGGAGGGAGCTCAGCTGAGGGTGGTGTCCCTAATGCCCATTGAAGAAATATAAAAAGGAAGAGAGAGGGATCAAGTGTCCAACTTCTGAGGGGCCCAGATGTACATCTTCACACAGATACCGTTAACGTTTTCAGTGCTTGGGGCAAGAGCACAAACACAGGATCCCCTAATTGCTAAACATTTAAAAGTTAAAATAAATAAAAGTCAATAAAATATGTTCCATTCTCCTATATTGAGAAGCATGCCTGCGTAAGAGCCTAGAAGGTCATGTTCAAATTGAGAATTTTTAGACTCCTCAGAGTTCCAAGGGGAATCAGCAACACAGGCTAGTAGGTCCACTTCTCCTTCTCTCACTTGGCTCCTTCCTGCACTGTGAGGGGTCTTGGATGCACAAGTGTAGACATCCCAGCCCACCCTTAGACTTGGGAAATACCTGGGCCCTTTTCTGGTTGTGTCCTGCCTTACCTCTCCCTCCCCACCAGCAAGTCTACGGGGTCAAAAGAGAGTTCCCACGCAGAGCCAGTGCCTTCCTTTCTACACCATGCTGGGGTACCTGGGTTCATGGCGTTCCCTGCATGATGACCCTGCAACTGCCTTCAGGGCCTGAATGGGCCTTACCCAAATCTTTCTTCCCAAGTGTGTGTCCCCAGCCCAAGGGTAGCCAAGAAGCAGCTATTTGCAGGAGTGCTGGATTTAGTCTCTGTTGCTATATCTTTGAGTTCAGAATACTCGGAAACATGGCCCAGGATGTCTACATTTGTAAATGATGATGAAAAAAAGAGAAGGAAGAGGAGGAGAATAAGAAGCCACCACCACCTAGTGAACAAGACAGAGGAGTTTCCTGTTCTTACAAGGCTTACAGTCTGGTAGGGGAGACAGATAAAAAGCAGAGAAATAATAACAAACACTTGTTGAAAACTGACTAAGTCCCTGGCACTATTGTATGCACTTTGAGTGAAAATTCATTAACTCCTCAAAACTATCCAATGAAGTAGGTGATCTTTTTACAGATAAGGGAATTGAAGCACAAATAAATTAAGCTACTTGCCAAAGTCAAGTAGCCATAAAGTGGTAGAGCCAGAAGGATAAGCCAAAGAGTCTGACTTCAGAGATTATGCTAATAGCTATTATACCCTCATGGCATAGTGGTTAAAGAGCTCAGCTAACCAAAATTTTGGCAGTTTGAATCCACCAGCTGCCCCTTGGAAACCCTATGGAGCAGTTCTACTCTGTCCTCTAGGGTTGCTATGAGTCAGAACCAACTCGACGGCAATGGGTTTTTTATTATACTATGTAATATCACAGCCCTGGGGGGTGGGGATAAAGTAGGGTGTGTCAGTGTCACAGCTAAGATTCCTCGATATTACACTGACATACATTTTGATTGCTCTTAATTAAGCTTGGCTGCTATACATTCAGATGGATAAAGGTACACTGTAAATAATCTAAAAGGTTTTAAGAGAACAAGGAATGTTTTGAAGTGGCTTGGAAATTCATCATCTGCTTGCATCCACTGGAGATAAGACGAGAGATAGTTGTTTGAATCCCTATTTTCAGTTTGGGTATATACCTAGGAGTGGAATTACTAGGTTATATGGTATAAAACTGGCATGAGAGTGGTGTCTGACCTCCTCTGACTTCACAATGGGGAAGGAGAATCAAGATCAACAGCCCAAGGCTGATTCCTATGAGGCAGAGGTCAGACATGCCTCCTCTCTCCTCCATCTTTACCAATTTTGACACGAACCACTCCTCTCACGGCACTCTCTACTTCTCTGCTGCGTTCAATAATTCATTGCAATGGCCACAAAGAACTCACAGACAACACTCACAATTATGGGGTTTATTAGGGAAATAAAAAATTACAATTCAGGTTCAGGAATGCTCAAGATGCAGTTCTTCTATCAGGACAGCCTCTTTCCAACCCGAGCATGCTTCTGTCTGGCCTTCGGCCTCTGCCCTGCTCAGGCAAGAGTTATAAAGCTCTTCTAGCTCCACTGATAAGTGCCCAGAGGCACCCCACTCCACCAGTAAGCCTCGTCCCCAAGGCAGTCAGCTTTCTGGCTCTGTGGGCCAGAAAACCCACCATGCCGTCTCCTGCTGCCGGCCTCTGTCACCGCCATTTCTCTGCTATCTCTTCTCGCTGCGTTCAGTGCTACAGCTCTCTCAGTCTCCTAGTTCCAGGAGCTTCTCAGCACAGGGATCCTGGGTTAAAGGATGTGCTCTCTGCTCCTGGCTGTTCTTCCTTGGTGGTGGTAGGATCCTTCCTCTCCCACCTCTGGGACAGCTCACCTTAAGCCCAGCAGGACAGCAAAACTGAGCAATCCCTTTAAAACCATTGCCGTCGAGTTGATTCCAACTCATAGCAACACTATAGGACAGAGTAGAACTGCCGCATAGCGTTGCCAAGGAGCACCTGATGGATTCAAACTGTTGACCTTTTGGTTAGCAGCTGTAGCACTTAACCACTATGCCACCAGGGTTTCCACAATCCTTATTTGCACAGTCCCGCCCAATCACTTGGGTAGAAGTTAGAAGACCATGGGGAGAAAGGCCACATAAAAGCGATCCAACACACCACACATGGCAATTCTGTGTTTAACTTTTTGAGGAACTGCTAAACTGTTTTCCAGAGTGGCTGTATCATTTTACATTCCCACCAAAAATGGATGAGAGTTTCAATTTCTCCACATCCTTGACAACATCTGTTATTTTCCATTTTTTCTGATAATAGCCATACTAGTGGGTGTGAAGTGGTAACTCATTGTGGTTTTGATTTGCATTTCCCTAATGATTAATGACACTGAGTATTGTTTCATGTGCTTGCTGTCCATTTGTGTATCTTCTTTGGAGAAATGTCTATTCAAGTCCTTTGCACATTGAGTTGTTTGTCTATTTGTTGTTGAGTTGTAGGAATTTGTTATATATTCTGGATATTAAACACTTATCAAATATATAGTTACTAAATATTTTCTTTCATTCTGTAGGTTGTCTCGTCACTTTCTTGATAAAGTTCTTTGATACACCAAAGTTTTCTTATTCATCCATAAAGCAAAACGAAGCTCTGAAACTTGCTACAACATGGATAAATCTTGAAAACAGTATCTGAGTGAGATAAATTAGACACAAAAGGACAAACACTGCATGACTCCGCTTACGTGAATACCTGGAATAGGCAAATGCATAGAGACAAATGTCTATTATTAGTGGTTACAAGGGCTTGGAGGTGGTGCATGGAGAGTTATTACTTACAGGGTATTGAGTTTCTGTTTAGAGGGATAAAAAACATTTAAGGAACTTCTGGGCAACATTGCACTATAGACAGAAGCACCACACCATCCCTCTACAGCAAAGACCCAAAAAACTAAGTCAAACAGAGACAAACATCAATCCAGAAACCCTAAGCATCAAATGAAGAGATACAAAATTCAGCCAAGCACCAAATGGAATGAGAAACTGACAGAGAACAGAGAGCAAAGAGAGATATGTGTAGAGGTCCCCTATCAGCTAATACAGCACAGATTTGCCATCTTGGACTCCTGTTGGAGATCAGTGAACAGGGATTACGGAAAAGGAGCTTCACGGAGCTCCTAGCAGGAGACAGAACAATCGGTAACCAGTGATATATGCTTTTGCACCTAACACCCTTCTTCATCCCCACTTGGTCTCCTCTGCTTCCTTTGGCCACAGTCTCCTGGCCTGGAGGCACAGACTTCAGACCTGCGCTACTTGGATTCACCTGCCCACACTGGCTGACTCCCTGAGTGCTATTTGTTTGTTGCTGGTGTTGCTTTTTTCTGCTTCTTTTGGTTTCTTGCATACCTCTTACCACCTCCCCCTCCTTTCTCTCAAATACCTGGCTCCATGTGCCATCTTTGTTTCTTCCTGAAAGGCTGTGAAATGCCACTTGGCTGTGGAACTGCTTCCCGGCCCACAACACCACGCTGGTGGGATCCCCAGGGCTTTTTGTTTGTTTGTTTTGATTTCTTTGTTTGATTGTTTCCTTTTCATTTCTTAGCTCAGGAGCTCTTTCTCCCAGGGCTGTACTGTGTGGCTTGGGAGCTACTTCCTCAGTCTGCACAGCTGTGCAGTGGGATCCCTGGGGGCATTTCTTTTTTCTTCCTTTATTTTTTGTTTTGTTTTCTTCTTTTCTTTTCTCTCTTTTTCCCTTTCTTCATTCTCAGTTCCTTGTCTCTCTATACTTACCTTCTCTTCCTGTCTCCTGAATATCTGGTGCTGTGTGACACCTCTACCCATTTTAGCCAGGCTGTACTTCATGGCCTGGAAGCAACTTTCCAAGTCTTCGTAGCTGCACGAGTGAGATCCCTGGGGACTTTGTGTTCTTTTCTTTCTAATTTTTATACTTTTTTTTTTTCTTTTGTCTTTTCCTTTTTGTTTTTCTCCATTTCTTGGTCTCTCATCTCTCCACTCCAATGGCAACCTCCCTTAGCATTCTTTTTTGTTTGCTTTTGTATGCTGTTTCTCTATCCTCTATCTGCTCTTTCCCATACCCATCTTAGCTCCACACATCCCAATCACCACCCTCCTTCCTGACTACCTGTACCGTGTACTGAACATCACACCCCCAAGCAGCACAGGCATGGCCTACTGGAACCTGCCCTGCACTGATTCCCTGCCTGTCCTGTTGGCCCTAGTATGTGCCACAAACAACTCATCTCAGCAATTCCTCTTCAGCTGGAACTGGCCTGCTGCACCACAGCTGACCGACTGACCCTGCCCATTGGACAAGGAAGCAAAAAGTATCATGCCAACAGACCAGCAAATAACAAAGAAAGCACAGACTGCCTGCTCAGATTTAAACAAAACAAAAAAGCAGGACGAAACAAACAAATCTACAATCAATAAATGGGGGAAAAAAAACTACTGAATGTCTGAAGACAGCAGATAATATCAAAACATATTTAAAAAAGGACAGGATGGTTCCAGTAGGTGTCCAAAATACAACACAAGATGACATTCAAGTAGAAGAAAAGGCACTGGAACTACCTGAGAGGGAATTTAAATCTCTAATAGTCAGAACTATCCAAGAGTTGAAGCAAACAGCAGACAAAAATGAGGAAAAAATAGACAAATTTTTGGAAAAGGCAGACAAATTCATGGAAAATACAAACAAAAACATGGATGAATTCAGGAAAATATTACAGGAATAAAATTACAAAATAAATTCACAGCTAGAATCATACAAAGAACTACAATTAGAAATCCAAAAGATAAACAACAAGATTTCAGAAATGGACAGCGTCATAGAAGGGCTGAGGAGCAGGTTTGAAACGACGGAAGACAGGATCAGCGAAATTGAAGACAAACACTTGGATACAACTCTGAGAAAAAATCAGAAAAGAGAATGAAGAAAAATGAAGAAACCCTGAGAATTATCTGGGATACAATCAAAAGCAAAAATTTGTGAGTGATCAGAGTTCCAGAAGAGGTGGAGAAAAGAGGTAACACAGAGAGGATCACTGAAGAACTGTTGATAGAAAACTGCCCCCATATTATGAAAGATGAAAAGCTGACATCCAAGAAGCTCAATGAACCCCATTTAGGTAGACCCCAGAAGAAAATCACTAAGGCATATCAGAATCACACTTGTTAAAATCAAAGTCAAACAAAGAATCCTGAGAGCAGCTCAATAAAAACAAAAAGTCACATACAGAGGAGAAACAATAAGACTACTCTCAGATTATTTGGCAGAAACCATGCAGGCAAGAAGGCAATGGGATAACACATATAAAACCTTGAAAGAAAAAATTGCCAGCCAAGAAAAATATATCCTGCAAAACTCTCATTCAAACATGATGGTGAAATTAGGACATTTCCAGATAAACAGAAATTAAGGGACTATGTAAAAACCAAACCAAACTTACAAGAATTATTAAAGGGAGTCCTTTGATTTGAGAACAAAATAACATCAGACCACAGGCTTAATCTAGGATGCAGGTTCATACTAGCCAGATACCAAGCTAGGAAATGAACTCTCAAGGACAATCCAAAACCAAAAGAATTACAGCAGGGAACCAGAGAGGTTAATCTGTAAATGACAACAGCATCAGAACAATAAAAGAAGGAATAAATGGTGTAGGTACACAACCTTCTAATGGAGAAGAAGGCAAGGTGATACCAAGCAATAATAGGCTGGTTCAAACCTAGGAAGACAAGGGTAAATTTCAAGGTAACCACAAAGAAAGGTAACAAACTGGCTCATCAAAATAAAGAAGAAAAACACAAAGTCTCAGTAAAAACAATACCCACAAAAACAAAAGAAATGAAAAAAATATCCACAAACAAAAGGAATTCTGCACAGGAGAGTAAGAGGAACAAAGAATACATCAGCACCACAAAAAAAAGTACTACAAAATGACAGCAATAAACTCACACCTATCAATAATTACACTGAATGTAAATCGCCTAAATGCACATATAAAGAGACATAGAGTGACAGAATGGATTAAAAAAACAGGATCCATCAATATGCTGTCTACAAAAGACACATGTTCGAAACAAAAATGTAAATTTATTAAAATCAAAGGATGGAAAAAAAAATATCAAGCAAACCGCCACCAAAAAAGACAGGAGTGGCAGAACTAATGTCAGATAAAATAGACTTTAAAACAAAATCCACCGTAAAAGACAAAGAATGACACTATATAATGATTAAGGGGATGATCCATCATGAACACATAATCATAATAAACATCTACACATCCAATGACAGGGCTCCAAAATACATAAAACAAACTCTAACAGCACTGAAAAGAGAATTTGACGTTCCACAATAATAGGAAACTTAAACACACCACTCTCGGTAAAGGACAGAACATCTAGGAAAAAACTCAACAAAGATACAGAAGACCTAAAGGGCACAATCAGCCAACTTGACCTCATAGACATATATAGAACACTCCACCCAGCAGCTGCAAAGTACACATTCATTTCCAATGCACATGGAATGTTCTCCTGAATAGAACACATCATAGACCACAGAGCAATCCTCAACAAGATCCAAAACATTAAGATACTACAAAGCATCTTCTCAGACCACAATGCCATCAAGGTAGAAATTAACAGGAAGAGCAGGGAAAAAAATCAATTACATGGAAACTGAATAACACCCTGCTAACAAACCACTGGGTAATAGAAGAAATCAGAGATGAAATTAAAAAATTCCTAGAATCAAATGAGAATGAAAACACTTCATACCAAAACCTTTTGGACACAGCAAAGGCAGTCCTCAGAGGAGAATTTATAGCAATAGATGCACACATCAAAAAAGAAGGGACAAAATCAAAACATTAACTACACAACTCGAACAAGGAGAAAGTGAACAGGAAAAAAACCCCACAGCCACCAGAAGAAAGGAATAATAAACATCAAGGCAGAAATACATGAAGTAGAGAATAGAAAAACAATAGAAAGAATCAACAAAACTAAAAGTTGTTTCTTTGAAAAGATCAACAAAATAGACAAACCACTGGCCAAACTGACAAAAGAAAAACAGGAGAGGAAGCAAATAACCCAAATAAGAAATGAAAAGGGGGGCATTAAAACAGATCCCAATGAAATAAAAAGGATCATAACAGAGTATTATGAAAAACTATACTCCAACAAATTTGAAAACCTAGAGTAAATGGACAAATTTCTAGAAACACACTGTGATGGTTAAGATTGTGTGTCAACTTGGCTGGGCCATGATTCTCCGTGTTTTAATGTAATCACTCCTATGATTGAATATACTGTGAGTAGCCAATCAGATAAAAGGGAGTCTCCTTGGGGGTGTGGCCCGCATCTGTATATAAGCAGACGTTCTGGTCTTTTGCTCTCACTGGATCCTGTGGCTGCTTCCTGTTGTCTCATCTCCCATTCTTGGGACTTGAGCTGTCAGCTTATCTGCCGAACCTGGGATTCATCGATCTGCACAGCCTGTAAGTGGGAGCCCTGCTCTCTGACCTTTCGATCTTGGGCTTGCCAGCTTCTGCAGCTGTGTGACTTGGGAGGGGCCTCTACCCTGATCCACGGACTTGGGATTTTCTAGCCTCTACAATCACGTGAGCTGTTTCCTTGATATAATCTCTCTATATATATTTATACATTTTACTGGTTTTGCTTCTCTAGAGAACCCAGCCTAAGACACACACTACCTACCCACACTACCACAAAGTGATGTTGAAAATCTGAACAGACCTGCAACAAGAGAAGAGAGTGAAAAGGTAATAATAATAAAAAAAAAAACTCCCAACAAAAAAAAGCCCTGGCCCAGATGGCTTCACTGGAGGGTTCTACCAAACATTCAGAGAAGAGTTTATACCAGTACTACTCAAACTATTTCAGAACGTAGAAAAGGAAGTGACGCTTCCGAATTCATTCTATAAAGCCAGCGTAACCCGTGATACCAAAACCAAGTAAAGACACCACAAAAAAAGGGACTTACAGACCAATATCTCTCATGAATATAGATGAAAAAATTCTCAACAAAATTCTAGCTAATAGAATTCAGTATCATATCAAAGAAAGAACACACCACGACAAAGTAGAATTCATACTAGGTATGCAAGGATGGTTCAACATTAGAAAATCAATCAATGTAATCCACCACATAAATAAAAGGAAAGAAAACAATCACATGATTATCCCAATTCATGCAGAAAAGGCATTCTACAAAGTCCAACACCCATTCCTGATAAAAACGCTCAATAAAATACATACAGAAGGGAAATTTCTTGACATAATAAGGAGCATCTATGCAAAACCAATGGCCAATATCATTCTTAATGGAGAGAGGCTGAAAAAATTCCCCCTGAGAACAGGAACAAGATAAGGATGCCCTTTACCACCACGCCTATTTAACATTGTGCTGGAAGTCCTAGCTAGAGCAATAAAGCAAGAAAAAGAAATAAAGGGTATCCAAATTGGTAATGAAGAAGTTAAACTGTCCCTGTTTGTGGATAATATGATACTATACATAGAAAACACTAAAGACTCCATGAGAAAACTACTAGAACTAATAGAAAGATTCAGCAGAGTAGCAGGATACAAGATAAACATACAAAAATCAGTTGGATTCCTGTACACCAAAAAAGAGAATGATGAAACGGAAATCAGGAAAAAATAGCATCTATAATAGTCCCTAAAAAAATAAAATATTAAGGAATCAGTGTAACCAGGATCAGTTGGTTAATGCCCAAGATGCATTTTGATACTACTCAATCTTCAGTGTTATACACAGCACTGCACATTACATTGTATACAAGACAATTACTAAATTGATTGGGCAGTTAACATAATGGATCAGTAGCTAAAAACAACTATAAAACCTAAAAATAACAGCAATGACTCAGTCAATCGTACTCAAGATCAAGGGAATAAAACCAACTAATGAAACATAAAACAACCAAACACATCTTTCTGTTATTAAACCCAACATTAGCAACTTATTTTCCATGAAATATTTACAGACTTTATCATATTTTTAAAATGTTGCTTATATGAACTTTATTGAGTTTGTTGTTATGGGTATTTAACTGATAAATGTATGTTGGTATTGTACTTGCTTAAGAGTCATATATCTGATAAACATACTTAAATCAGTTGGATTCTTACACACCAATAAAGAGAACGATCAAAAGGAAATCAGGAAAACAATACCATTTATAATAGCCCCTAAAAAAATAAAATACTTAGGAATAAATCAAACCATGAATGTAAAAGACCTATACAAAGGAAACTGCAAAACACTACTGCAAGAAACCAAAAAAGATCTACATAAATGGAAAAACATACCATGCTCATGGATAGGTAGACTCAACATTGTGAAAATGACAATTCTACCCAAAGCAATTTACAAATACAATGCAATCCCAATCCAAATACCAACAACATTCTTCAAAGAGATGGAAAAACTAATCATTAACTTTATATGGAAAGAGAAGAAGCCCCAGATAAGTAAAGAACTATTGAAGAAGAAGAATAAAGTAGGAGGACTCACACTACCTGACCTCAGAAACTACTATACAGCTACGGTAGTCAAAACAGCCTGGTACTGGTACAATGACAGATACACTGACCAATGGAACAGAATTGGGGACCCAGATGTAAATCCATCCACCTACAATCACCTGATCTTGGACAAGGGCCCAAAGTCCTTCAAATGGGGAAAAGAGTCTTTTTAACAAATGGTGCTGGCAAAAATGGATGTCCATCTGTAAAAAAATGAAACAAGACCCATACCTCACATCATATACAAAAACTAATTCAAAATGGATCAAAGACCTACATATAAATCCAAAAACTCTAAAGTCCATAGAATTAAAAATAGGATGAATGCTAGAGGCCCTAATACATGGCATTAACAGGATACAAACCATAACCAACAACACACAAACTCCAGAAGAGAATCTAGATAACTGGGATCTTCTAAAAATTAAACACTTATGCTCATCAAAAGATTTCACCAAAAGAGTAAAAAAGAGAACCTACAGACTGGGAAGAAATTTTTGGACATTACAAGTCAGACAAAGGTCTAATCTCTAAAATCTGCAAGAAAATCCAACACCACTACAACAAAAAGACAAATAATCCAATTAAAACATGGGCAAAGGAAATAAACAGACACTTCACCAAAGAAGACATTCAAATGGCCAACAGACACATGAGGAAATGCTCGTGATCACTAGCCATTAGAGAAATGCAAATCAAAACCACAATAAGATACCATCTCACCCTGGTATTACTGGCACGAATCAAAAAAACTGGAAATAATAAATGTTGGAGAGGCTGTGGGGAGATCGGAACTCTTATGCACTGCTGGTGGGAATCCAAAATGATACAACCATTTTGGAAAACGATATTGCGCTTCTTGAGAAAGCTAGAAATAGAAGTACCGTACAATCGAGCAATCCCACTCCTAGGAATATATCCTAGAGAAATAAGAACTGTCACATGAATAGACATATGCACACCCATTTTCATTGCAGCATTGTTCACAATAGCAAAAAGATGGAAACACCTTAGATGCCCATCAACAGATGAGTGAATAAACAAACTATGATACATACACACAATGGATTATTATGCAACGATAAAGAACAACGATGAATCTGTGAAGCAACTCATAACAAGAATCAAAGTGGAAGACGTTATGCTGAGTGAAATAAGTCAATCACAAAAGGACAAATATTGTATGAGACCACTACTATAAAAACTCATAAAAAGGTTTACATGCAAAAAGAAACAATTTTTGATGGTTACGAGGGTTGGGAGGGGTGGGAGAAGAATACTAAATAGATAATAGGTAAGTGGTAACTTTGGTGAAGGGTAAGACAGTACACAAAACTGGGGAAGCCAGCACAACTTGTACAAGGCAAGGTCATGGAAACTCCATAGACACATCCAAACTCCCTGAGGGACTGAATTGCTGGCAGAGGGCTGTGGAGACCATGGTCTCAGGGAACATCTAGCTCAACTGGCATAACGTATTTTATAAAGAAAATGTTCTACGTTCTACCTTGGTGAGTAGCGTCTGGGGTCTTAAAAGCCTGTGAGCAGCCATCTAATATACTCCTCTGATCGCACCCCTTCGGGAGAAAGGGAGAATGAAGAAAACAAGATACAAGGGAAAGATTAGTCCAAAGGACTAGTGGACCACAACTACTACAGCCTACACCAGATTGAGTCCAGTACAACTAGATGGTGCCTGACTATCACCACTGACTGCTCTGACAGGGATCACAATAGAGGATCCTGGACAGAGCTGGAGAGAAATGTAGAACAAAGTTCTTACAAAATAAGTCCAGATTTATTGGCCTGACAGAGACTGGAGAAGCCCCGAGAGTATGGCCCCCAGAAACCCTTTTAGCTCAGTGATGAAGTCACTCCTGAGGTTCACCCTTCAGCCAAAGATTAGACAGACCCATAAAACAAAATGAGATTAATAGAGCACAAGAGTCCAGGGACAAGAACTAGAAGGCAGGGGGGACAGGAAAACTGGTAATAGGGACCCCAAGGTTGAGAAGAGGAAGTGTTGACATGACATTTCATGGGGTTGTTAATTAATGTCATAAAACAATAAGTGTACTAACTGTTTAATAAGAAACTATTTGTTCTGTAAACCTTCATCTAAAGTACAAAACAAAAATTTGAAAGTGGATAGTGGTGATGGTTGCACAATATGGTGAATATAATTAACGTCACTGAATTGCACACTTAAAAATAGTTAAAATGGCTAGTGTTTTGTTGTATGTATTACGCTGCAATAAAAGAAAAGAAAATATATAGCAACAGAGAACCAAATCTAGTAATTTTCTAATTTCTTATTAGAATCATGGGCTCACATAAAATTAGTGCACAAAAGGAATATAAATATTATCAAGTCTAACTCCTTTGTTCTTTTGTAAAGGAAAAGATTTCAGAGAAGCTAAATAACTTGCTACTTTCTGCCAGAGCTCACACCCCAAGGCTTTTTTCTTTTCTGTATATTATCCCATAGCTAGTGTGCAAAGTAACATAGAATGCAAATTTGCTTGAAATACTTAGGTTGAATTTTTTTATAAGCATGTACATACGTTTAAAATATTGATACATATGTTCATTCAGTCTACATAATTAAATATAAATAGATTAGAGTACATTCCACATTTCAGTTTTTGTTTCTTAACACAATATTGCAATATTTGGATTTCAAATACTGCCAAAAAAAAAAAAAAAGGCTTATACCTAAACAAACATTTCCTCAAAATATATAAAGAGGTAGTGATGGGGAAATAGAAATGACAACTAGAGAAACCCTGTAGCATCTTGGTAAAATCAAATGAATTTAGGAGACTTTTAGGTATTATTAAGTTTTGCCAACCTCAAATAAGTGTAGCTAGGAGTTTTTCTATTTATTTTATACTCGTGTTATAAGGAAAATGTCACCCATAGGTGTTTAATCTGGTTTTACTTAAGCTGATAATAATATAATTGTTGAGTTATTTAATGTCCAGTAAGTTTTTTTTTGTTTTTTTGTTTTTTTAAGTTTTACAAAGTCTTCCTCTCCATCTGAATAAGCAAGGGGTGTTTTGCCAGCACAGAACAGAACTTTCAACAGGGGGCAGATTGAGTTTGGTTCTCAACTTAGAGCACACAAATTTGAGTGACTGCCAAGCCTACTGAAATGTGTTTTCTCCAGTCTTCTTAAACTGCATGTGGATTTCAAAGGAAAAATTCTAAAGCCTACCATTGTGAGTTTTTTCTTACCACTGAATACGTCCTAAATTGAAAACCATACATTGTATGTAAGATTGCTGTATAATTTATCAGGTCCTGGGTTTCAGTATATTTCATTTTATTATATTTCTCCCAAAATCCTATCTTGTAGTGTTTTGAAAGCTATGCAATTGCCTTTATTTAGATATAGAATTAGTTATTCCTAGCCATAATGCTTTTGAAATTAATCTACCTTCAATAATCAAAGTCAAAGTGAGAAGTAGCTCAGGGAAATATTTATGTAAAAAGAAAATATATATAATCAATAAGGTTTCTAATTTCTGATCACCACAAAGAGTCCAAGATGATTCACTGGAGTCTTGAAGGGGAATGGGAAAGTATTAGCAAAATCAACAGATTGATCCAAACATATGGAAGGCATGGGACATGAATGAGAGTGGGAGAAGGGAAGAAGGGACATTCAAAACAAGGTGCTATGTTGATCATTTCCCTTGCTGCCAATAAACTGAAAAATATGTCATGGAGAATTCACCATTTAATGGGATGACATTTAAATAATTTCTTTTGTTCATATTTTTGAGACTTCTCTATATTTCATAAAGCATTATGAATTATTTTGCATAATTCTATTTCTTTAAAAAAATTTTCCACTTAATTTCAAATCTTGATCTTTTATATTGCAGCTAAACTATGCTAAGAAATATCAAGGAGGCTCAAAGAGGAAGAAAGAGTTAACATTTTCAAAAATAAATTCTTTAATTATGAGAGGGAAAAGCTGGTATTTGAGAACATGCTGAGAAGTGGGATTTTATTTCTAAATTTATTTATTAGTGATCATTTCAACTGATTAAGGATTAGATCTCTATTTTCATCTCTACAATTCCAATCATTTGTTGCTTTCACACTTCAATTATTTTTCTATTCAGGATGAAGCCCAATATGTTCCAAAGATGATTTTTCCATTGGTTTTGCTTCAGTCTGATGTCAATTATTAATACACATATATTTCTAACAGAAGCCCTAGTGGCACAGTGGTTAAGTGCTCGGCTGCTAATCAAAAGGTCAGCATTTCGAACCCACCAGCCGCCACTCTGTGGGAGAAAGATGTGGCAGTCTGCTTCCACAAAGATTTATAGCCTTGGAAACCCTGTGAGGCAGTTCTGCTTTGTCCTATAGGGTCACTATGAGTTGGAATCAACTTGATCGCAGTCGGTTTTTATATTTCTAACAATTTAAACCTGATCTTTTAAGAAACATGCTGGTTCTGAATTTTGAAAACTCCACCTAGCTTTTAATTTATTAAAAGAGGAAGATTATAAACCAGTTTTCATTTTCATGCTATTTAATTGAATTGTGAGTATGGACTTGGGATATTTTCCCAATTCAAGTTAACCAGCAGTTGCATGATGGTAACTTTTGCAAATTATCTGACATCATTTCCCAGACTTTTTTTTTTATTATCCTCCCATATTGATATGGAAGGTATATTGCATAAATATAAGTAACGTAAGCTGTCATATTCTTAAAAGAGCTAGGGATCTCTTCTAAACCAGGCTTATTCAGTAATCTTTCTAGAAATCAAATCAAACCAAGAAACATCTAGTTAGCACCTAGCAGTCCCAAGCAGCTTTGGGTAATGATTAGGTGAGTAGTGGCAGATGTCAGGCTGCCTCAGTTCAAGCTCTGTTTTCATCAATTTGTGACATCAAGTAAATTCACCTTCTGTTTGCCTTGGTTTTCTCATTTATAAAATTAGGTAATTGTAGTAACAACCTCATCCTACAAAAAGAATGGTTGTGTGAATTAAATGAGTTAATACTTAGAATGGAAACCCTGGTGGTGTAGTGGTTAAGAGCTACAGCTGCTAACCAAAAGGCAGGCAGTTCAAATCCACCAGGCGCTCCTTGGAAACCATATGGGGCAGTTCTACTCTGTCCTATAGAGTTACTATGAGTTGGAATTGACTTGATGGCAATGGGTTTGGGTTTTTGGTTTTGTAATACTTAGAACAATGACCAGGACACAGTTAAGAGTTTAATTCTGATTAGATATTATTATGTAACAAATTTTCCCATAGATTTCTACAAATATAATTTTTCCATGCCCTTCCAGATACGTTGCTGAGAATGCAAGCAATCTTTGACTCATAGTTATTTAGTTTTTAGTTACTCAGACAAAGTATTTAGTAGATTGGACCCAGGGTATTCAGACTACTTTTGACACTCGCTGTCCTCCAGTAGCCAAGGCCCAAATCCTCTGGACCTCGGCATTAGTCACCCTTCTCCTCCTTCACTACAAAACTTATCAGTTACTAGAGGACATATTAGAACCTCCCACAGCCACTGGAGGTGTGTCGACTTTACTGCTACATTCTGCCAGCTTTTGCTTCATATACTTTGAGGTTATGCTATAAGTAGCATAGACATTTAGAATTTCGCTATCTTTTTAATGAATTAGCCCATCTTTGGGTTATTTGGGAATATCTTCCCAGCTGTTTCCTTTTAGTCATATATATGTGTATATATATACATATGTATGTATATGGCTTATGTTCAACCTGTTAAGTAATATTTAAGGAAAAAAAGACAATAATATGTGATTGGCTACTAGAGTGGGCTCTGTTTGAATTATACATACCTTAGAGAGTTCTGGGGAGCCTTGGTGGCACAGTGGTTAAGAACTCAGCCGATAACCAAAAGGTCAGCAGTTCAAGTCAACCAGATGCTCCTTGGAAACCCTATGGGCCAGTTCTACTCTGTCCTATAGGGTTGCTATGAGTCAGAATTGACTTGATGGCAATGGGTTTGGATTTTTTTTTTTTTAAGAGAGTTTTGTCCTGCATGTTTTTAAGTATGCCATTATATTCCTGGATGGTTAAATTGGTAAGATACTATGTTTTATGGTAATATTGGAATTGACTTACAACATTTCAACTAACTGCTTTTTCATTCAGGTGTTCAACATTTATTAAGCACGTTCTATATGCCAAGCCTTGGCTAGATGAGGAACACAGGTAAGGAACTCTACTGGCCCTCCCACTAGTTACAATCCAGTAAGGTATAAGAATTTTTTTTTTCAATGATTATATCATTGTTCACTCTAAATATTATTGTGGTAGATATTATTTGTATATGTATATATGGTTTTTCTACAATTTAAGAACTTCAATAACAACCATGGTCTAGTTTTTCAAAAGTAAGGCCAGTTTCTAAGCTAAGTGATTACATGCCCATGGATAGATGGCACTTCATATGAAATAAGGAAGTACTGGAATCTCTGGCAAAAGTCATGTGGCTCAGTAAAAATATAAAATACCCTGGACTTTTTCTTCCAAATCTTCACAATTTGAAAGGACAGTGGCACCAAAGAGTTCATGTTTTCTCTAGAGCCCTCATTACATTATCACAGCTCTGTGGGCACATTCCTAACATTACAGATCATTTGACCATATGGAAATGTCTTTAAACTGTTGTTTCAGGCAATATTACACTCTTTCACTAACTTGTAAAAAAAAATCTGGATCTAAGTTTTATTGATAATTATATAATGACTTGTTACGATTGCAAGGGTCTCTTTATATATGGAGGAGTCCCTGGGTGGAGCAAACAGTTAAGCTCAACTACTAGCCAAAAGGTTGATGGTTTGAAACCACCCAGAAAAAAACAAGTCTTGGTTATCTGCTTCTGAAAGTTCACAGCCTTGAAAACGCGATGGAGCAGTTCTACTCTGCAAGCATGGGGTCGCCAAGAGTCAGAATGAAATGGACAGCAACTAATAACAGCAACAATAACTTCATACATGCATTTCTTATTTAATTGCTAACCTTAGCTCTTGTTCCTTTTTATCCTCTAGTACATTGGCCCATATTGTAAAAGGACATTCAAATGAAGAAATTAAAGATTTCACAAGACCCATTCCAGAAGGAAAAGGACTCTGGTTCCTGGGTGAATCCGAGCCAAGTCAGAGGATAAACATGTCTTTCACATTCCATTCCACAGCCTTTTAAATCTCTCATTCCAGGACTGCTTTCATTCAAATGGGTATGCACAATCAACAAACACTTCACTTCCCTTTAAAAACCTGATGATGTTGATTTTGTGCATAAGCACTTCAGACACTGTTTGAAAGGAATAACATAGATTTATATGGAGGAAATTAAGACATTTCAAATGTTCTGTTTTCATTATGACCAAATCTACTGACAGCAACATTTATTTTTCACTAAATTGGGAGGTATCACTCATACACATGGCTGTTGGTTGAGTGTAATGGTCTCCTGTTCAAGATTGTGGCAATCACAGAGGTGTTTGGGGTGACTTTTGGAAAGCGGTGTGCAGTCAGTGCCACACTCCACCTGGGGAACAGTGGCTGCACCATCATGCTTCCTCAAATGCAATTTATTTTCATAGGAAAGCTCCTTCAAACATTTTTTCAGATACATACACAAAAAGTAGGACAATAGAAAAACACAAATCAATAAAACCCAACATTTGCAAAATGCTTTGGATGATTTGCACTTTTAACGCTTTCTTCTAAGTGAGCACTGTCTTATCTTTTTGCAGATGAAAAATCTGAATTCCAACAAGGCTAAGTGGTTTAATTATGCTGCAGCAAGAACGGGCCTGATGGTTTCTACTCAATTTCTACTAGACAGTCAAAAAATGATGGCTATGTTTTATATCGCCTTAGAATAAAAATGAGATATTAAGAGCTAGGAATCTCCTCTAAACAGAAGTAAAAGAAACATAGAGGAGGTGTTCTTGGACACACACACACACACACACAAAAAAAAAAAATTCCTGAAAAAAAACATACATATAAGTTATTCTAAACACAGTAGCAACTTTCCTCAGAGTGATTGATTATGTTATGAGCAGAAACTAGTAAAAACAGCAACAAAAAAACCTTTTGATTCATAGCTTATGTCCGTGAATATACTGTAGCAAATAAAGATAATAGTTTGTAAATATGTAATACTTACTAACTGGCAAACCAAATTTAACTGTGTTTCATGAGTAATTTCATTTATACGTCATTGTAGACGTTGAGGAATTATCATGATTGGCTCCACTTTACAGAAGAGGTAAAGGAGGTCGAGGTAGGACATGAACCCAGGCACTCTGTCTCCAGACCTGCAATCACATTGGCTCTGTTGCAGAATGCTGGTGCATGGCTCACCTGAGGAGGTGGTCTCTCACCCCCATAGGCTCCACCACCCACTCTGAACTATCACCTTGTCTTAACTGGGCCCCTTGTTTCAGTGTTGTCCCTCACACAAACGTTTCTCTCTAGAGTCACACTCATGATTTTTTAAAATGTCAGTTCTATCAGGTGTCTCCCTCCTCAGAACCCCCAGGAGCTTCTTATCACGCTTAGAACATCTACAATCCTCACCTTGTCCTAGGAGGCCCTGTGAGACCTGACTCAGTCTCTCTTTCAAACCTCATTTCCTGCTCTTAACACTCTGGACCTCCCACTATTTCTTAGGTAAGTATACATCACTCTTTTAGGGCCTTTGTATGTGTTGTCCCCTCTGTCTGGACACTCGTCCAGTGGAGAGGCAAAGGACTTGCCCCTTACTTCACCTGGGTCACTCCATACGTCATCACTGCAGAAGTCTTTCCTGCCTACCTTAGGTAAACTGTGTAATTATACCCTACCCCCTCCACCATTGGTTAGTTCTGTATCTTGCTTTTGTTTTCCTTCATAGAATTTAATATTACCTGATATTAGCTTATTTATTTGTATTTATTCGTGGATCTTTTTATCATTAAAAAATAAACTCTACAAGGACAAAGACTTTGGATCATTCACCAGACTATATCCCCAAGACCTAGAAAAGTGCCTGCAAAATAGTAGATTGAACCAGCTAATTTGTTAAAGAATTAAAATATCCTTAGGACAAATACTAAGAAATTATAATTACTACAGATCAAAGACTGTAAACATTTAAGGTCATTTTTATATATTGCAAATTTCTTTCTAGGAAGTTTGTGTAGTTAACATTGCATTAAATTTTTAATTGGCAAAAATACTAAAGAATCCAACCAAGCAGAGTGCCCAAGAAGAAGCAATGGCTTAATTAAGACCATAGAACCCATAGACCAGTTAGGGTTTAGCCTCCTCTCCTGGGCTAGTTTTTCAACCTGACTAATGGCTGAAATTAATTAGCAAGTTAAACAAATACCAAACCAAACAGGCAGAATTGCTGGGGCAGGGGTAGGTGCGGGGGAGGGGGTTAGGAATGACATTCTGATTGCTTTTGTTTAAATTAGTAGCCTAGTAAAATTTATTGAGGAGATATCTGAGCTAGTGTTCCTGCAGAATTATAACATTATTTTCACTTGAGAGTTTAATGTTAATATAAGGCCTTGTCTATTTCTTTACCTTATAAACCCTTAGATCATATGTTCCACTATGAATGTAAATATGGTTTCCTAGATGGAAGATATTTGTTCTCTAAGAATAAGTTCCAATGCCAATATTTTGTGGGAAATATTCTAGTGAGTGTTATTTGGAATTTCTGCCTGTCAGTGCACACTTTAATTTTTTTTCATTAAGCACCACCAACACCAAAAATAGAAGGAAAAAAAAAAAAAAAAATATTTATCATCTGAAAAACCAGTGTCAGAAAAACTGCTGTTCAATTTCTAAAAGATAGAAAATAGTCTTAAATGTTTTGACAGAGAACAAAACTCACAAACAAATGGAGAACTCACGAATAACAACAAAATTTGGAGAAATGTTATAACCCAAAAATGTTCACCAGCTGCTAAGACATCAAAATTCTGGTGTTTCCTGTGGATCATTTAGTCCCTCAACACAATGATTACAAGAATCAATAGCAAATAGGGGCCAAAGAAGATGTTAGGTCAACCCAAATTAGTTAGGATAGGCTAGAGTGCTATTAACTAAAGTACCCCCAAAAATTTATAGCTCGCAAACGTTGTTAATTGCCTTCAAGTCAGCTTACTCATTGTGACCCCATGTATAACATAACAAAATGCTGCTCAGTGCTGCACCATCTCCATGATCACTGGTATGCTTGAGTCCATTGTTGTGGCCACTGTATATTTTGAGTGCCTTTCAATCTAGGGGACTCATCTTCCAGCACTATATGGGAAAATATGCTGTTGTGATCCACAGGGTTTTCGTTGGCTAATTTTTGGAAGGAGTTCATCAGGCCTTTCTCCCTAGTTCGTCTTAGTCTGGAAGTTCCACTGAAACCTGTTCACCATGGGTAACCCTGCTGGTATTTAAAATACTAGTGGCATAGCTTCTGGCATCACAGCAACATGCAAACCACCACAGTATGAAAAACTGACAGGTGCATGGTAAGCTCAAACAGAACGGACATTTATTTTTTGTAACCATTCAAAGAGGAGTCTTGGTCAGTGGCAGCTCACTGCCATATGGTGACTCAGGGATCCAGGCTTCTTCTATATTGGCCCTACCATCCCCTGGGACCTGGAGCCTCATCATCTACATTCAGATGACCAAAGGAGAAAAAGAACCTGGAGGGTTCACACCCATTCTGCAGTCTGGGCC
Organism: Trichechus manatus latirostris; assembly: GCF_000243295.1. Lineage (NCBI taxonomy): Eukaryota > Metazoa > Chordata > Mammalia > Sirenia > Trichechidae > Trichechus > Trichechus manatus. The sequence goes on from NW_004444105.1 coordinate 4,193,565, forward strand.
TGGACAGAACACACATCTCTTTCACTCAACACCCATTCTACTGTTGAGTGGTCGCATGACCTCACCCAGCAGCAAAAGGGGTAGTAAATGTATCCCTTGTTAGGCAACTACATCCCACCTACAATTGTTTACTAAGAAAGGGGAGAACAGACTCTGGTGGCCAAAGTCATCTCTGCCAAGGACAGTAAAAGATATACGCTATTTAATATTGATACCCATCAAAATCTAAAGGAAAGGAATTATATTTCTATGATGTGGTTGTTGTTATTGTTAGGTGCCTTCGAGTTGGTTCTGACTCATAGGGACCCTACAGGACAGAGTAGAACTGCCCCATAGAGTCCAAGGATCGGCTGGTGGATTTGAACTGCTTACATTTTGGTTAGCACCTGAGCTGTTAACCGCTACCCCACCAGGGCTCCATGATGTGATAGACTGCTAATTGTCTCCCACATCAATTATCCCTCTTTTTCTATAGTATTAGGGCCCTTTCATTTTAAGCAGGCATATGATACTGTAGAATAAAGACTCATTTTCCAGCATCCCTGCGATTAAGTATGTCTATGTTCCTCAGTTCTGGCCAAAAGGAGGAGCATGGAAATGGAGTTTCCTATGTCTGAATCATGCCCTTAAAGGGAAGGAGAATACTCTTTTCCTTCCTGCTAACTGGAACGTGGATGAGGTGGTAAGCCATCTAGGACTGTGTTGATGATAGCAAAACCCTTGATATCATGGAGCATAAGATTCAGGAAGTATCCTAAGACTACTTATGCCTAGATAGTTAAGTGAGAGAGAAATATACCTCTATCTCGTTTAAGCCATTGTTTTTTATAATTTTGCTACAGATGTCAAAGCTATAACTAATACAAACAGCAAACAATATGAAATTCTGTGCATCTTCAGTTCAACATTTAAAATGTCATAAAAAGGGTAAGAAATAATATGGCCAAAGATTGAAAATATAAAGGTACTAATTCCATTCATGCAGTATGAATTGTACTAGATATTAATGGTCTTTTTTAATATGTGGCTATTGAAGGTGAGATAATAGTAAAAAATAATCACCATCCCTGCTCAGTGGCTAAATTCATCCTTATGATGTTCATGAAAAATGCTCCATGGTTTATGTAGACAATTGCCAGAAAATACTCAAAAGGGTTTCTCTGCATCCACCTTGAATGTGACGTGGCCCTTTTGGCCAAAAGAAGAATATTTACCTAATCGGGCCAAGGCAGTTTTCAGACACCATTCACAATGTGTAATGACGCACTCTTCACAAACACACACACGTGTATACATGGAGAGGGTTATCTATTAGAGCTAATGTTCAATGTAAACGAAATCAGAAGGAAAGCACAGACAAGATGCCATCACAGCTTCAATTTTGAATTTTTGGTTTTTGTAAGAAATGACGAGGACTGTTGCTGTTCAGGGTGTAGGGTGCCAGCATCAGATAAGGGAACTTCTGGTGATGGTAAAGAGAATGTAAAAGAAAGGTCCAAAGCAGATTAAGTCAGAGATGGGGACAAGAGCCTGGGGGAAAAAAAGCCTAATGAGAAAATTCTCTTGGACCTCTGATAAGAGAATGTGTGTGTGTGTCTGTGTGTCTGTGTGGGTGTCTGTGTGTGATTTCAGCATCAAAAAGCTGGAGCTGCCTAGAGGGGGGAACCTACAGCACAACCATTGTCCCAGAACCATGAGGTACCCCATTGGTCGGGCCTCCTGTGGTCTTGAAGGAGCCCCACACCATGCATGTGTGGGCTTTGGTGGAACTTTCTTACACAAACCATTACTAAAGGCATGTAGTCGCTGTTGGTGCCATTGAGTTAATTCCAGCTCATAGCAACCCCATGTGACCGAGTAAAACTGCCCCATAGGGTTTTCTTGGCTGTAATCTTTATGCAAGCAGTTCACCAGGTCTTTCTCCCATGGAGCCGCTGGCTGGGTTCAAACCACAAACCTTTTGATTAGCAGCCAAGCACTTAACCATTGTGTCACCAGAACTCCTTTACTAGAAGCATACAGATCATGAAATTAAAATTCAACATTATTGAAATAGTCATGTTCCCAGCAACAAGCCAGCCTCTTCAGGATGACCCATATCTAGGCTAGTGGTGTCATCTCCAGTCTCTCTCTCCAGATGGCTTGGGTTCTGGGACAATGTGCATCCTTATCAAGAGCCCCTTCTTTTTAGGAGCTCTTAACCAAAAAAAAAAAAAAAAAAAAAAAAAGTTCTATATCAGCACGTACAGTAGCTAGGAAAGCAAATCCTCCAAGAAATAAAAAGTTGCTGTCGAGTTGACTCTGATTCATGGTGACCCCATATGGTGACCCCAAACGTGTCAGAGTAGAATTGTGCTTCATAGGGTTTTCAGTGGTTGATTTTATGGAAGTCGATCACTAGACCTTTCTTCGGAGGTGCCTCTTGGTGGACTCAAACTGCCAACTTATAGTTTAGCAACCAAGCATGTTAACTATTTGCAACATCTTAGGGACTCTTACTCCCTGGCAAATGCCCATTCCCTCTGGGGTTGCTAAGAGGTTGTTGGTGGCCAAAGACCTTAGTTTCCTGCCTATATAGAACACCAATCAATTAATTTCTTCTTTGTGATTAACTAAGCAAATTGCTCCAGTCACATCTGAAAGGAGGAATATGTTTCTATATCTTAATTGACAAGATTTATGGATTTTTATACTAGGGGTCATGCTTGGGCTCTGGAGTCAGACAGGACTGAACTAAAATCTTAATAAAGCAATTCTAATACAAAAGAGACAACACTTACGCGTTTGTTAATATGTATGTTAGTGGTTCTTTAATCTTCAGAACAATCCTATGCAGTGGGATCTCCAAGTACCCCATCATTCAAAAGGGAAAACAGAGGCCACAATCAGTGGCTACAGGGTCATGCAGCAGGTATGAGGCAAAGCCAGATTTGAACCTATGCAACACACTGTTAGGACCCATGCTGTCAGCCAAAGAGCTACACCACTTCCCAACTCTGTTGTGTATGAACTGTTAGCTTCTGTGGCTTTGAACTCTTAGTTTCCTGGGTAAAATGAGTATAATGATAGCATATACTGTATAATATCATTGTGAGAAATAACTGCACTACGTCTTATAAAAGTGCTTAGCACTTTTCCTGGTATATAGAATGTGGCCAATAAATGTTAGCTAAAAATATACCTGTTTATGCAAACCAATCAATTTGGTTATTATTGCACAAAACTTTATCGTTGAATATTCACTGAAACCATGAAGGTTTCTATGTACTACAATAACGCAATCACAAATGTGTCAAATCATACATATGGTGTATGATCAAAAAGATGGCAAGATATTAGACTCTCTGAAGGTTGATTTTAGGTGTGATAATGGCATTGTGATTGTCTAAGAAAATGTCCTTTTCTTGAGCTGCATCCTGAAGTGTATTGAGTAAAATGGCATTATATGCTTTAAAATTCTCCAACATTAAACAAAAAGAGAGGCAACTGAGAAAACAAATATAGCAAAACAAAAGAGAAACAAATATAGTAAAATCATTTACTGTTATAAAACTGGATGATGACTACATGAGTGTTTATTGTACAGTGCATATTTGAATTTTTTCAAAATAAAGAATTGAAAGCATAAAAACATCATGAAAAGTTTTATGGAGCTGATTCTTAAAACTCCCTTCAGGAGAGCATCCTGGTGTTTAGGGTGGGGTGCTCTGTAGAGGCGCTGCAGGGATGAAAGCTAGAGGAGCCAGGATTCAGAGTTTTTGGTTTCCTGCCCCCTTCAGGTAGAGTTGCTCTGCTTTTACCTATTTTCCATAAATATGAGTTTGTGTGTGTGGGAAGGAGAGAAGGAATTGCAAAACTCACTGGGCTTGGAAGGAGGAAGGTGTCACCCTTGCTCTTCTCTTTTGCCACTTTCAGATCATTAGTCTCCCACGTCCCAAAAGCCCACACCTTTGAATCCATGACATCGGATTCTATCACATGCTGACCTTTAATTTTGCTGTCACCTATCAACTCGAAGGTCATTTCCCCTTATTTCTAGAGGATTATAGCTCCTGGCTCACCATCACTAGGACTATCACCATCCTGTCATAATTTTTGGTAACCTCGATACATGTACAGAAGATGCTTCCCACTCCTTGCTTCAGTTTCTCCAGTCATCTCCTCCAATGATCTCGTGAACAACTTCCAGCGTCAATGCCGGCTGACTCTGCCCAAGCCACCTTGAGAGTCCCACTCTCCTCCTCCAGGATTCCACCCCAACGACTCTTCTACCCCACTGAGACTTCCTGTCTTTTTCACTAGCCTTTATGACCTTGATGTTCTTACTCTCATCTTTTCCTAACTTAAACTCCATAGTCAGTTATTGTAATCCCTCCCTTGCACATGCACCAACTCTCTTGCCTGTCCCTCATTTCGCTGTACATGTTTGGCAAAACCACCCCTGTTGAGTCCAACTCTGTGCCTCCTCAATGCTATGCCCATGCAGCTGAGCACAGCTGGGAAAAAGCCCAGCCAGGATGACTCAGCTCATGTTAAACTCGAGAACAGATCTCAAGTGGGGCTCCCGGGCTGCTCAGTAAGCATGCTATATTCTCCCAGAGCATCGACTCTTCACACTCCTGGACAGCTAGTTCTAGCTTTCCTCTTATTCTTCAGTCCTCTAATACTAACTCCCTCCTTGCTCTCAGCTGATGACCTTGCTTTCTACTTCACTGAGAAAATCCAAGCATTCTAGAGAGGAACTCCCAGCTCCACATGCACACACCTGGACCCATCTGTATCTACGAACCCTTCCTTCCCACCGTTAACATGGATAAACTCTCCTTGCCTTTAATTAAAGCCAATCCCTCTCGTAACTTGATCCCATCTCCTCTCATTTCCTTAACATTATCACTTCTCTCTCTCTCCCCTCCCTGTCTCTCACTTCTTTTTGTTCATTGCAAGATCATTCCAAACAGCATATAGACATGATGTTATGTCTTCTATCTTAAAAACCAAAATTACAAAACAAAACAAAATATTCTCTTGACCCCACTTTCTCTGCAAGAAACCACCCCTTTTATTTCTTCCCCTTCACAGCAAAACAACTCAAAATTGCTTTCTACACCCCATGTCACATGCCTTTCTCCCATTCTTTCTGCAATCCACTCCCCTTAGGCTTTGCTGCTCCGCAGAGATGCTCTCCCAGGTTGCCAGTGACATTGACCTGCTTGACCCAAAGATCTATTCTGAGTTCTCATCTTACTTGACCTACAAGCAGCATTACACACAGTGGTAACTCTCTCCTCTCTAATAACTCTCTCTTCCATTAGCCTTCAGGAAATCACACTCTTTTATCCTTCTTCATACCTAGTAGTTTCTTCTCAGTGTCCTTTGATGGACTCTCCTAAGATCCCTAATCCTTCAGTATGGAATGCCCCAAGACCTAGTCTTGGGTACTCTTTATGCCCCACCCACAGTCCCATGGTGACTGTACAGAGTTAAATACAATCCGTCTGTCAATAATGTCCAAAAGTGTCTCTCCAGCCAAGACCTATCTCCTGCACTCCAGACTCGTGTCAACTGTCTACATGATGTCTCCACTAGACATATGTTAATTATCATGCCCAAAACTGAGCTCCACGGTCTTCTCCTTTGCTCCAAACTATCTCCACCTGCAGCCTTTCCCCTACTAAGGTGTGGCAACTCCCTCCTTCTAGTTCCTCAAGTGAAAAACTAGGAGTGAGTCTTGAATCTACTGTTTCAGTCCTTCATGGATTCCTCCTGGCTCTGACTCCAGAGCACATCCAGATTCTGGCTGCTGAGACCAGCTCTGTCATCTACCCAGCTCGAACACCACCATGTCTTACCTGGAGATGCAACAGCCCATCACAGGCTTTCCCCACCACAGCTCTCTGCAACTGATTTTCAATACAGAAGTCAGAATACATCTGTTCAAAACCATCAATGTTCCCCTATTTACTCAGAGTAAGAGTGAAAGCTCTTACAGTAACCTCTAAGGTGCCATGCGGCCTGTCCCTGGCTATCTTCCTGACCTTCTCTCCTACCACTCCACATTCCACACACAGTTCAGCATACTGAATTTCTTTTTTGAACACACCAGTGTCGCCTGACTTCAGGGTTGTGACTCCAGCTATTTCCTTTGCCTAGAAAAATCTTCTCCCAGAAAGCCACTTGGCTCATTGTCTCTCCTCCTCAAGTCTTACCTCCCCTATAAAGCCCACATTGACTTCCCTACTTAATACTTTCTTTTTATCCATAGCACTCATTATCTTCTAAAGTACTGTGTAATTTGTTGCCGGATGGAAACCCCAGGTTCTGCTTGGTGGGACTTGTCTCAGGCAATAATGAGAGACTAAGGTGGGAGGGTACAAAGTCACCTTTATTTCATTGCACAAGGAAAAGAACAGTCTGGGCTGCTGCCACCAAGACTGTTGAGCGAAGGCAAAAGGGAAGGCTACTTTTATGGGGTTTACGAGCAGGAAGTTCATACAAGTTACATCAGCAACATTCTTAATCATACTACGCAGGCCCAGTGGGGTTTACATATAACTTTATCCATCGCATGTTCAGAAAATGGTGGTCAAACTCCACCTAGACTCAGGGAGGTCACTACGTATGAGGTACTTGATGAGCTAAAAGGTTATCCAGAATGTCAACATGGCGCCTAAACCGGCTTCTGCTGATTTCCTGTAGTTCTGGGCAGCAGTTAAAGAAGCAGAATCAAGATGTTAATGTAAAGCTACAGGGCGTGTCAAGCAAGCTGCTTGAGGCAGTGGAATTTTCTGCAGCCTGGGGACCTCTGTCTTAATTTACTTATGTATTATTTTTTATTGTTTATGGTTTGTCTCCCCACTAGACTTCAAGGTCCATGCAGGCAGGAACTTTGCTTTGTATCTCCTAAGCACCTAGAACAGAGCCTGTTCATAGTAAGATCTGTTCTTTTGGAAGGCCATATGATGGAGTCTAGGTCACAACTTCATCACTGATCTGGCTGAACCTAAGTTTTCATAATCTAACTCTAAAGTAATGGATGGATTTCCCATCCTTCAGTAACACCTCCATAAATACAAGTCTGTCCATTTGGACTCTAATGTGTTCAGGATTTTTAATTTGTTATTAAGCACTTTAAATACAGCTAAACTCTGTTGCTAATTATATGCAGAGCCACATAACTTAACTGATTGCCTCTTATGACATAGATTTGCCTAACAAAGGTGTCACATCCATTTGAAGATAGACCAAGGGAACCCCATAACCACGGCCAAAAAATGTGTTTGAATTTCTACTAATACATAGAAAATGGATGGTAAAGGCCACAAAGTATTGCTACAAACAACATGGTTAAAATATTATTGTAAGTCAGAAAAAAATTTAGTACGTAAACTAAATGCCTGTCATAATCATTAAATAAAAGTCAATAAAGAACTCACAGGACACCTTGTTTTGAGCAATGTTCCTTTCTGGTGTTTCCACCTCTACTTGTCACTCCTTTATCACAACATAACCTCACTATTCTAGGTATATGTGGTGATATTTAATTAGTTACTGTACTATGAGTTGAAATAGGTCACATAGTGGGGAGGGGCAACTAGAAGAAATAGTGAAAGTTCAAAATTGATTGCTGTGACTCAATACGGAAGTTCAACCTTACAAGGAGCAATGACGTACAAAGAGCATCAGCTCTTACAAAGAGCATCAGTGTTAAACTCAAAAGCAAGGCACATATGCTTTGAAAAGAACAAGGTTTTCAATGTTCTCTAAATGTTGTGTCATTTCCCTACTTTAACCAGAAGGCCAGACAATCAGATGAAAAATAGCAACTGATCTTCAGGTACGTATCGAATTTAAATCTTTTTTCAAGTATCTTGTTACTTCCAAACAAACTGAATACAATAAATGCTGTAGCAGGTCCTGAGCTTTGCTATTAGAACTAATAATAACAACCAACAATGGTCAATTTGAAGACATCACTGCTCAGAGTATGTGTTATGAATTAAATTGTGCCCTCCCAAAATACATATTGGAATCCTAAACCCTGCACCTGTGGATGCAGCCCCATTTGGGAATAGGGTTTTCTTTTTTATGTTATGAGTTCATATCAGTGTAGGGTATGTCCTAAACCTAATTGCTTCTGAGGTATAAAAAGAGCAGATTAGACATGGAAGCAAGCATACACTGGGGAAGACAGATGACACATGAGGATCGCCAAGAACAAGGAACCCCCCGGGAAGGAATGGACATGGCTGAGATACTGACTAGGACTTTTAGCCTCCAGAACTGTGAGAAAATAAATTTCTGTCCTTTAGAGCCAATCACTTAGGTATTTGTGTTATAGCAGCACTAGGAAACTAAGACAGCATATTTCTAGTTAAAGGATCTTTAGGTGTCTGTTCACTTCTAGGAGACTTAAAAAAAATCATCGAAGTATAAGTATTTGTGGAGGATAAACCTTTGGCTTGTTTCTCTTTTGCTATAACTTATGTGGTTATCTACTTAATCTGAATACTTTAAGGCTATAATATAGACTGAGTACTTGGAAAACTAAAATTCTATTATCTTGATAATTTTTCAATGGCACAATGACACTCAAATATTGAATGCACCAGACATTGCTACTTCTCTTTCTAGAAGGTAATATCAAACATAGTAATGATGAGCAACAAAGGCCTATTTTAAGAGTAAAAACAATGGAATAATTACTAACTGCTACAAGCAATAATTTTGTATGTTTTTCATCATGCTTTTGACTGTGCCATAGTTCTTGTATTCCATCTATTTCATCTCATTGAAAACATCACTTCAGTCAAATGTTGCCACAACAAATAGTGTTATACACCTATTTACCTTTAAAATAAAAATAAACTCTTACTTTTAAGACCAAAGTGAAACCAAACTTACACTAATAGATGATTCCTTCATATGCAACATTGAAGTAGGATGTCATATTGTTCCATAGAGAAAAACTCATTTGCACCCCTATCTCTAACTCTTTGTTTACTCTTTTATCTTTGTCAGAACAATATTAGAGATGAACTACAATCTCAGAGTTAGAAACATCTTCTGATATGATATGCTATCTTGTTTTCGAAAAGGTGTGTGGCAGGGTTGTATTCTTTCACTTTACTTATTCAGTTTATATGCTGAGCAAATAATCTGAGAAGTAGGGCTATATGAAGAAGAATGTGGCATTAGGATTGGAGGAAGACTAATTAACAACCTGAGATATGCAAATGACACAACCTTGTTTCCTGAAAGTGAAGAGGACTTGAAGCACTTACTGGTAAATGTAAGAGACTACAGCCTTCGGTATCGATTACACCTGAACATAAAAATAACAAACATCTTCACAACTGGACCAGTAAACAACATCATGATAAATGGAAAAGAAATTGAAGTTATCAAGGATTTCATTTTTCTTAGATCAACAATTAATGCCCATGGAAGCAGCAGTCAAGAAATCAAACAACATATTACATTTGGAAAATCTGCTGCAGAAGACCTCTTTAAAGTGTTAAAAAACAAAGATGTCACTTTGATGACCAACGTGCGCCTGACCCAAGCTATCGTCTTTTCAGTTCCCTCATATGCATGCGAAAGCTGGACAATGAAAAAGGAAAACTGAAGAAGAATTGCTGCATTCGAATTATAGCATTGGTGAAGGATATTGAATATACTATGGACTGACAGAAGAACAAACAAATCTGTCTTGGAGGAAATACAGTCAGAATGCTCCTTAGATGTGAGAATGGTGAGACTGTGTATCCCTTACCTTGGACATGTCTTCAGGAGGGACAAATCGCTGGAGAAAGACATCATACTTGGTAAATTAGAGGATCAGCAAAAAAGAGAGAGACTCTCAAAAGATGATATGACACAGTGACTTCAACAATGGGCTCAAACCTAACAAGTGTGAGGATGTGCCCAAAACCAAAAACCCACCGCTGTTGAATTGATTCTGACTCAAAGTGACCCTGTAGGACAGAGCAGAACTGCCCTATACGGTTTCCAAGGCTGTAATCCTTATGGAAGCAGATTGCCACATCTTTCTCTCACAGAGTAGCTGGTAGGTTTGAACCACCAACCTTTCAGTTAACAGCTAAGCGCTTAACCACTTCCCCAATTTTGTTATACATAAGGTGGTTATCATCAAAGCCAATTCAACAGTACCTAACAACAACATGATATGCCATCCAAAGTCATCCAAAAGAACCTAACAAGTCCCAATATGTCAATGCCTAAATCTGTTCATTTTTTCAGAACAAAATTATTGACCTCCTGCTATAGACAAATCAATATGTTCAGAACTAGGGATAAAGCAGTGAATAAGAGGTACGTAGTTCTCGGGGCTATCAGTTCGATAAGGAATATAGACACTATGATAAGCATTCAATCTATTGACTGCTGAGTGAATGAATGGATGCCATTTAAAAGTGTGATGAGGTAATGAGGGGAAAGTGCAGGCTCTGAACACAGGCTGGAGGAGGAGGCTCTGTGTGCCATGGGAGCTCCAAGTCAGGGCCCCTCTCAATGCCTGTCGCTGTTTTTGGTACTTTCTGCCAACTGCGTATAGAACAAGAGTTAAGAGAAGAGGCAATTCACCAAAAAAAAAAAAAAAAAGCCACTGCCATTGAGTTGATTCTGACTCATAGCAACCCTATAGGACAGAGTAGAACTGCCCCATAGGGTTTCCAAGGAGCGGCTGGTGGACTCGAACTGCCATCCTTTTTGGTTAGCGGGCGAGCTCTTAACCACTATACCACCAGGGCTCCCGTTATTGAGTAAAGTGACATAGAATTCACTGCTCCCAAACTTTTCTGTTATCTTAAGCATAATTATCTTCACAAAACCCTTTTATCTAGCAATTTAGGGGATGTTCAGTAGGGTAGAAAAGGGAGAATCAGTCCAAGCGACCAATTGACTGACAATGCATACATACCACATGATTTTGAACCCCTTTATATAGTCCCTGGAGCCCTGGTGGTGTAGTGGCTAAAGCCCTCAACTGCTAAACAAAAGGTGGGCTGTTCAAATCCACTAGTCCCTCCACTGGAGAAAAGATCTGGTGATCTGCTCCTGAAAAGTTTATAGCTTAGGGAACTCTATGGGCCAGTTCTACTCTGTCCTGTAAGGTCGCTATGAGTTGGAATCGACTCGACGCACACAACAACAATATACATAGTCCGTATTCAATTAGAAGGCTCTCTGATGGGAATTATCCACTCCTTCAGCAAGCTCTGATCAGATGATGCCAGACCTCTTCCCCTTAACATGGACAGTCCACACCATGTCACAACGAGCTTATTTATTAGCATCATATTCATTTCACTGTTTTATTTTATGTAGTTTTGCCTCCCAAACTAGACTGAAACTTTCTGAAGAGAGGGTACTTAATATCAACTACTCCTCTGCCAGGACTTATTGAATACTTCATCTCTACTCAAAAAGTATTTGCAAATTGATCGATTTCTATCAAAAGTGACCCCTCAAATAGCCTGTTTTAATACATATTATACAACATTCTCAATTGGTTCTAATGTCTTGTGCCATCCCTCAAAAGCAAAGATTCTTGGATTCATCTCATAGCTACAGCATGTTAACTCATTACACTAATAATTATCATACTCTGCTGGGCAGATTGTACCAGATTCTGGAATGTGATCAATTAACATTGAGCACTGGGTGTTATCAGTATGTGTTCTTCCTAATCTAACAATATAACATCTGAGGCCAACCTGTGAGTATTTTCTTAAATCTTTCTATAACTGCCTCAAACTGCAAATGCTATATTTGCATTAAAAACAATGCAAAATTGGTCATGTCTAAAAAAGGCTCACTAATTCTGCCTTCTTCATGAACAACACTGATGAAATTTAGAAGAATACAATAATATAAACTTAAAGTCAGCTTTTAGAGCTATATTCTGCATTTTTTAACTTGTAAAATAAGTTATGCATTTGCAACAGGCGTCTTTATAGAAAATGCTCTCTGGTAAAACTTAGTACGTATCCCAATAATAGTTATGGATTCTGATTTTGGATTTGTTTGTTGTTTCTCTCTTTCTTTGCAAGCCCAAAAAACATCTGGCATGCAAAACTGGCAGAGCTGCCTGCCCGTTTAAAGCCTTCCATCAGATTACCAGCACCATGTGATGTCTCCTATAAAGCTGGATAACATGTCTATCAGTTTGTATCCAGTACAAAGCTTCTCATAAATAAATAGGGCTAGAGGAATGTTTTGATGGCAGAGGGCAGCATCCGGCTCCATTCTTACTGAAAGGTAGCCCTGGTTTAATACAGATATGATTTACTGGCAAAAAACAAAAACAAACAAACCAAAAACAACAACAAAAAAGCCACTCTGTTATCATCTGGTTAAGTGGAAGGATGTTCAGACTTGAAGCATGAATCTCAAGGAAACATTTTAGCTTAATCTTGAAGGCAAGTGATTTACTTTGCAAAGTTTTGAGGCTTTTTGTTTTTTTCATTTTTATTTTTTGTGAGGCAGAACATCTTGTTTGCTTGGAATCACTTAGACTCCAAAAATTTTGTCCAAAACAGACACTAAGAAGAATAGAGATGAAAGGAAGGAAAAGCAGAAGGGGAGATTTTTGCAGCAGTGAAAGCAATTGATGCCAACAGCTGCTGCTAAGGAATGAGAAACAGCAAGGAAGAGAGTCTCCTCAAAGGAAATTTATTGGCACTTTTTTTTTTTTTCCTTTTTTTGGTAGAGCTATAGGGTTGCTATGAGTCAGAATCGACTGGATGGCAACAGGTTTGATTGATGGGTTTATAGAGTTTATTGGAAGGTGTTGCATGGATGAGAAACTTACTATAAATTCTCAGACCCTGAGACAAAGTGCAGAGCTGCTAGGATAGGTGCCTGTTGGTGACACACAGCCCTGGGGACAGAGACATTCTGTCCTCACATTTTCAGGTAGCTCTGAATCCACGCTGTCCCACAAGGCCTCCCTCATGGGTTGTGTAGTCTCTCTCCAAGGCTGAGCCAGAAGCAGGCACTTAGCCTTCATGTTTTGAAACTAGAAGGGAGAGAAAGCTCAGAGGGAGAGTTCCATTTCAGGAATCAGCCTTCAAATTAACTTTAATACATTAGAAAGATAAACAGGTAGGGCAGGACTAAATGTGCCCTTCTGCTAGTCATTTCAGGAGAGGAACATATTCGATTATCCGCAACTGTTTTCCTTGCTCTTTCTCCAGGGAGAATACACAGAAAGAAATATTTTAAAAGTTAACCCATGTGTTCTGTTAAATACATAATCAACAGTGAGTTATGAAAAAGCATAGAATGCAAGTCTCGCTTTGGTGATTTTTAAGTTTTAAACACTGTTTACAACAGAAATATGTTTTTATTCCTTACTCAGAATATGCTTCATATGTTCCATCCTTGGAGTAAGTCAAGCTGATAAAGCAGAGACGGAAATATCAGAAACATAAAATGGGAGGGTAATATTGAAAACTGTACATGTAGGCATATTTGTACTTACTTATATTCCTTGGCAATTAACATCCCATCACTGGTATTTTTTTTTTTTTCTTTTGGTATCAATCACAGGAGGACAAAGCAAAGGAAAGGCCTGATTTTAACAGTAGACTCTGAATGCCTACCAAATGTGCTACTGTTTTTCTCCTTCCTTCCTTCCTTCTACTAATCCATTTATTTATCTTTGAGGTGAAATTCACATAACATAAAAGTAGACACTTAAAAATGAAAAATTTAGTACATTCACAATGTTGTGAAATCACCACTTGTATCTAATTCCAAACATTTTTATCAACCCAAAAGAAAACTCCATACACATTAGCGGTCACTCCCCTTTCCTGGTCTCTCCACCCCACGGCAACCATTAATGTTTCTGTCTTTATGGATTTACCTATCCTAGACATTCCATATAAATGAAATCATACAATATGTGGCCTTTTGTGGCTGGCTTCTTTCACTTAATGTATTTTCAAAATTCATCCATGTTCAAGCATGTATCAGTACTTTATTACCTTTTATGGCTGAATAATATTCCAATATATGGATATACCACATTTTATTTATTCTTGAGTTGACAGGTTGTTTCCAACTTTTGGCTATTGCGAATAGTGCTGGTATAAACATGACTGTACGCATATTTGTTTGAATACCCACTTACAATTCTGTTGGGTAAATACTTCAGAGTGGAAATACTGAGTCAGAGAATAATTCTGTGTCCCAGGAGTGTAATTACAGGGTCAGAGGGTGTGGTGAATGAGGAGTTTCGAGAGCCACAGAAGAGGTGACAGGATTAGTTGTTTCCCTCACAAAATTTTATCATGGCTAATGGAAGGCATAACAAACTGTCTCATGTTCTATGTCTGTAATAGCCATCATAGTACCCGAGAAGGGACAGTGCACCACACTACAAAGTACGAATAAGAAGACCTGCGATTCACTTCCTGGACCTCCCATCCCATATGCCTCCCCTCTCTGCCATGCTTCCTTCTGCTTCCTGAACCATCCATCTCACCTAAGTCAACAGTAAACAAAAGGAAAAAAAAACTGAATGTTTTCTAGTTCATGTGTTACAACTACACCTCCCAAACCTGATGCAATGAAGCAAACATGTAATTGCTAACTGCATTTATTTCAGTGAAGAATATAAAAGAGGAAATAACAGTCCAGTCACTAAGTATTCCAGTCAAGGCTGTAGGACACCTGCCAGGGCTGCTGTCAGAAAGATTGTTCAGTGAGTTCCAGAATAAGGCCACTCTCTGGTGATGCCACAGTGAGGGAAAGGGCCCCTCACAAATGCCAACTACCTCTTTTGTGGCTCTGGAGCCTCCTCATTCATCATACCCTCTGACCCAGTAATCCCACTCCTGGGACTTTTTTGTAGAGAAAGAATCCAAAAGTGTAAGTATACACACAGGCATCAACTGCCTCATTTATCCTAGAAAACCTATAGATAATATTAATGTCTGCACCATGATAGGAGATTGGTGAAATCAAACAAGATGAAATATTACAGTCATTACAAAATATTTTTAGAAAGCACGTTTAATGTCATAGTAGAAATTGTATTATACAGTGTTAATTGGGGAAAAAAATAAAGCAAGAAACCTATCATTATAATGCGTGTGCAACTATGTTAAAATATAAATACATAAAGGATTGCAGTGAAATGGCAAAATGTTAACACTAGTTCTATTTTGTGCAATAGCATTACTGTTTTCATTTTTATGTTTTTTTGTGCTTTTTAAATGAGTTTGTACTACTCATATAATTAGAAAATACAATATTATTTTTTTAGAAAAGGAATGAGAGCAATGTAAAATAACTAAGAAGGGAGGAAAATGTTGGTTTTCTATAGGAAAACTAACCCTAAAGTAAGATTATGGGTCTTATAAAGGATTATGTAGTCCAAGCCATCTCTTCTCAAGTTTCATGACAATATTTTTGTTCATTAGAATAACTTAACTTCATTTTATTTTCAAAATGGAGAATAATACTTATAACTCTGAAAACTCCCAAGGTTGTTGTGACGGTTAATGTTATCTGTCAGTTTTGCTAGGCTATGATTCTCAGTGATTTGACAGACATTGTACTGATTGCTCTTCCATAATGTAATATAATGCAGTCACCTCCATGATGAGATCTGTTATGAGCAGCCAATCAGCTGAAAAGGTAGTTTCCATGGGGGTGTGGCCTGCCTCCAGTATATACATGGATGTTCCGGCAAATCTCACTCTCACTCTGGATCCTGCATCTAACTTGTCATCATCTGACCTCTGGTTCTTGGGATGTGAGCCAGTACCCTGCAGATTTTGAGGTTCACCAGCTCCCACATCCCCGTGAGCCAGCAGCCTGCTGTCTGATATGCCAATTTCAGGTTTGTCGGTCCCTGCAATCACATGAGTCAGGGGAAGCCTCCAGCATGACACCTGACCCATGCATTTTGGGTCTTGCCAGCCTCCACAACTTTGAGAGCCATTTCCTTGAATTAAATCTCTCTATATATTTATGGGGCCCTGGTGGCTCAGTGGTTAAGCATTTGGCTGCTAACCAAAAGATCAGCAGTTAAATCCACCAGCCTCTCCTTGGAAACCCTATGGGGGCAGTTCTACTCTGTCCTATAGGGTTGCTATGAGTTGGAATTGACTCGATGGTAATGGGTTTGGGTTTTAGGTTTTTTTTTTTTTTTTGTATATATGGTTATACACATGTTCACTGGTTTTTCTCCTCTAGAGACAGTTGTTAAATCATTACCTCAATAGAATTCATGTCTGGGTTATATAAGACCAGCTGGTAAAAGCAATTGTGCTACTATAGTGACCAAGTTAATGACCAAATAATAATCTCTTATTTGAAAATATAAATTTGTTCCAATGCAATTGATAATACTGGAGAGCAATTTGAGCTCAAAGTAAATTTTTCCTTGCTTACGTGCAATGATGCCATCAGTGAGAAGCACTAGATGAACACAGATTACGGCACTCAGCTGAGGCTAGCCACATAGCAAATGCAAAATGCACACACAAAATGTATACATGCACACGTACACACCTCTGACATCTACTGGCTCCTGCAGTCCATCCACTTGGTCTTCTACAGCTATACCCTCCTCACCTGGCGCTACCACTTTTCTTCCCATTTCAAACAACCCTCTTCCACTGTGTCCAAAGACTCACAAGATGCACTACCCCCAATGCCCACTTCCACAAACTTCAGATTTTCATAAAGTAAAGTGCCATGTCCTAGCATTTACATAGTTCTTAACCATTTAACATGTGTACAACTGTGCTGCCACTTTTACTAGGTTCTTAAATTGGTCTTAGGAGAAATACAACCAGAGTACTATAAAAGTGAGGATGGCGAGACTGTCTTGCCTACTCAGGACACATCATCAAGAAAGACCAATCACTAGAAAAGGATATCATGGTTTGTAAAGTACAGGGTCAGCAAAAACAATGGAAACCCTCAGTGAGGTAGATTGACACAATAGCCGCAACAATGGACTCAAACATACTCAAACATACCATACCAATGATCATGAAGATGGCACAGGACCAGGCAATGTTTCATTCTGTTGTACATAAGGTTGCCATGAGTCAGAGCCAACTCAACAGCAACTAACAACATCTTCTTTTTCACTGGTTTGCTGATGAAGTTTCTGAGTGCTGTGACCCTAGCCCTATTTTCCCTATAATCCTTGTGGTTTTTATTGGGTGATTTTTGCCTAGCACATGTGATGGTTAAGATTGTGTTTCTACTTGGCTGGGCCATGATTCTCTGTGGTTTGGCAGTCGTATGATAATGTGATCACCTCCATGATGGGATCTGCTGTACGTAACCAATCTGTTGAAAGGGAGTTTCCTTGGGTGTGTGGCCTGCATTGAATATAAGTGGACATTCTGGCAAGGCTTTTGCTTGCTCTGGATCCTGCAGCTGGCTCCTGTTCATCTGACCTCCAGTTTTCAGGACTTGAGCTAGCAGCTTACCTATGGTCATGTCTGCCGATCCTAGGATTCATTGATCTTCGCAACCTGTGAGCAGCAGGCCTGCTCGCTGACCTGCTGATCTTGGATTCACCAGCTGCTGCAGCTATGTAAATCAGAAGACATCTCTAGCCTGGGACATTCCAGTCTCTACAACCACATGAGCCATTTCCTTGATATAAATCTCTCTCTATGTATATATTTATATGATTTACTAGTTTTGCTTCTCTAGAGACCTCAACCTAAGACAGTGCATTATAGCAGAACCAATTGTGGTCATGAGTGCTATGAAAAAAAGATATAGGGGATAAGACAGAAGAGAACAGGGACACCTATTTAGATGGGATGGTGAGGAAAGACCATTCTCTAAAGGAGACTCTCAGATGAAAACATGTGTGATGCAAAGGAGGGAGTGATGTTAGGTGCTGGTGAAAAGGCAGCCCAGGTAGAGCAAAAGGCAAAAGGCCCTGAGATGAGGACGTGTGAGGTCAGCAGAGTTGGATGAAGCTGGTGAAGCTAGACAGTGAATAGGGAGAGAGAGAGCCAGAGGAGATAGCAACCAGGTCCCAAGGCCTCAGCAGGAGTTGGACACGGAGTGGTCAGCACTGAGGGACTCTGACCAGGGAGCAGTAGGGCCACTCCCCTGGCTGGAGCGCTCTGTGGCAGGTGTGTTGAGGATGCATGAAAGGAACCAAGAGCAACACCAGGGAGCCCAGGGAGGAGCCTGTTACCAAAGGTTTGTGGGAAAGTTGATTTTTCCTTGGACAAGGTGGTGATGTATTTCAGAGATAGACTGGGTAGAGTTTTTGAATGATGGAACATGACTGATGCTGTGGGCATGAACCACTCTATTTCTTCCATGCTGCTGACACTGTCAACACTGGGATCCTCCTTACAGGCTCTGAGCATGTGCCATACATTTTCTGTATTTCACATGTCTCACTCCTTTTAACTTGTTCTCTGTGTGGGAACAGAGGCAGGAGCGGGGAAGTCAATTGCTTTGAGTCATGCATCTAGAGAGTAATGGAGCAGGAATTAAAATCTGTTTGGCCCCAGAGAACTTGACCTTTACCACCACCTCCACATACACAGCAGGTGCACACAGAGGTGAGGCGGTGGTCCAGAAAAGCAGGCACAGCTGGCTCTGCCCAGCCTCCCTGCAACAGGGATGTTCTCAGTCACTGTAAACTGTACCCTGCAGAATCTCTGGGGCCCTCTTCTGCTGTCTCACCTGTGTCTAGAGGTAGTTTAACTTTGCCTGCCTGACCTATCTGTTTCTCAGACAGCCGGGACCTGTGCAGGACTGCAGAGGGAGCAATACGGTGAAACCAAGGACATAGTGTCAGATCTCAAGTTTTCAGGAAAAATCTGAACATACAGATTGCACTAGCCATTATGCATTTCTCTGTATAGCTACTTCAATTTTTAAAAATTTTAATTAAACATTTGAATATGTAAATAGATATATTTTTCCACTTTCCTCTCTTGTCCAAATATACTGTTCTTTTCTGGTTGACTAGAGACAGGTACTGAATGACATATTGTGCGATTCTTGGACAAGAGAACTGATGACATCCACAAAACCGCTCACCTCCACCTGCAAGCATGACGCTTTGCAGAGAATTTGGGATAGGGTAGGGTGTTTGGACTCTCACATCCTGTCTACTTCTCTAGGTTGGCCTAGCTTCAGGGTGAGACTCTCTCTTTGTTATTTTCTCCATGTCCATTGGGCAATCACCTACTGTGCAGTGGTCTACAATATAACTTCACCTATCTGTTAGAAGGAAAAGCAATGACACCAGCAGGTGATGGTCCCTCTAAGGCAGTCCAAAGTGCACTTTGTACACGCATGTCACTCTAACTCTCAAGAGGAGAGAATAAAACTCTCCTCCCAGAGGTCAGTGAATGAGGTATATTTAAGCCTTCTTTAAAAGAAAGAAAATAAAATAATTAGGAAATCCCTTCCTTAAAATAATAGCTTCAAAGCCATGTGATGATAAAGAAAGAAATTGAAAAAGTTGTAGGACTGTGTCTGATCCAGATATGTCAGGTGAATGTTCCTAACCCCGTTGACTCGCTTGGCATTGAACATGATATTCTGAGGGGCAACAACCTGGCAAGAGAGAAAAATGAGGGCAATTAGTGGACCCAACTGGGGCGTGTTAGATTCCGAGGACAACAGTTGCACAGTAGATGCAGACAGAGCCAATGGGGTGCACATGTCCACTGGGCCTGCGCCACAGCTGATGGTGGCATAGGGCTTCACAGAAGGAAAGCTACCCACTAAATGTGCAGGCTCGGCCTTGCCCATCTGTCATAAACACTGGGTCCAAAGGCCACAGGTGCAGATGGCAGTAAAAAGTAAACATGACACTCAGGCAGAGGCCACTTGATAGAACAGGAAGATGCAAAATCCAGGACTGGTTTCCAGTCAATGAATGGGCTAACAACAGTCTATTCATCTTTGGCATCTGTTGTTTCTTCCTCTTTCTGGTTCGACATGAATAAAGTAGTTTTATTTGAAAGCATGTTGTGTGTACCCAGGACCAGCCTTCTGCCTATTGTGAACCAGGCAAACTTTGTCTTTAGTGCCCTTCCTAATAGGTTCCTGCTTCTTTTCCCTTCCACCAGGTGTCAGGGGTCCAAATCCATGCTC
Source organism: Trichechus manatus latirostris (assembly GCF_000243295.1). NCBI lineage: Eukaryota > Metazoa > Chordata > Mammalia > Sirenia > Trichechidae > Trichechus > Trichechus manatus. The sequence goes on from NW_004444105.1 coordinate 4,213,701, forward strand.
AGAGCCTTGGCTCATTCTCTTGGATAAATGCTTTTTGATTTCATAAATGTTTCTTTAGTATCTAGTAGGCAAAGCACCATGTTAAACAAAAAAGAGAGGTTTGAAAGAGCTATAAAATACAACCATTCCCCATGGAGTGAGAGATGCAAATATACACACAGGTAAGCGAAATACAGACATTTGTAGTGACCTAAGAGAAGTGCAGGAGTCCCTGGGTAGTGCAAACAGTTAATGCACTTAGCTGCTAACTGAAAGGTTAGAGGTCTGAGTCTACCCAGAGGTGCCTTGGAAGAAAGGTCTGGCGATCAACCTTCAAAAAATTGACCATTGAAAACCCAATGGAGCACAGTTCTGCTGACACACATGGGGTCATCATGAGTTGGAATTGACTCCACAGTGACTTTTTTTGTTTTTTTTTTAATTGAAGTGCAAACACATTTCTATGGAAGCATGGAGGAAGGAAACAGAATTCCAAATGGGGAAATTTTAACAGACTCTAGGGAAGAGGTGAAATTCCAGTCATGAATTGGAGAACAGGGAGGACTGGAAAAAGTTTTAAATGGCAGCAAATGTGAGAAATGGCATTCTAAGTGGAGGGAAGAATTGAAGCCAAGGTGTGCAGTTTGGAAAGTTCAGGTAGTATTCAGGAAGTAAGAGACAACACATCGTTTTTAATTCTGGATCCACCAGTGATGAGCTGTTTGACCCTAGAAAATTAGTTAGCCTCTCTGATTTCCTTATCTGCAAAATAAAAATTCATTCAATCAATACATATTTATTGAGGAACTTATATGTGCCAAGCTCTGTGCTTGGTGTTGAGAGTATAACTGAATTAAAAATATCTAGCTCATAGGGTTTATATGAGAATTAAAGGGGATGATGTATGTGATAAACTTAGCACAGGACCTAGCAAAGAATAAGTTTCAGTGAATAGCTGCTAATGTTGTTGTGGTGATGGTTATGGTGATGGTGATGGTGGTGGTGGTGAGTGTGGTGGTGGTAGAGGAGGTGGTGGTGGTAATATGGTGGTAGTGAGGGTAGAGATGTTGGTTGGGTTACTTGTTCACTAAGCTGGGAAAGTAGATCTTGTGACATAAAGTTAGCAAGAGAGATGTCTGCAAAACTGCCTTGCTATAAAGGATAAAATTCTGATGTGGAATTAACTTTGAGTGAGCCAAGTTCTGAGCAACACTAGCCTCTCCTGAGGACCATGTAACTCCATTCTCCTGTCTGGGAAACATCTTTTAAAACTGATGGAATTGACTGATGGCAGGAAGATGTTAAGAAGAGTACAGCCTTCCCTACTATTGTTGGAAAGCATGGGCAGTGCTATCTACTATTTAGAACCATGACACAGACCTCACAGGGTCTGCAACAAGAGAGAGGAATGACAGAGGGAGGAGACAATACATATGTAGCCAGCATTGCCATACAGACTCAGTCCCAAACAGAGTGCCACAAAATGCATTTCAGTGTGCAAACCTTACTTTCTATTGACGATATGAAACTGGAGATATATTTCTCTAGAACTGTTACTGCAAGACAAAATCAAAACACACCCGAGAGGGCACATATTTTGCGTATTTAATGGAAATGAAAAAATTTTATGAAAACATTAATACTTCTTGACAGTCTCTAAATGCACACTTCTGCAAACACATACCTGTTTCTCTCCATTCCAAAGCAAAATCTATAGGCTACTGCCAAAACAACCTGTGCCTAATCTTCACCCTCTCATTTTTCTGCTCTCAGATCCTCAGTAACACCCACCAATACTTGGTGAGTTTGCTACTATAACATCCCAAAGACACCAGTTCCCTCCCCCATTTTCAGGATAGCTAGAAACATGGAATCATTCTTGGTCATCTTTTCTTATTTACCCCCACAGCCATTTTTGTTAATTTCTGTCAATGCTAGTAGTTTTCATGCCAGTCCTGCTTGCAAAACTAGAGAATATCTCTCTAGTGCTCATCTTCTCTAAATGGTGAGGGAAAGGAGATGTCAGAAAACTGAAGTCAAGTGTAATGCTGTTTACTCTTGTCACAAAAGGAGCATCGTGGACCTCTTAGCACTTAATATGCTACTTGCTGTATGCCTCACCCCAGACTTTTTACTCTATCTAGAATAAACAACTTCTTAAGCGGAGCCCAGAGAACACATGCTGTATGAATGAAAATTTTACCTCTTCCAAAGCCAGCCTTCTGTGCTCACTATAAAATGCTGGCTTTTGAAAATGAATATGCTGATCAACTGAAGGGAAGAGAAACTACAGAAATATAGCAGAGACAATGACTCAAGATGCAAGAGTGATGGGCACAGAGAGGAGAACATTTCCTTAAGCATGTAGTAGGGGCAGAAAGTCAGAGAATGACACAAAAAAAGAACAGACTTACTGGCCTTACAGAGACTGGAAAAACCCCGACAGTATGGCCCCCGGTCACCCTTTTAGCTCAGTAATGAAGGCACTCCTGAGGTTCACCCTTCAGCCAAAGATTAGACAGACCCATGAAATAAAATGAGACTAAAAGGGCACACCAGCCCAGCGGCAAGGACTAGAAGGCAGGAGGGGACAGGAAGGCTGGTAATAGGAAACCCAAGGTTGAGAAGGGAGACTATTGACAAGTCGTGGGGTTGGTAACCAATATCACAAAACAATATGTGTACTAATTGTTTAATGAGAAGCTAGTTTGTTCTGTAAACCTTCATCTAAAGTATGATTTTAAAAAAGAATAAAAGATTTGCTACCTAGAAAAAAAAAAGAAAGCCAGGGAGTGAGTTACTGGAAAAGTCTCCCCTCTGAAACATTCTGTCAGAGCATGTTTCTAAATGCTGATGTCACAGAGTGTCCTGGTGCTCTGATGCATGAGAATCCCCCATTTCCTAGGTAATTCCGTTCAACAACTATTCACTGAGCACCTCCTATATACCAAGTACCTTTCTGAGAGAATAAGAGAGACACAAGCCTGGCCATTGTGGAACTTATTGGCAAGAAGATAAGCAAAAAAATTGAACAAATCATACATATGACAGGCGAGCGGGGAGGACCATCATTCCGATCCTCCCTATGATGGTTAAGATTGTGTGTCAACTTGGCTGGGCCATGATTCTCAGTGTTTTGGCAGTCGTATAATGTGATCACTTCCCTGTTGAGATTTGTTATATGATCATCCCCATGATGGGATCTGCTGTGAGTAGCCAGTCAGTTGAAGGGGAGTTTCCTTGTGCACGTGGCCTGCATCGAGTGTGAACTGACTTTCAGGCAGGGCTCCAGGGCTTTTACTCATTCTGGATCCTGCAGCTGGCTCCTGCTCATCTGATCTCTGGTTCTTGGGACTTGAGCTAGCAGTTGACCTGCAGTCTTGCCTGCTGATCTTGGGATTCATCAATCTTCACAGCCTGTGAGCAACAGCCCTGCTCTCTGGCCTGCAGATCTTGGGTTCCACAGCCCCTGCAGCTTTGTGAATTAGGAGAAGCCTCTCTCCTGGCCCATGTACTTGGGATGTTACAGTCTCTACAACTGCATGAGCCATTTCCTTCATATAAGTCTCTTTCTCTCTTTCTCTTTCTCTATATATATAGTTATATGCTTTACTGGTTTTGCTTCTCTAGAGAACCCAGCCTAAGACACTCCCCCATAAATATGACAAGAAATACAACAGGAAACGGTGCTAAGCTTAGAGACTCTGAATCAGGGAGCAGAGAACGGCAGAGGGGAACTGCAGACAGGCAAGAATCAAGGAATCAGTGAGTTGCATACATTAGGAAAATCACTTCTTCCACCATCCCTTCCCCTCCCCCCAGTCATGTGGGCCTCCATCTGCTGTGAGCTGGGGAAGCAACCCCAGAAAAAGAGCCTGCATCTCTAACCAACACACCTCCTGCTTGTACAAAAAGAGAGGATCCCAAGCTTCTGGTCTAAAAGGCAGACTTCCCCAGAAGTCGATTCTGAGCATGACAGCACCTCCCCGACCTGGACATTGTCAGCAGCAAGGCTGCTGCAAATTGCTACAGAAGGCCCCTGCAGTGGACTTGACTCCCATAATCAATACTCTACCTGCCTCCCTGTGCACCCCATAGCTCAGGCCTCTGTAACCAACAGAACAGACATCCTTTATGGCTGGTGCTGAGTACTGTTGACAAACACTGCTGTGTGCTAGGAAGCAGACATCTTAAGTAGAGGCTACACTCAGTCAACATACTACGGGAGGGCTCTGATAGCAACAGGGAAGACCTCTCTGAGGGTTGTTCAGAGCATGACAACCCTTCTCCGGCCCAGATTCTGTCAGCTACTAAGTTGCTGCAACCTGCTACAGAAGGCACGTTGAGGTGGAGTCTGCTCCCATAGTCAGCACTCCACCTGTCTCCCTGTGTATCCCATAGCTCAGCCCTCCAAAATCAACAAGACAAACCTCCTTGGGGGTCAATTCAAGTTAGTCTGTCCCCAGTTTAAGTTGGCCCTGATGACTACTGACTGAGGCTGCTGCGTGCTAGGAAGCAGGCATCTTGAGTGGAGGCTGCACTCACAACCAACAATCTACAGGGGGTCTCTGATAATAAAAAGGCAGACCTCTATGGGGATCCAACAGGAGCATGACATCCACTCCCCCACCCAGTAACTGTTGGTTGCCAGGCAGTTTCAAATGTCTACAGAAGGCGCCTGCAGTGGAGTCTGCTCCCATAGTCAGCACTCTGCCTGCCTACCTGCACACTCCATAGCAGGCCTCTGAAACCAACAGGACAGACCTCCACAGGGTCAGTTTGGATCTGTCTGCTCCCCTTTGTGGTTGGCACTGAGGACTGATGACTGAAGCTATTGTGTGTGAAGAAGCAGGCAGCTTGAGTTGAGGCTACACCCAAAGACAACATACTAAAGGGTGGGCTCTGATAGCAACAAGGCAGACTCCCTGGGGCATCCATTCAGAGTGTGACAACCCCTCCCCTAGTAGTCACTGTGGGCTTCTGGACTGATACAAACTCCTACAGAAGGATCCCTACATTGAAGCCAGGAAGTGGGTCATCTAAGTGGAGACTGCTCCCAAACCACTACAGGGACAGTGGGGCTCTGAAACCAAGACAGATCTCTCCAACATCCATCTGGGGAGTGCCAATCCCTCCCTTTCTAAAACTGAGGAAAGTCTAACTGTGACTTCCCTGAATGCCAGATCAGATATAAGCAGCACCCACAGAGCAGGGAAGAAAGCCTCAGATGAAAACAGAGGGCAACACCAAGCCCTGAAGGAGGCTTCCTGGATGTGGGTGTTCAAACTGAAAACTTGGTTGCAGAAACAGAGAAGTGAAGGGAGTAATATGAGAGAGGGGCCTGTGCCCCCTGGTGGACAGACTGAATAGTGTGTGGAGCCCGGTGGTGAACAGGTTGCCACAGCATGCTCCCTGATGTGTCTGGGAGACACTGAAAGTTGAAAACTGAGATCTGGAACTTCTGAATCCTAATTAAATCAGAGAGAGAGAAGGACATGTCACAGAGAAGGAAAGGAAATGGTAAGCAAAACCCAAAGTCTCTGTCTGCCTAAAAGTTTTTTTGCATAAAGTAATGATGGTGAAAACACTAAATACTGGGGAGAACTGAGAAAGTTAACACCCTGGAAAATTCCAATATCCCAACAAAAAATCTCAAGACACACAAAAAAGAGAAATGATGGTCTATCCATATGAACATAATAAAAGGAAAGAAGAAGTAAACCAAAATGGCTCACTACAATAATCCAACAAAAGATAAAAGCAAGCAGTAGTAAAGGACTAACACAAAGAAAACTTAAGATACACAAAAATCAAATACCAAAATGACATAAGTAAGTCACTCTTTATCAGTAATTACAGTGAATGTAAATGAACTAAATGTTCCAATAGAAATGCAGAGAATGTCAGAATGGGTAAAATAACATGATCCAATTATGCGCTGTTTACAAGAGAAAAAACTTAGACCCAAGGACACAAACAGGTTGAAAGTGAAAGGTTGAGAAAAAAAAAAAAAAATCCATGGAATAATAACCAAAAGAGAGTTGGGGTAGAAATCTTAATATTAGACAAAGTAGACTTTAAAACAAAATCTGTTCAAGGAGATTGAAATGGACATTATGTAGTGATAAAAGGGTCAATTCATCAACAAGATTTAACAATCATAAATATATATGCACCCAAAATCGGAGCACCTAAGTATACAAAGCAAACACTGATAAAATTGAAGGGAGAAATAGATAGCACTACAATAATAGTTGGAGACTTTAATACACCACTTTCAATATTGGACAGAACATCTAGAAAGAAGATCAGCAAGGAAAGAGAGGACTGAATGCCACTATAAACCAACTAGACTTAACAGACATATACAGAACCCTCCACCCAACAACAGAACAATATACATTCTACTCCAGTGCACACTGATCCTTCTCCAGAATAGACCACATATTAAGTCACAAAGCAAGTCTCAATAAATTTAAGAATATTAAAATCATATAAAGCATTTTCCCTGACTGCAATGGAGTGAAGATAGAAATCAATAATAGAAAAAAACCCTGGAAAATATACAAACATATGGAAATAAAACAACACACTATTAAACTACCAGTGGATCAAGGAAGAAATCAAAGGGGAAATCACAAATTTCTTAGAGTCAAAAGAAATGAAAGCACAACATACCAAAACTTAAGAGATTCAGTGAAAGCACTACCCAGAAGGAAACTTACAGCAATATATGCCTATATGAAAAAAAGAACGATCTGAAATCAATAGCCTAACTTGACAACTTCAGGGAAGAGAAACAGAAGAACAAACTAAGCTTAAACTTATCAGAAGAAAGAAAATAACAAAAGTCAGAGCAGAAATAAATAAAATCAAAACAGAAAAACAATAAAGAGAATCAAAAAAACCTGAAGTTGATTCTTTGAAAAGATCAACAAAATTGACAAATCTTTAGCTGAATTGACAAAGAAAAAAGAGAAAAGATGCAAATAACCAAAATAAGAACCGACCTGATAGAAATAAAGAGAATTATGAAAGAATATTATGAAGAACTGTACGGCAAAACCCAGATAACTGAAATGAAATGAACAAACTCTTAGATTCATACAACTTACACAAACTGACTCAAGAGGAAATAGAAGGTCTCAACAGACCATAACAAGTGAAGAGACCAAATCAGAGATCAAAAACCTCCCAAGCAAAAAAAAGTCCTGGACCAGATGGCTTCATTGGGGAATTCTACCAAACATTTATGAAGAATTGACACCAATCCTGTTTATAATTTTCCAAAAGATAGAGAAGGAAGAAATACTCCCTTATTCATTCTACAAGGCAAACATAACCCTGATACCAAAACCAGAAAAAGACTACAAGAAAAGAAAACTACAGGCTAATATCCCTTATGAATATAGAAGCAAAAATCTTCAACAAAATACTAGTGAACCGAATCCAGCAGCATAATAAAAGAGTCATACACCATGACCAAATGGGATTTATTCCAGGAATGCAGGAATGGTTCAACATTAGAAAATCAATTAACATAATATACCACATAAATAAAACAAAGGAAAAGAACCACATGATCATCTCTATGGATGCAGAAAAAGCATTTGATAAAATCCAACATCCTTTCTTGATGAAAACCCTCAAGAAGATTGGAATAAAACAGAAATTTCTTAATATGATTCAGGGCATATCTGAAAAGCCAACAGCCAACATTATACCAATTCAGTTGGGGAAAGACTGAAAGCTTTCCCCTTGAAATCTGAAATAACAACAGGGTGCCTACTCTCACCACTTTTATTCAATAATGTATTAGAAGTCCTGGCCAGAACAATAAGACAAGAAAAAGAAGAGATATCCAGATTGGAAAAGAAGAAGTAAAGTTAAAGTTGTCTGCATTTGCAGATGACATGATCCCATATAGAGAAAAACCCCAAAGAGTCCAAAGGAAACTCCTAGAGCTAATGAAGGAATTTAATAAAGTTACAAGGTACAAGGTTGTCAACCAAAAATCAGTTTTGTTTCTATAAACCAGCAATGAGAACCATGAAAGGGAAATCAGGGAAATGATTCTATTTACAATAGCATCCAAGAGAATAAAATACCTAGCAATAAATCTAACGAGGAACGTAAAGGACTTATACAATGAAAATTATAAAATACTGCTTAAAGAGATTAAAGAAGGCTTAAAAAAATGGAAAGATATTCTATGTTCATGGATTGTTAATGTTAAGATTTAATATTGTTAAGATGTCAATACTACCCAAAGCAATCTAAAGATTCAACACAATCCTGATCAAAATTCCAACAGCCTTCTTTACAGAAAGGGAAAACTTAATCCTCAACTTTATATGGAATGGCAAAAGGCCCCGAATAGCTAAAGAAACATTGAAAGAAAAGAACAAAGTAGGAGGACTCACACTTCCTGATTTTAAAACATATTACACAGCTACAGTAATCAAAACAGCCTGGTACTGGTATAACAACAGATACATAGACCTATGGAATAGAATTGAGAGTCCAGAAATAAACCCATACATCTATGGTCAGTTGATTTTTGACAAGAGAGCTAAGTTCATTCAATGGGGAAAGAAGAGCCTCTTCAATAAATGGTGTTGGGAAAACTGAATTTGCACAAGAAGAAAAATGAAACAGTATTCATGCCTCACACCATACAGAAAAACAAATTTAAAATGGAATAAGGGCCTAAATGTGAAAACTGAAACCATAAAATTCTTAGAAAAAAATACAGGGGCCTAGCTTTTAACAATGGATCAATTTAATATAATAGCAAAAGCACAAACTGCAAAAGATAAAATAGATAAGTAAGACCTCATAAAAATTAAAAACTTTTGTTCATCAAAAAACTACCAAAAAAGTGAAAAGACAAGCTATGAACTGGGAGAATATCTTTGGAAACCATATACCAGATAAGAATCTATTAACCAAAATATATAGATAAAACTTTGACAACAAAAAGATAAATAACCCAATCATAAAATGGGCAAAGGACTTGAATAAACATTTCACCAAAGAGAACATTCAAATGGCCACCAAACACATGAAAAGATGCTTGATGTCATTAGCCATCAAAGAGATGCTAATTAAAACCACAATGAGATGCCATTTCACTCCCACTAGGATAGCTAAGATTAAAAAACAGAAAATAACAAAAGTTGGTGAGGATATGGGGAAAGTGAAACACTTATTCACTGCTCATGGGAATGCAAAATGGTACAGCCCTTGTAGAAAACAGTGTGGTGGTTTCTCAGAAAACTAAAAATAGAACTGCCATATGACCCAGCAATACCCCTAAGCATATATTCAAAAGACTTGAAAGCACAGACTCACAGACCCAAACAGACACTTGTACACCAATGGTCACTGAAGCACTATTCAAAATGGCCAAAAGGGGAAACAACCTAAATGTCCATTAAGAGATAAATGGATAAACAAAGAGTTGTACATACATACAATGGATTACTACTACTCAGCCAGTAAGAGAAATGAAGTCTTGATACATGCTCCAATATGGATGGAGCTTGAAGACATTATGCTGACTGAAATAAGTTAATTACAAAAGAGCAAATATTGTATTACTTCACTTATATAAAAGATAAGAACAGACAAATATATAGAGACCAAAGTTTATTAGTGGTTACAAGGGGTGGAAAGGAAGGGGAAAGGAGAATTTATTGCTTATGGAGTACTAGTTTCAGTTTATGGTGATGGAAAAATTGTATTGATTAAGGGTAACATTCAACAATCAATTAATGTAATTACTGTCAATAAGTTGTACACCTGTAAAAGGTCGAATTGACAAAAGTGTGATAGATATATTTACAACAACAACAAAAAGAGTAGCTGCTGACGCTGCTTCTGTACAACCAACACCTCATGAGATTTGGTTCCTTGGTTTGGAGGTTTAGGGTCATGGTTTCATGCAACATTCAGTTAATTGCCTCATATGCATGCTAACTGGACAATGAAAAAAGAAAGACAGAAGAATTGATGCATTTGAATTGTGGCATTGGTGAGGAATATTGAATATACAGTAGACTGTCATAAGAACAAACAAATCAGTCTTAGAATAAATGCAACAAGATTGCTCCTTAAAAGTGAGGATGGTGAGACTCTGGCTTGCTTACTTTGGACCCATTATCAGGAAAGACCAGTTGCTAGAAACGGACATCATGGTTGGTAGAGTAGAGAGGGTCAGTGAAAATGAAAGAAACCCTCAATGACATGAATTAACACAATAGCCACAGCAATGGACTCAAACATACCAACGATCATGAAGATGGTGCAGGACTGGACAACATTTCATTCTGTTTTACATGGGGTCGCCATGAGTCAGAGCTGGCTCAGTGGCAACTTACAATGACAACAATCTTTGTCAAACTGAGCCTCTCTGGGAATGAGTGTACTGGAAAGAAAGTATTCTCTACAAAACTGTAAGTGTTCTCTGTCCAAAATACCTAACGTTAGGATTCAAGCAAACTTGATAGATATGTCAAAACATAATTCATCTACACCTGGAAATGAAACTTTGGAAAACTTTTAAATAATTATTAAGGATGGTGAAATATTTATGGATATTGAAAAGTTTGCAAACCTACAGGATATGTATGTCCATAATATATAAACATATATAAAATGAGCACAAACAAAAATAAAATAGTAAACAAAAATTCTAACATTTAATGTAGTTTTAAGGGACTGAAACTTCAACAACATCAAATAAGAAATGAATATGCCTTGGTAAATTATAAGCTATAAAGTAGAAAAAGAAAGAAAGAACACTGCTGACACAGAGATTAGGCTTTTCTCTATCCTAAACCAAAACCAAACCCACTACCGTAGAGTCGATTGCGACTCATAGTAACCCCATAGAGTTTCCAAGGCTGTAAATCTCAACGGAAGCAGACTGCCACATCTTTCTCCTGTGGAGCTGCTGGTAGTTTCGAACCGACAACCTTTCAGTTAGCAGTTAATCATTTTAACCACTGCACCACCAGGGCTCAGATACCAAATATAATCATTGATGGAAAGGGCTCTGGTCTAACAACTGATTTAGTTCTTCTAGTGGTTATATATCTGGAAATAACAATAATTTATCAGTTTGTTTATCAGATAAATCATATTGAGTTATCAGTTTGAACAGGATCAATTATCACCTTGTTATGAACAATGAAAAAATATCTCCCTTATCCTTCCTTCCACCATCTTCTCCCCTCCCCTAAACTCTCAATTTTTATTAATAATATCAGTATGTTCATTTCAATTTACAGCATTTCTGTTTTAGTCTGTAAACACAATTTTCACAGTGGGTTCATCTTAGTCCTGTATTTAAAGAGTTAGAATGCTCACTCCTAGTGCTTCCACCCCCACTTGATCAGCTGTCTTTTATCATTAAATATGTTCTTCATGAATAGCTCAAAGGAGTTAATTCCCCAAGTTCATGAAACTTTTAAAATGATTACTTGCTGCTTTTTTTCTTGAACAGCAACTTGGCTGATATTTAAATTCTTGAGTTCCACTTTTCCTTAAAACTTTTTTCATTGTCTTTTCTTTGAATCATGCTATGAATAAGTCGGAGGCCCACATAATTGGATTTTATCTTTAGATAAAGAAAATTTTTCTTCTATTATGTTTTTTTGGAAAGCATTATTCCTATTTTGCATCAGCATTGCCTGACATCTATTTTTATTTTACATGGCTATTTGTTTTGGTCTCTCTTTTTCCTCTGTGTTCAGAGGAATTGTTCCAAGCATTTCCTTTCTGTCATCCATTTAGATTTCAAATAAATTTGTATTCTGCTTCTTGATTCTAATGTACTTGTCAGTTCTTTAATAGTATTTTTTTAGTCCTCAATTTGCTTTCTTAACGCCATACTATTTCTATGGAATTCAGTATTTATATTTGTTAATCTACTTGATTTAATATCCTGTTTCATTGGTCCATTTATTATCGGTATTTTCTTTAAAAAATTTAAATTTTACTTATTTGTATCAAAATTGCACATACACATAGTCTAGAAAGCCAAGAAGGGTTTCATTCTTTCTTTTCTTAACTGCCTTCATCCACTGTTTTCCCCTCCTCAGACAGAGGCACTTTTCCTTTTAGTTAACTTTTTATCTTCACATTTTTAAATAATATGCTGGAATTGCTACTCCTTGCTTTTTAGTATTATCCACTGATTCTTTTTTTAGATAATGTTTTACTGAGTTTTTGGTGAAAGTTTACACAGCAAATTAAGTTCCCATTTGACAATTTCCATACAAATTGTTCAGGGACATTAGTTGCATTTATCACAATGTATCAACATTCTCTTTAATTGTGTTCTGTTTGTTTCATTTCCAGACTCTAGTTTCCCTGCTTCCTTATCTTCTCATCTTTGCTTTGGAGTAATTGTTGACCTTTTGGTCTCATACTGTTGTATTCTGAGCAGTGCACTGATCTTATGAGTAATGTCCTTTATTTTGTGTGTCACTCTGCTATTTTGCTTAAAGGTGATCTCAGAGTACAGGCTTGGTTCTAGATTTAAACAGTGTCTCAGGGTGATAGTCTCAGGGAGTCCTCTGTTCTCTACTGTTCTGGCTTGTCTGGCTTTTTTTTTTTTTTTTTTTTTAAGAATTTGAGTTCTGCTTCACATTTTTCTCTTATTTTATCTGGGACTGTCTATTGCAACCTCAGACAGAACATTCAATGGTAGTATCTGGGCAACATCTAGTTCTGGTCTCAGGGTACATAAGGTCATGGCTCATGTAGACTTGTTTCTTTAAGCTTTTGGTTACCTTCTTACTGTTTTGCTCCTGGGGAGTAGAGAACAGTAGTTGTATCTTAGATAGAGGCTCGCAAGGTTTTAGGACCCCAGACGTTACTCAATTCACTACGATGCAGATCATGATTTTTGTGAACTGTTTTATGCCAATTGACTGACTTGTCCCATAAGAATCTGGTCCTAACCTTTCAAACCTGGAAAACCAATCTTGGAAGGTGTTTGGATATGTTTGAGGAGTATCCGTATTTGTGTGCTCAATGAATATATGTGTCTGCACCTACATATTTGTATTTACATGTACCTCATAGGGTCTCTATGAGTTGGAATCAGCTGGACGGCAATGAGTTTGTTTCTTAATAGATACTTTAGGGCCCTGGTGGCACAGTGGTTAAGTGTTTGGCTGCTAACCAAAAGTCAGCAGTTTGAAATCACCAGCCACTCCTATGGGGCAGTTGTACTCTGTCCTATAGGGTTGCTGTGAGTCAGAATCGAATCAATGGCAGTGATTTTTTTTATAGATTACTTCTATCTGTTCTCACTTATGTATACACCTGGACCTACTCATATACCAGTATGCCTATACCCACCTATATGTACTCAAACACTCGTTTTTACTTTGGTTGTGCTATGCTCACTACATCCACATTTGGTGTCACTTTTCCCATCACAAAAAATAAGAAATCTCTATCATCTAAAGCATACTTTTACTGAGATGTTTCAACAAACAGATGTAACCACTAATGAACACTGGTCTCTCTATATACATCTATTTTGTCTTCTTATAAAAGAGGGATCTTACAATATTTGACGTTAAATGCTTGACTTATTTCACTTAGCATTATGCCATCTAGGCCCATTTATGTTATAATATGTTTCACAGACTCATCATTGTTCTTCATGGTTGCACAGTATTCCACTATATGTATGTACCACAATTTGCTTATCCATTCATCTTTTGATGGGCATTTCATTTTTTTCCATTTATTTGCTATTATGAATAAAGCACAGTGAACATAGTCTGTTCATGTTATTAGCTTTAGGTCTCTAGGGTATATACATAGCAGTGGTATTGCTGGATCTTAGGGTAGTTTTATTTCTAGTTTTTTGAGAAAGCGCCATAGAATTTCCCATAGTGGTTTTACCATTTTACAGTCCCACCAGCAATGGATAAAAGTTCAAATCTCCCCACAGGCTCACCAACATTGACAGTCATCTATGTTTATTTATTTATTTATAATCAGTGCCATTTTAGCTAGGGAAAGATGTGATCTCATTGTATGCACCATAGGCCAATGCAAAAGATGAAGAAATGGAAGATTTTTACCAACTTCTGCAGTCTGAAATTGATCAAACATGCAATCAAGATTCATTAATAATTGCTGGTGACTGGAATGCAGAAGTTAGAAACGAAGAAGAATCAATAGTTGGAAAATATGGCCTTGGTGGTATAAATGACATGAGAGATTGCATGGTAGAATTTTGCAAATTCAACAAATTATGCATTGCAAATAACTTTTTTCAACAACATAAATGGCAAATATACATGTGGACCTCACTGGATGGATTACACAGGAATCAAATTGATTACATTTGTGTGAAGAAACAATGAAGAAGTTCAATATCATCAGTCAGAACAAGGCCAAGGGACAACTGCAGGATAGACCATTAACTGCTCCTATGCAAGTTCAAGCTGAAACTTAAGAAAATTAAAACGAGTCCACGAGAGCCAAAGTACAACCTTGAGCATATCCCATCTGAATCTAGAGACTATCTCAAAAAGAGAGTTGACCCACTGAACACTAATGCCTGAAGACCAGACGAGTTGTGGGATGACATCAAGGACATAATACATGAAGAAAGCAAGAGGTCATTAAAAAGACAGAACAGAAAGAAAAGACTAAAATGGATGTCAGAAGAAACTCTGAAACTTGCTTTTGAACATAGAGTAGCTTAAGCAAATGGAAGAAATGATGAAGTAAATGAACAGAAGATTTTAAAGAGTACCTCTAGAAAACAAAGTATTATAATGAAATATGCAAATACCTGGAGTTAGAAAGCCAAAAAGGAAGAATGTGCTCAGCATTTCTCAAGCTGAAAGAACTGAAGAAAAATTCAAGCCTCAAGTTGCAATATTGAAGGATTCTATGAATAAAATATTAAACAATGCAGGAAGCATCAAAAGATGGAAGGGATACACAGAGTCACAATACCAAAAAGAATAAGTCAATGTTCAACAATTTCACGAGGTAGCATACAATCAAGAATCAATGGTACTGACGGAAGATATTCAAGCTGCACTGAAGACATGGCAAAAAACAGCCTCCAGGAATTGATGGAATATCAACTGAGATGTTTCAACAAATAGATGCAGCACTGGAGGTGCTCATTTGTCCATGCCAAGAAATTTGGAAGAGAGCTACCTGGCTAAACGACTGGAAGAGATCCATATTTATGCCTATTCCTAAGAAAGGTGATTCAACTGAATGCAGAAATTATTGAACAATATCATTAATATCACACGCAAATAAAATTTTGCTGAAGATCATTCAAAAGAAGAAAGTATATTGACAGGGTACTGCCAGAAATTCAGGCTGAATTCTGAAGAGGACATGGAACTGGATATCATCTCTGATGTCAGATGGATCTTGGCTGAAAGCAGAGAAGATCGGAAAGATGTTTACCTGTGTTTCATTGACTATGCAAAGGCATTCTACTGTGTGGATCATAACAAATTATGGATAACATTGCAAACAATGGAAATTTCAGGACACTTAATGGTGCTCATGACAAACCTGTACATAGTTGTTTGAACAGAACAGGGGCATACTCAGTGGTAAAAATAAGAAAAGGTTTGCATCATGATTGTATCCTTTCACCATACTTAGTCAATCTGTATGCTGAGCAAATAATCCAAGAAGCCGGACTATACGAAGAAGAAAGCAGCATCAGGATTGAAGGAAGACTAATTAACAACCTCTGATATGCAGATGACACAATCTTGCTTGCTGAAAGCAAAGAGGACTTGAAGCACTTACTGATGAAGATCAAAGACTACAGCCTTCAGTAAGGATAACACCTCACCTTAAGAGAACAAAAATCCCCACAACTGGCCCAATAAGCAACATCATGATAAATGGAGAAAATATTGAAATTGTCAAAGATTTCAATTTACTTGGATGCACAATCAATCCCTATGGAAGCAGCAGTCAAGAAATCAAATGAGGAGGCAGGGCCAACATGGCACCCTAGGCAGGCTCATCAGATACAAATGTCAATCCTGGAACCCTAAGTATCAAATGAAGGCATAAAGAAAAACATCAAATACTGAATGGAAGAAGAAACTGAAGGAAAACAGAGAATGAGGAGAGATATGGAGTGGAGGTCCTCTGCCAACTAACACAGCAGTGTTGCCATCTTGGAGCACAGCCAGCAGTGACCCTGGACAGACAGTCTATGAAGACAACTTCACAGAACTCCCAAGAAGAGACGGAGAACCCTCCCTGTAAGCCACCTCTTCTTTCCGCCAGCCCTTGCCATGCTGCCACAGCTAGGACGTCCCTGCATGACCCCTCCACTCCCACCACTCGACCAGCTGCTGAATGGAGGGAAGTAAGCCTGTACCACTCCCTGTCCAACACTCCTGCCTATCTGGAGAGGGGGTGTTAACGCTCCCACACCGCTGGACTAACATCAGGAGGCAGACAGCACCCACCCAGTCCACCCTCAGCCTCCTCACCAAGCCAGGGTACAGTAAAGAGGGCTCACCCTGCCTGCTGCTGCCCTGCCTACCCAGACAAGGTGGTGAGAGCTATAATGCTTGCAAACGAGCAAACAGCAAAGCACACCTGCCCCGTCTACCCTGACATATCAAAACAAAACAAAGAAGTAGGATGAAATAAACTAACATACAATTGATAAATACCTTAATGCCCCCAAGAAAGTATACAATATCAAAAAATATATAAAAAAGCAGGACAACATGGCTCCAGAAAGTGACCAATATAAAGAATAATATGACCTGCTAGTAGAAGGAAAGGCAATGGAACTACTTGATATGAAATTAGAAAGATGAATATTTAGGGCTCTCCAAGAGATTAGGAAAGAGCTCAAGGAAAATGCAGACAAAACCAAGGGAAAAAATAGACAAAATCATGGACAACACAGACAAAACCAATGAAAACATAGCCAAAATCAAGGAAAACACAGACAAAGTGATAGAAGAATTCAGGAAAATAATACAAGAACAAAAAGTCAAAATAAATAATTAGAAATCATACAAAAACAGCAATTAGAAATCCAAAAGATAAACAACAAAATTTCAGAAATGGAAAACTCAATAGAAGATTTTAGAAGCAAATTTGAAACAATGGAAGACAGAATCAGTGAGATTGAAGACAAATCCGTGGATACCAGTTTGTTTGAGGAAAAATCAGAGAAAAGAATGAAGAAACCTAAGAATTATGTGGGACACAATCAAGAGCAAAAATTTGCACAAAATTGGAGTTCCAGAACAGGTGGATAAAATGATAAACATAGAGAAGATTGTTGAAAATTTGCTGGCAGAAAACTTCCCAAGTATCATGAAAGGTGAAAAGCTGACCATCTAAGAAGTTCAGCGAACCCCATATAGGATAGACATCAAAAGAAAGTCACCAAGACATAATAATCACACTTGCCAAAAACCAAAGACAAAGAAAGAATCCTGAGAGCAGCTTGAGAAAAACACAAAGTACTTACAAAGCGGAAACAGTAAGACTAAGAGCTGATGACTTGGTTGAAACTATGCAGGAAAGAAGACAATGGAATGATGCATATAAAACATTGGGAAAAAAAGTTGCCAACCAAGAATAATATATCCTGCAAAACTCTCTCTCAAATATGATAGTGAAATTGGGACATTTCAAGACAAACAGAATTTAAGGGAACTTGTAAAAACCAAAACAAACTTACGGGAAATATAAAGGGCATCTTTCAGTTAGAAAACCAACATCAGACAACAACCGGAGTCTAGGACACAGGACAGCATCAACCAGATACCAACCTAGATTTAAAAAAAAAAAAAGAAGAGTTGTCATGGAGTCTATTCTGATTGATAGCAACCCTATAAGACAGGTGGAACTGCCTTATAGGGTTTCCAAGGAGCAGCTGGTAAATTCAAAATGCTGACGTTTTGGTTACCAGCCATAGCTCTTAGCCACTGCACCACCTAGAAAAAGAACTCTCAGTAATAAAATAAAGCTAAAAGACTTAAAACAGAGAAATGGACATCAATCTGTAAATGACGACATCAAAACAATAAAAGGGGGAATAAACACTGTAGCTATACAGCTTTAAAATGGATAGGAAGTCAAGGCAGAATCAAGTAATAAAAGACTGGTTCAAACTTAGGAAAATAAGGGTAAATTTTAAGGTAACCACAAAAAAAAGTTAACAAACCTACTCATCAGAATGAAAAAGAAAAAAAACATAAAGTTTCAGAAAACACAAAATCTAAAACAATGGAAGAAAAGAAAAGAAAATCCACAAACAAAAGGAAGTCAGCACAGGAAAGTAAGAGGAACAAACAATGTCAGCACCACACACACACACACACAAATCCACAACAATATGACTGCTGTAAACTAATACCTATCGATAATCACACTGAATGTAAATGGCTTAAATGCACCTGTAAAGAGACAGAGAGTGGCAGAATGGATAGAAAAAAAGACTACCAATATGCTGTCTATAAGAGACATACCTTAGATACAAAGACACAAATATATTAAAAATCAAAGAATGGAAAAAATATATCAAGCAAACAGTAACCAAAAATGGCAAGTGTGGCAATAAAAATCTCAGATGAAATAGATTTTAAATCAAAATCAATCATAAAAGACAAGGAAGGACATTATATAATGATTGAAAGGACAAGCCACCGAGAAGACATAACCTTAAAAAATGTCTATGAACCCAACAACAGGGCTCCAAAATACATAAAACAAACTCTAACAGCACTGAAAAGAAAAATAGTTCCACAATAATAGTAGGAGACTTCAACACATTACCCTCAGTAAAGGGCAGAACATCCAGAAAGAAACTCAACAAAGATACAAAAGTTCTAAAAGCCAAAATCAACCAACTTTAACTCACTGACATATATATATAGAACACTTCATCCAACAGCAGCAAAGTATACTTTTTTTTCCAATGCACATGGAACATTCTCTAGAATAGACCACATTTTATGCCACAAAGCAACCCTCAATAAAATCCAAAACATCAAAATAATACAAAGCATTCTATCCAATCACAATGCCATAAAAGTAGAAATCAAAGACAGAAAGAGCAAGGAAAAAAACTCAAATACAAGGAAACTGAATAACACCCTGCTTAAAAACAACTGGGTAATAGAAAACAATCAAATAGGGAATAAAAAAATTCCTAGAATTAAATGAGAATGAAAACACATCATACAAAAACCTTCGAGACACAGCAAAGGCAGTGCTCAGAGGTCAATTTATAGCAATCAAAAAAGAACAGGCCAAAATCAAAACGTTAGCCCTACAACTCAAACATATAGAAATAGAACAGCAAAAGAAACCCAAGGCCAACAGAATAAAGGAAGTATTAAAGATTAGAGCAGAAACAAATGAAACAGAGAACAGAAAAACAATAGAAAGAATCAAGAAGACCAAAAATTGGTTCTTTGAAAAGATCAACAAAATTGACAAACCATTGGCCAAACTGACAAAAAAAAAAACCAGGAGAGGAAGCAAATAACCCACATAAGAAAAGAGATGGAAACTGAAATAAAAAGGATCATAACAGAATACTATGGAAAAACTAGTCCAACAAATTTGAGAACCTAGAGGAAATGGATACACTTCTAGGAACTATCTACCTAAACTAACACAGGATGAGATAGATAATCTGAACATATCTATAACAAGAGAAGAGACTGAAGAGGTAATAACTCCCTCTGCCCCCCCCCCCCCCCCCAAAAAAAAACAGCCCTGACCCAGAGGCCTTCACTGGAGAATTCTACCAAACGTTCAGAGAAGAGTTCACATCAGTACTACTAAAACTATTTCAGAGCATAGAAAGGATACCAAAGCTGGGCAAAGACACCACAAAAAAAGAATATTACAGACCAATATCTCTCATGAATATAGATGGAAAAATTCTCAACAAAATTATAGCCAAGGGAATTCAGCATCTTATTAAAAATAATAATAATAATACACTATGATCAAGTGGGATTCATACCAGGTATACAAGAACGCTTCCGCATTAGAAAATTAATCAATGTAATCCACCGTATAAATAGAATAAAACAAAAGAATCACATGATCATCTCAACTGATATAGAAAATGCATTTGATTAAGTACAACACATATTCCTGATAAAAACTCTCAATAAAATAGGAATAGAAGGAAAATTCCTCAACATGATAAAGGGCATCTATACAAAACCAACAGCCAACATCATTCTCTATGGAGAGAGGTTGAAAGCATCACCTTGAGAATGGGAACAAGACAAAGATGCCCTTTATCAGCACTCCCATTTAACACTGTGCTATAAGTCCTAGCTAGAACAACAAGCAAGAAAAATAAAAGAGCATCCAAGTTGGAAAGGAAGAAGTAAGACTATCCCTATTCGCGGATGATATGATCCTATACATAGAGAACGCCAAAGATACCACAAGAAAACTACGGGAACTAATAGATTCAGCAGAGTTAACAGGATACAGATCAAAATACAAAAATCAGCTGGATTCCTATACACCAATAAAGAGAACAATGAAAAGGAAATCAGGAAATATCATTTATAATAGTCCCTAAAAGATAAAATACTTAGGACTAAATCTAACCAGGGACATAAAAGACCTATACAAAGAAAACTACAAAACTCTATTGCAAGAAACCAAAGGACAACTAAATAAATAGAAAAACATACCATGCTCACAGATAAGAAGACTCAACATTGTGAAAATGTCAATTCTACCCAAAGCAATCTACAGATACAATGCAAACTCAATCCAAATACCAACAGCATTCTTTAACAAGATGGAAAAACTAATCACCAACTTTATATGGAAAGGAAAGAGGCCCTTGGATAAGCAAAGCATTACTGAAGAAAAAGAATAAAGTAGGAGGCCTCACACTACCTGATCTCAGAACCTACTATACAGGTCTGGTAGTTAAAACAGCCTGGTACTGGTACAATGACAGACACATAGATCAATGGATCAGAATTGAAAACTCAGATGTAAATCCATTCACCTATGGTCAGCTGATCTTTGACAAAGGACCAAAGTCCATTAAATGGGGAAAAGTCAGCCTTTAACAAATGGTGCTGGCAAAACTGGATGTCCATCTGTAAAAAAAAATGAAACCGGACCCATGCCTCACACTATACACAAAAACTAACTCGAAATCAATTCGAAGACCTAAATATAAAACCTAAAATGATAAAGATCATGGAAGAAAAAGTAGGTACAATGCTAGGGGCCATAATACATGGCATAAAGAGAATACAAACCATAACTCACGATGCAGAAACACCAGAAGATAAACTAGATAACTGGGCACTCCTAAAAATTAAACACTTATACACTCATCAAAAGACTTCACCGAAAGAGTAAAGAGAGAACTTACAAACTGGGAAAGCATTTTTTGGCTATGACATATTCAATAAGGGTCTAATCTCTAAAATCTATAGAATACTTCAACACCTCAACAACAGAAACAAACAATCCAATTAAAAAATGATCAAAAGACATGTACAGGCACTTCACCAAGGAACACATTCAGGCAGCTAACAGACACATGAGGAAATGCTCTCATTCATTAGCCATTGGAGAAATGCAAATCAAAACTACAATGAGATACCATTTCATCCCAACATTATTGGCACTAATCACAAAAAAAAAACAGAAAATAATAAATGTTGGAGAGGTTGTGGGGAGATTGGAACTCTTATGCACTGCTGGTAGGAATGTAAAATAGTACTACTACTATATGGAAAATGATATGGTGCCTCCTTAAGAAGCTAGAGATATACATGCCATATGCTCCAGAAATCCCACTACTAGGAATATATCCTAGAGAAATAAGCCATCACACAAATAGACATATTCCCACCCATGCTCATTGCAGCATTGTTCACAATAGGAAAAAGATGGAAACAACCTAAGTGTCCATCAACAGATGAATGGATAAACAAATTATGGTACCTACACACAATGGAATACTATGTAATGATAAAGAACAATCGAAATGGAATACTATGCAATAAAGAATCTGTGAAACATCTTACAACTTGGGTGAATCTGGAGAATATTATGCTGAGTGAAATAAGTCAGTCACCAAAGGAAAATATTGTATGAGACCAATATTATAAAAATAGTAGAAAAACAATCTTTCATGGTTATGAGGAAGGGGAGGGGTGAGGAGGGGAAATCATGAACTACATAGTAGACAAGTGTTAACTTTGGAGAAGGGAAAGACAACACATAATATAGGGGAAATCAGCAAAACTTGACCAACGCAAAGTCATAAAGCTTCTTAGACATGCCAAAAACCTTGAGAGACCAAGTTCCTGGGGCTGAGGGTTGGGGACCATGGTCTCAAGAAACATCTAGGTCAATTGACATAACATAGTTCATAAAAAAAATGTTCTACATTTTACTTTGGTGAGTAGCATCTGAGTTCTTAAAACCTTGCGCACGGCCATCTAAGATACATATATTGTCCCATCACATTCGGAGCAAAGGAGAATGAAGAAAACCAAAGACTCAAGGAAAATATTAGTCCAAAGGACTGATGGAACACATGATCCACAACCTCCCCTAGCCTGATCCTAAAAGAACTAGATAGTGCCTGGCTGCCACCACTGACCGCTCTGACTGGGATCACAATAAAGGGTCCCTGACAGAGCAGGAGAGAAATGTTGAAAAAATTCAAATTCACAAAAAAAGACCAGATTTACTAGCCTTGGGAGGAACCCTCAAGATTTTTGCCTCTGGACACCCTGCTAACTCAGAACTGAAGCTACTCCCAAAGTCCACCTTTCAGCCAAATAAAACAAACAATAACACACATGAGGTAAGTGCTTCTTAGTTCCATCAAGTATATGAGTCCAAACGGGCAACACTATGGGCTTTGCAACTAATGTCACAAAACAATTTGTGTATAAAATTTTTGAATGAAAAACTAATTTGCATGTAAACTGTCATCTAAAAGACAATAAAATTTTAAATAATGGGGGAGAAAAGAAAAGAAATTGAAGGACATGCTTCATTGGGCAAATCTGCTGCAAAAGACCTCTTTAAAGTGCTCAAAAGCAAAGTTGTCATTGTGAGGGCTAAGGTGTGCCTGACTCAAACCATGGTATTTTCAATTGTCTCACATGCATGCAAAGCTGGACAATGAATAAAAAAGATGAAGAATTGATGCCTTTGAATTATGGTGCTGGTGAAGAATATTGACTATACTATGGACTGCCAGAAGAGCAAACAAATCTTAGAAGTACTGCCAGAATGCTCTGTAGAAGTGAGGATGGTGAGAATTTGTCTGTCATACTTTGGATGTGTTATCAGGAGGGACCAGTCCCTGGAGAAGAAGATCATGCTTGGTAAAGTAGAGGGTCAGCGAAAAGGAGGAAATCCCTCAATGAGATGGATTGACACAGTGGCTGCAACAATGGGCTCAAACATAGCAATGATTGTGAGGATGGCACAGGACTGGGCAGTGTTTCCTTCTGTTTTACATGGAGTCTCTATGAGTCGTAACTGACTGGATGGCACATGACAACCACAAGAACAACGAGATGGTATCTTGTAGTTTTTATTCATTTCTCTCCAATGTCTAATTGTTGTGAACATCTTTTCATATGTATGCTGGTTGCTTGGATGTCCTCTTTGGTGAAGTTTCTGTTCATGTCCTTTGACCATTTTGTGAGTGGGTTGTCTTTTTGTTGTTGTTGCAGTTTTCTATAGATTTTGGAGATTAGACCCTTATCTGATAAATCATTTCCAAAGATTTTTTTCCCAGTCTGTACATTGTCAATTTACTCTTTTAATAAAGTCTTTTGATGAGCATAAGTTTTTAATTTTTATAAGGTCCTTTTTATCTCTTTTGTCTTCTATTCGTGTATCTGCTGTTATGTTTTTCAACTATTTTTACAAAAGATTAGGTCCCGTAGTTTTTCCCCCTATGTTTTCCTCCAGGAATTTTATGGTTTTAGGTTTAACACTTAGGTCTTTGATCCATTTTGAGTTAGTTTTTGTGTGTGGTATGAGGTATGGGTCCTTTTTAGCTTTCTGCAGGCGGATATACAGTTTTGCCAGACCATTTATTAAAGAGACTGTTTCTGCCATGCTGAATGGACTTTGACCCCTTGTAGCAAATCAGCTTCAATAGATAGTTGAGTTTAATTCTAAACTCTTAATAGAGTTCTCAATTCTATTCCACTGACCTATTTGTCTATCATTGAATCAATACCAGGCTGTTTTCATTACAGTGCTGTATGGTATGTTTTGATATCGAGGAGTATGAAGCTCCTGCTTTGTTCTTTTTCTTCAGTATTGCTTTGGCTATTAAAGGTTTCTTTCCATATAAAGTTGGTCATTAGTTTTTCCATTTTGGTAAAGAATGTTGTTGGGATTTGTATCAGGATTGCATTGTATCTGTAGACTTCTTTAGGTAAAATTGACATTTTCACTACATTAAGTCTTCCAATCCATGAGGACGGGATGTCTTACCATTTTTGTAGGTCTCTTTGAGTCTCTTCTAGTAGTGTTGTAAAATTTTCATTGCATAAGTCTTTTATGCCCCTGGTTAGGTTAATTCCTAGGTATTTTATTGATTTGGGGGCTATTGTAAATGGTATTGGTTTCTCGATTTCTTTTTTGGAGTACTCTTTGTTAGTGTACAGGAACCCAACTGATTTTTGTGTGTTCATCTCCTTCTATTAGTTCCAGCATTTTTCTTGTATAATCTTTCAGGTCTTCTAGATACAGGATCATGCCATCTGTAAGTAGTGATAGTTTTACTTCTTCCTTTGTGATTTGGATACTTTTATTTCTCTTTCTTGTCTTATTGCTCTGGCTAGGACTTCCAGTACAATGTTGAATAAGAGTAGTGATAATGGGCATCCTTGTCTCATTCCTGTTCTCAAAGGGAAGGCTGTCAGCCTTTCTCCATTGAGTGTAGTGTTGGAGTTAATTTCGCATATATACCCCTAATTATGTTGAGAAATTTCCCTTCTATTCCTTTTTTTCTAAGTTTCTATCAGGAAAAAGTGTTGAATTTTATTAAATGCCTTTTCTACATTAATTAATATGATCATATTTTTCTTTTCCTTTGTTTTATTTATGTGGTGGATTACCTTGATTGATTTTGTAATGTTGAACCACCCTTGTAACCCTGGTATGAATCTCACTTGATCGTGGTGTATGATTTTTTTGATATGTTGGCTATAACATTGTTGAAATTTTTTTGCATCTATGTTCATAAGGGATATTGGTCTGTAATTTTCATTTTTGGCGTGTCTTTGCCTGGTTTAGGTATCAGGGTATCAGGGTTATGCTGGCTTCATAGAAAGAGTTCTGTAGTGTTCCTTCTTCTATATTTTTGAAGAGATTGACTAGGATTGGTGTCAACTCTTCTCTGAATGTTTGGTAGAATTCTCCAGTGTAGCTATCTGGCCCTGGCGTTTTTTTTTTTTTTTTAATGACATCTTCAATCTCTTCTTTCATAATGGGTCAGTTTAAATTTTCTACCTTTGTTTGTGTTAGTCTGGGTAGGTAGTGTGTTTCTAGGAATTTTTTCATTTCATCTAGGTTTTTAAATTTGTTTGAGTACAATTTTTCCCATAGTAATCTGTTATGATCTTTATCTCTGTTGGATCAGTTGTAATGTCACCAGTTTCATTTCTTAATTTGGTTATTTACCTCTTTTTTTTTCGTTTGTCAATCTAGCCTGTGATTTGTCTATTTTATTGATCCTTTCAAAATTACCAACTTCTGGTTTTGTTGATTCTTTCCATTGTTTTCTATTTCTTTTATTTCTGCCCTAATCTTTACTATTTCCTTTTTTCTGGTAGCTGTTGGTTACTTTTGCTCTTCCTTTTCTATTTCTTCAAGTTGTTGGTTTAAGTTAATGATTTTGGATCTTCTTTTTTAATGCAGGCATTTATTGCTATGAATTTCCCTCTGACTACTGCCCTTGTTATGTCCCAAAGGTTTTGATATGTTGTGTTTTCATTTTCATTTGATTCAAGGAATTTTTTAATTTCACTTTTTATTATATTTTCCTTCTATGACTCAATAGTCTTTCAGTAGTTTATTCTTCAGTTTCCAATGTAGTTGTTTTTATTTTCATTATTTTTCCTGTTGTTGATTTCTAGTTTCATACCATTATGGTCAGAGAAGACGCTTTGTATGATTCCAATCTTTTTAAATCTGTTGAGACTTGTTTTGCATCCTAACTTTTGTTCTATTCTGGAAAATGATCCATGTGTGCTATAGAAGAATGTGTATTGTTCTGATGCTGGGTGGAATGTTCTATATATGTTCATTAGATCCAATTGGCTTATGGTTTCATTTAAGTTCTCAATGTCCTTAGTGATCTTCTTTTTAGATGTTCTGTCTATAATTGAAAGTGGTGTGTTGAAGTACCCTACTACTATTTTGGAGTTGTCTATTTCTCTTTTCATCTTAGTCAGTACTTCTTTCATGTATTTTGGAGCATTGCTATTAGGTGCATATATATTTGAATTGTTATGTCTTCTTGCTGGATTGGCCCTTTTATTATTATGTAATGTCCTTCTTAAACTCTGACAATAGTTTTTGATTTAAAGTCTATTTTACCTGATGTCAGTATGGCCACCCCTGCTCTTTTTTGTTTACTGGTTGCACAGAATATTTTTCTCCATCATTTTATTTTCAATCTAGTTGTGCCCTTATGTCTAAGGTGTGTTTCCTTATGTCTAAGGATGGATTCTTTTTTAATCCATTTTTCCACTCTCTGCCTTTTGAATGGGGCATTTAGCCCATTTACATTAAGGTTATTACTGAAAACAAAATGTCTACCTCATTCATTTTGCTATTTGTTTGTTGAGTGTTTTGTATCTCCTTTATTTTTTTATTCTGATTTTACTAGGTTTTTGTTTTAATTTGGCTGCCTTCTTGTGATGAGCCTTTTTGCTTTCTTCCTTCTTCTGAATGTTTTTTCTTGGTGATTTCTTAGTGATTACTATGTATATTACATTACACAACTTACAGTTGCAGCAATGTTTAACATATGAACAATCGTTAACATACAACCTTAACATAATAAATCTATTCCTGATATGCTCCTCCCTCCTCCGTTTCTGTTGGTGTGTCTCCATTAACATCAATATACAACCTATATTTGGTAAGTTTGCTTTGTACTTATTTCTTACAAACTTAATATTGTTTTGCTTGTTGGATTTAATTATTAAGTTTATTACCTGAAAATATCACATACTTGGTCCTTATG
Organism: Trichechus manatus latirostris; assembly: GCF_000243295.1. Lineage (NCBI taxonomy): Eukaryota > Metazoa > Chordata > Mammalia > Sirenia > Trichechidae > Trichechus > Trichechus manatus. The sequence continues at coordinate 4,240,975 of NW_004444105.1, forward strand.
ATCACCCTTGTTGCAATTTTTGGAGATCTCTCTCTCTCTTTTATTTTTTCTCCATGTATAGATACGAGTATTTATTTAATGCTCTTGCCTTTTCACTTGGAGTACTCTTCTGAGTAATGCTTGCAAACCTGGTCTAGTAGTTGCAGATTCCCAGTGCTTCTGTATGTTTGGCAATGTTTTGATTTCCCCTCATTTATGAACGACAATTTTGCTGTGTAAAGAGTTCTTTGTTGGTAATTGTTTTCATTCATTATTTTATATATGTCACTCCATTGTCTTCTGGCCTCTAGAGTTTCTGGGGAGAAATCTGCACTGATTCTTATGAAAGACACTTGGTATGTTATATTGTGTTTTTCTCTTGTTTTCAGAATTCTCTCCTTGTCTTTGGTTTTTAAGAATTTTATTAGAATATGGCGTGTAGTTAATTTTTTTGTGTTTCTTCTAATTGGGGTTGTGTAGCTTCCTGTATCTGCAGGTTTGGTTCTCTGTTCAGGTCTGGCAAATTCTCTCTGATTATCTCCTGAAAAAACCCTTTCTATGTCTTTATTGTTGTCATAATGAGCCCTGGTGGCACAGTGATTAAAGTGTTCAGCTGCTAACCAAAAGGTCAGTAGTTCGAACCTACCAGCTATTCTGAGGAAGAATGGTGTGGAAGTCTGCTTCTGTAAGGATTTACAGCCTTAGAAAATCTATTGAGGCAGTTCTACTCTGTACTATAGGGTTACTGGGAGTAGGAATTGACTTGATGGCAGTGGGCTTGGGTTTGTGTTTATTGTTGTCATGGTGCTCTGGGATTCCAATAATTATAATGGTATATTTCTTAATTTCATATTTCCATTTGAGTTTGTTCACTTTTGTTTGTTCTTTCTCTTATTTCTCTTGAGACTTGATAAGTTCAGTTATTTTGTCTTTTAGTTCATTTATTCTATTTTCTGTCTGTTCCACTCTATTGTTGAGTTTTTTGTTTGTTTGTTTGTTTTTGCTTTTTCTAACTCAGTTGCTTTATTCTTCAGTTCCAATACTTCTCTGTTTTTTGGTTTTTTTATGTTTTCAGTTTCCTTCTTGAGTCTCTCATTTTGTTCCTCCATTTGTTTCCTGATCTCTGCTACTTTGTTTTCTGTGTGCTTTTTACTTTCTTTAAACATATTTAGCACCACAGTCTGAAAATATTCAATTTGTTCCATTAGTTTGGCTTCCATAGGAGAAACTTCTTCTTCTTGTTTTTTTCTTGATTGGTCCTTTTTCTCTTGTGATTTTGTGTGTTTTACTATTTCTTGTTGAACTTGGGCCATTTTGTTCTCTTTTTTTCTTTTTACTTTAAATTTTGTATTCTGGTTTTTGTGGGAAAATTTTCTGATTGGATGCCCTAGTGGCACAGTAGCCAAGTGCCCAGCTGCCAACTGAAAGGCAGAGGCCTGCTCCCACCAGCCACTCTGTAGGAGACAGATGTAGCAGTCTGCCTCTGCCAAGGCTCACAGCCCTGGAAACCCCACAGGGCAGCTCTACTCTGCCTCACAGGATCTTCACAAGTCAGAATCAACCCAGCAGCAGTGGGCCTGGTATCTTCTCCTGAGGACCACAGGAGGGCACTTTTATCCTTAGTTTTGTTTTTTGTTTTTTTGTTTTCAGCACTGATTCAGGAGTTCTGGATGCTTGATCTCTGGAATTCAATATGCATGTGTGGGGAGTGATGGTTTAGTTGGTCACAGATGTTGATATAAGCTGTGGGGCTTGACTCTCCTGTGGCAAAAAGTGGGAGGCTCTCAATGTTTTTCCCTCATGGATGGCCCTGCTCTCCAATGGTGTCCCACTGTGGGCAGGGAGCCATTCAAAGTATTCCCCTTCCCCTTCTGCCCTTGCAGTTCCTACCAGTCCTAGTGTCCATTCTGTCTTGGGTCTCAGCAAAATTCAACAGCACTCTCTCACAGTGCCACAGTCTTCCTTTGCCCCATCCCAGTTGCACAGCCCACGAACTCCCATGGCCAATCTGTACCACCTTAAAAAATTCGGCTATAGCTTCCTCTGATTAGCTTCTTTTCTGTGTTCCCTGTTCAGGGTATTGTCCAGCTTTGTCCCAAAATGGCTATGATGAGCGAGTGCTTTAGATATTAGCAGATAGTTTCTCCCAGCTTCTGTGCCATCCCTGCTTCTCCTCATCCCCACTTCCGGACTCACCCCAACTCTCCAACACCTCAGCTGCCATCCGGATTTCTGAGGTCTCAGTCTGTGGTTGTTTTTATTCATTGATCAGTAGGTTAGTTGCTGGGGGAGTAAATAGGAGTGTTGACACACTTTGCTTTCTTGTTCCGCCCTCCTATCCACTAACTATTGAAATTCCACTTTGGGAGACAGAATTTAGCTCTCTTTTCTCCTCTCATGTCAACATATGCACTATCACATCCTCCATCCTCCAAATATAATTTTATCATGATTTTGTGTAGTATGAACAGTAATATGATCATTCAGGGTTGAGAAATATAGAACACATGATGACTTTCCCTTTTTGCCCGACTTTTTATTTTTCCTGGAGAGACAAAATAATATAGTAGCAAACAGCATGGATTCTGGGATCAGGTGACATTAAATTCCAACTACACCACTCACTGGCTGTGGGACATTGGTTTAGTTACTTAACCTGTTTGTACATTCATTACCTCGTATGTGAAATACAGATAACAATAGTAGCTATATCATAGAGTTATGAGGATTAAAGAAGCTCATATTAATACAATGCTTAAAAGAGAACCTCACACATAGTAGGTGTTAGCTATGATCACAAATTGCTATCAGAGATAGATTTGTCAAAAAGCCTTGAGGCTCAGCCTTCCAAGCCCCTCACTTACACAGGCCTCTTCCAAGTTGGAAGGGTCCTGGAATTGTGCTTACATGATTGTATGTTTTTGCAGAAGTCCCTGGGTGTTGCAAATGGTTAATGTACTCGGTTGCTTACTGAAAGCCTGGAGGTTTGGTTTGACCCAAAATTAGTCATTTAAAACCCTGTGAAACACATTTAAATTAGTCATTTAAAACCCTATGAAACACAGTTCTACTCTGACTCACATGGGGTAACAATGAGTCAGGGTTGACTTGGTGGAAACTAGTGTGTTTTTATAAGAATTGAAAAGGTAAGATAGTTGAGTCATAATGGATTAAGATTGCTATCTCTTTCACTTCAACATTCCCTCTATCTCACTTCCACTTGTATGGGTAGTGTTGGAATGGCCATTGACATTTTTTAGATCTGTTTAAGTGGGAGTAAAGTTAGATACATGTTTAGTTTAGATTTAGTGGAATGTATCTATGCAATTTGCAGTCACTTTCATGTATAGCTAGGTTGTTTTTAGCCATCCGACTGTAGAAATGGCTTCTGGCACACTCCCTACAACCACTATGCCAACTACTCTCTCACAGGGCCTGGAGGATTACTCTTAGATGAATGCGTCTTATGATACCTGGTTCTGAAAGTAACTGGGTAGTGAAGAGAGACAAAGCTTGAAATATGTGGGGTCAGAAACTGAACTTGAGGAAATTCTCCCAGTCATGAGAGGTGTTAAAATATAAGATGATTCTTCCAGCTCTCTTTGGCACCTAGTGAAAATTCTTTCCTGTCAGAATGTACCCAATGGTGCTGCATATACAATTACAAAACTCACCATGTGTTTTATCAACTTAAACGGTAATTAAGATTAGTCACTCACAAGACACATTGAAATGTCCAGAAATCTTAGAGCTCATTTACGAAAATAATTTGATAGAAAACACTGAAGTTCAATCTTCATGGGTTTTCTACATCTTTCCCTCAGTTTTTATAAAAGGGTTTTATACCCTTTTTGTCTTCTCTTAAAGATGGGCAATAGTCATGAGATTATTCTGGTTTTTTGTTTGTTCATTGTTGTAGTTTAAATGAAGTTTACATTTCAAGTTTGTCTCCCATACAAAAACTTATACATATATTGTTATGTGACCATAATTTCTCTCCCCATGTGACAGCACACTTCTCCTTTCCACCCGATCCCCATGTCCATTCAACCACCTCCTAACCCTCTCTGTCTTGCCATCTCAACTCCTGACAGAAGATGCCCATTCAGTCTCTGGTATTTACTTGAGCCAAGAGGCACACGAGTATCACTTTATGTCCCACAGGCCAGTCCAATCCCTGTCTAAAGAGTTGGCCTTGGAAATTGTTTAGTTCTGGGCTGACAGAGAATCCAGGGGCCATACTTTCCAGGGTTCCTCCAGTCTCATTCAGAGCGTTAAGTCTGGTCTTCCGACTAGAATTTGAGTTCTGCACGTCATCTTTCTGCTGCTCCATCAGGGACTCTGCTGTGTTCCCTGTCAGGACGGTCATTGGTGGTAGCTGGCACCATCTAGTTCTTCTGGTCTCAGGCTGATGAAGTGTCTGGTTTATGTGGCCCTTTCTGTCTCTTGGGCTACTACTTTTCTTGTGTCTTTGGTGTCATTCATTCTCCTTTACTCCAGGTGGTTGGAACCAATTGATGCATCTTAGCTGGCCACTTGCAAGCTTTTAAAACCTCAGATGCCACTCACCAAAGTAGGATGCAGAACATTTTCTTAATAAGTTTTTTTTTTATGCCAATTGACCTAGATGTCCCCTGAAAGCATGGACCTCAGACCCTACCCCTTCTACTCTGTCCCTCAAAGTGTTTGACTGCATTCAGGAAACTTCTTAGCTTTGGTTTAGTCCAGTTGTGCTAACTTCCCCTGTAGTGTGTGCTGTCCTTCCCTTCACCTAAGATAATTCTTATCTACTATCTAGTTAGTAAATAACCCTCACCCTTCCTCACCACCATTGTAACCATCAAAGAATGTTTTTATCTGTGTTTAAACCTTTTCTTTAGTTCTTATAATAGTGGTCTTATACAACATTTGTCCTTTTGTGACTGACTAAATTCACTCGGCATAATGCCCTCCAGATTCCTCCATGTTATAAGATGTTTCAGAACTTCATCACTGTTCTTTATCATTGCGTAGTATTCCATTGTGTGGATATACCATAATTTGTTTATCCATTCTTCCGTTGATGCATACCTAGCTTGTTTCCATCTCTTTGCTATTGTGAACAGTGCTGCAATGAGCATGGGTGTGCATATATCTATTTGTATGATGGCTTTTATTTCTCTAAGACATATTCCAAGGAGTGAGATAGCTGGATCGTATCGTACTTCTATTTCTAGCTTTTTAAGGAAGTGCCTACTCGATTTCCAAAGTGACTGTAGCATTTTACATTCCCACCAACAGTGTGTAAGTATTCCAGTCTCTCCACAACTTCTCCAGCATTTATTATTTTGTGTTTTTTGGATTAATGCTAGCCTTACTGGGGTGAGATGGTATCTCATTGTAGTCTTGATTTGCATTTCCCTAATGGCTAATGATAGTGAGCATTTCTTCATGTGTCTGTTACCCACCTGAATATCTTCTTTGGTGAAGTGCCTGTTCATATCCTTTGCACATTTTTTAATTGGGTTATTTGTATTTTTGTTGTTGAGGTTTTGCAGTATCTTGTAGATTTGAGAGATTAGATGCTGATTGCGTTTGTCATAGACAAAGATTTTTTCCCAGTCTGTAGGTTGTCTTTTCACTCTTGGTGAAGTTTTTTGATAAGCATAAGTGTTTGATTTTTAGGAGCTCTCACTTATGTAGTCTCTCTTCTGGTGCTTGTGCATTATTACTTATGGTTCGTATTCTGTTTATGACATGTATTAGGGCTCCTAGTGTTGTCCCTATTTTTTCTTCCATGATCTTTATCGTTTTCGATTTTATATTCAAGTCTTTGATCATTTTGAGTTAGTTTTTGTGCATGGTGTGAGGTATGGATCTTGTTTCAGTTTTTTGCAGATGTATATCCAGTTATGTCAGCACTATTTGTTAAAGAGACTGTCTTTTCCCCAATTAATGGACTTTGGGCCTTTGTCAAATATCAGCTGCTCATAATGGATAAATTTATGTCTGGATTCTCAATTCTGTTCCATTGGTCTATGTATTTTTTGTTGTACCAGTACCAGGTTGTTTTGACTACTGTGGTGGTATAATAGGTTCTAAAATCAGGTAGTGTGAGGCCTCCCACTTTGTTCTTCTTCTTGAGTAATGTTTTACTTATCTGGGGCCTCTTCCCTCTCCATATGAAGTTGGTGATTTGTTTCTCCATCTCATGAAAAAATGCCACTGGAATTTGGATTAGGATTGCATTGTATCTGTAGATCGCTGTGGGTAGAACTGACATTTTCACAAGGTTGAGTATGCCTATCCATGAGCAAGGTATGTTTTTCCACTTATGCAGGTCTCTTTTGCTTTCTTGCAGTAGTGTCTTGTAATTTTCATTGTACAGGTCTTTTATGTCTCTGGTTAGATTTATTCCTAAATATTTGTCTTCTTGGGGGCTATTGTAAATGGTATTGATTTGGTGATTTCCCCTTTAAGGTTCTCTTTGTTGGTGTAAAGGAATCCAATTGATTTTTGTATGTTTATCTTGTTTCCTGAAACTTTGCTGAAATATTCTATTAGTTCCAGTAATTTTCTTGTGGATTCTTTGGGGTTTTCTATGTATAAGAT
>NW_004444105.1:4247942-4273817 GCF_000243295.1 Trichechus manatus latirostris
TCTTTCTACTTGTTCCAGTTGTAGGGTTAATTTTTTTATTATGGCCCTTTCTTCTTTTTGGATGTGTGTATTTATTGCTGTAAACTGACCTCTGAGCACTGCTTTTGCTGTGTCCCAAAGGTTCTGGTAGGATGTGTTTTCATTCTCGTTTGACTTTATGAATTTCTTTATTCCATCCTAAATTTCTTCTATAACACAGTAGTTTGTGAGCAAGATGTTGTTCAGTTTCCAGGTGTTTAATTCTTTTTCCTTGCTTTTTCTCTTATTGATTTCTACTTTTATGGCTTTATGGTCAGAAAACATGCTTTGTAATATTTCAATGCTTTGGATTTTGTTAAGGCTTGCTTTATGGCCTAATATGTGTTCTATTCTGGAGAATGTTCCATGTGTGTTGGAAAAGAAAGTGTACTTGGCTGCTGTTGGGTGGAGTGTTTGCTATATGTCTATGAGATCAAGTTGGTTAATTGTAGCATTTAGATCTTCCATGTCTTTGTTGAGCTTCTTTCTGGATGTTCTGTCCTTCACCGAAAGTGGTGTGTTCAAGTCTCCTACTACTATTGTGGAGCTGTCCATCTCTTTTCTCAATGCTGTTAGAGTTTGTTTTATGTATTTTGGAGACATGTTGTTGGCTGCATAAATACTTATTATAGTTATGGCCTCCTGGTGTATTGACCCTTTAATCATTATAGTGTCCTTCCTTATCTTTTTTGGTGGATTTTACTTTAAAGTCGATTTTGTCAGTTATTAATATTGCCACTCCTGCTCTTCTTTGAGTTTTGTTTGCTTGATATATTTTTTTCCATCCTTTGAGTTTCAGTTTGTTTGTGTCTTTAAGTCTAAGGTGTGTCTCTTGTGGGCAGCTTACAGACGGATCTTGTTTTTTTTATCCAATCTGCCACTCTCTGTCTCTTTATTGGTGCATTTAGTCCGTTTACATTCAGCGTAATTATTGATAGGTATGAATTTAGTGCTGTCATCTTGATATCTTTTTTTGTGTGTTGTTCACAGTTTCTTTGTTTCACTTAATTTTCTGTGCTGAGTCATTTTTCTTTACGTATTTTCTTTTCATCTTTTTCATTATTGTTGATTTTGTATTTGCTGAGTCTTTATATTTTTCTAGTTTTTCATTTTGACTTGCAGGATTGTTATTTTCCTTGTGGTTACCTTAATATTTACCCCTCTTTTTCTAAATTTGTACCGGTCTTCTATTCCTTTATATTGCCTTGACTTCCTCTCCATATGAAAAATATGTCTACCTTTTTTAAGTCCCTCTTTTTTGTTTTAATATTGTCATCTTTTATATATTGACAATTGTTTCCCTATTTTCAGTGTTTTAGCTTTATTTATTTTTGTGACTTCCCTTTCTGGGTTGATATCTTGTTGCTCTGTCCTTTGTTCTAGTCTAGGGTTGTTATCTGACGTTATTGATTTTCTAACCAGAGGACTCCCTTTAATATTTCTTGTAATTTTGGTTTGGTCTTTGCAAATTCCCTACACTTCTGTTTATCTGGAAATGCCCTAATTTTGCCATCATATTTGAGGGACAGTTTTGCTGGATATATAATTCTTGGCTGGCATTTTTTTTTTTGTTTTCCTTCAAGGCTTTATATATGTCTTCCCATTGCTTTCTTGTCTGTATGGTTTCTGCTGAGTAGTCTGAGCTTATTCTTATTGACTGTCCTTTGTAGATGACTTTTTGTTTATTCCTAGCTGCTCTTAAAATTCTGTCTTTATCTTTAGTTTTGTCCAGTTTGATTATAATATGTCTTGGTGATTTTCTTTTGGGATCTACCTTATGTGGGGTTCAATGAGCATCTTGGATAGATAGCTTCTCATCGTTCACGGTATCACAGAAGTTTTCTGCCAACAAAGCTTCAACAATTCTCTCTGTATTTTCTGTTACCCCCCCTCCCCCCATTCTGGTACTCCAGTCACTCATAGGTTATTCCTTTTGATAGAATCCCACATAATTCTTAGGGTTTCTTCATTTTTTTAATCCCTTTATCTGATTTTTCCTCAGATAAGTTGGTGTCAAGTGTTTTATCTTCAATCTCACTAATTCTGACTTCCTTTGCCTCAGTTCTGCTCCTATGACTTTTTTATTGAGTTGTGTAATTCTGACATTTTATTGTTAATCTTCTGGATTTCTGATTGCTGTCTCCTATGAACTGTGGCATCCTGTTAAATTTGTCATTATGATGCTCTTCTCTAATCTTTTTAATTTCCTCTATTGTATGTTCTGTGTTTTGCTTAGTTTCCTTCCTAGTCTCTTGAAGAGTTCTGTATATTAATCTTTTGTATTCTGTCTCTGGTAATTCCAAGAAACTTTCCTCTTTTGGAAAATTTTAGATTCTTTATTTTGGGAGCTTGCTGAAGCCATCATGGACTGCCTCTTTATGTGATTTGATATTGACTGTTGTCTCCAAGCTATCAATTAAGTTATTATATTTATTTATTTTATGTTTGCTCACTGAGTCTTAGCTTCTTATTTCATTTTTATATGCCCCGATAGGCTGCTTGTATGAGCTAGTTTGATTATTGGCACCTTTGAAGCTCTACTGTCCTGTCACCAGGTGGTTAGATCTGTTACTAGGTATGTGAGCTCAGGAGTCCACCCAATCCTCCTGTATGGGTTCAGCTCAGGTGCCCAGGTATAGCCACCAAGTGTGTGGTAGAGGCTCTCACCTACAGTTCTAGACAGACATGGGTGATTGGTGTAGGCACAGGCATCTGGTTGCAACAGGGGGACACACTCGGAGCAAGGCAGGGGGCTGACAGCCACCTCTGAGTGTACAGGAGGAAGGTGTGTCCCTGTTCCCTAGTGCACGTAGGTGGGTGGGTTCTGTAGCTGGACTATGAGAACCCAGTACTACTGGCTATAAGGACTAGGAGGCACCTCATATTCTTGGGCCACTATCGCAGGTGGCTATGTGGCAGGGGTGGAGCCACCAGTCAGCAGGCCCCTGATGTGGGTAGGTGAAGACCCTGCTTAATGGGCAGAGCAGTGTCAAATGTCACAACCCTGCCACTTCACAGCTGAAACAGTTGAAGTTAGACTTCAGGTATATACCCTGTTGTACTGTGGTAATGAGGGCCCGTGCTGTTGAAATGGGCCCACACAAGTCTATACTGGGGGAAAGGCACTCAAAGTCTGTGGATTCCTTATGCCTGTGCCTAGGCAAAGGAGCTGTGCATACCCTGAGTTCCTGGCTTAGGGGAACTGGCAATTTATTTTTCCCATTTGGTAATTTGTTTACTCTCCATGGCTGGGAGAATGGCTCAGCGTGTGTGACGGATCCCACTTCCGGCCCAGGGGACTTGGCAATCGCTGAAGCCGGTCCAGGACCCAGTGCAGAGCAGGGAGTGGGGAGATAAATGGGAGAGAGGTTTTTCCCCAAGGGGGGTGTTTTTCATCTGCGTGGTAGGCCAGATGCAAGCACTTATCCTTCGCCAATTGAGGGCTGTTTTCAATGATTCTGGGTGGCCAAGTAGACAGACTCTCTGCTGCTGGGTGTCTCCTGGTGCAGAATACGCCCACCGAGCACCGCTGCTTGCCTGCCTCACCAGTCACCCATGAGCTGATCAGGCCTGAAGGGCTCAGGCTCTCGCCAGGTCAGGTCTAGCAACTCCTCGCCTCTTCTTAACCATCTCTCCCTCCCCCTGCCACTTGGTCTGGTTCCTCAACTTTGCTTTTGATGTTCAGGCCTCTCAGATTGTCGTATATAATTGATTTATTTGTTTTTTCAGGTCTTCATTGTAAGAGGGTCCACCAGAGGCATCTGACTACTATGCCGTCTTGGCCCCCAGATTATTCTGGTTTTTATTCACTCGCTTCACCTTGTTCAAATATTAGGGTGGAGTACAGTCTTGTATTTTTCCACTTTCAAAGTTCAAAAACTTAAAAATAATGTGTATGATTTCCTTAACTTATTTTTTGTTCTTTTTTAACTTCATTCTATTATCTTATTATGGACATGGCCAATGATATTTTAAAGATTAATTTTTAATATTTCCTTTCTGAAAATGTTGCCAAATGTTTCTTGGTGTTGTTTCATCATCTATAAAATGTGGATATAATAATATCTACCTAATGGAGATGTTGTGAACATTCAGTGGGATAAGTATTGTAAGGCATTCCATATGATTCTTGACTAGCATAGTAAAGTCACTCAATAGACTAGAGACTAGATACTGGAGACATACATATATTAGACTAATAGTAAAAACACTCAGTGAAAGAGTCCAAAAAAGATGGGTACTATCATTGGGTAACAGTCATTGTAATAAATTATTGAGGCAAGAATCATCATTAGATGTTAAAACTTTATAATGAGATAAAAATCAAAGAAACTGAAGATTTGCACAGTCTCAAAATATCTCCCCACAAGGTATTGTAATTACAAAGGAAAAAACAATAACTTTGTAGTGAAGAATCTGGCAGATACCACCTTACCTATGTGAACAAACCAGAATGGGATAAATCAGTATTACGTGCCTCTTGACACAATGAACTAAGAAGGAAGCAACATCACCTCTTGTAGTGTTTCTGTCAAAAATGCATAACAAATCATGAGGAAACACCAGAAAAACCCAAACTGAGGAGCACTCTACAAAATAACTAGCTTCTACTCTTCAAAACTGTAATGAAAGACAAATACTGAGGAACTGTTCCGGATTAAAGAAGACTAAAAAACACAATAACTAAATGTATGATGCTGTATTTGATTCTGAACCAGATTTTTTTTTTTTTTTTTTCTCTAATGGACTTTGTTGGGATAATTGGAAAAATCTAAATAAAGTTATATATCATTGTTAATTTCATTATTTTGATGTTACATTGTGAATATGTAAGATAATGTCTGCATTTTGAGGAAATATGCACTGAAGTATTTAGAAGTAAAAGGGCATAATGTCTATAACTTACTCAAAAATGGTTCATGAAAAAATATGTATGCATATATACAAATATATAAAATAATATAAATATGTATATACATAGAATGCATGCATATGTGATAAAGCAAATTTGGTGAAAATGCTAACAGTTGAGAAATCTTGGTAAAAGGTATTCAGGAATACTTTATACAGACAACTTTTATACTCACAACTTTTTCTAAGTTTGAAATTATTTCAAAATAAAAAGTTCTTAAATATCAGCACTAAAGCACAAACTCCTTGGAGATAGTTTCTCTCTGAAGCAGTAAAAGGAAAGCTGGGGTTTGGGATTTAAATTCCAACTCCAGCACTTGCTAGTTTCATGATCTTGAAAAACTTCCCTTACTTCTCTGAATATCTCAGTTTCATTGCTGTACAATGGTGATTACAATAATCTCTAAGGGATCTTGAGAGAATTAAATGAGATAACCTGCTTAAGACATTTAAACCAATGTCTGACACATACGAGGTGCTCAGATAGTTGTTGACAAAATGAATGCTAGGCACTGCAAAAATAAAAGAAATCAAAGTGTAGTGGCTTTCCAAGTCCATGGAGAAATATTCCCATCATTCCTCCTCTGGTTTCATAAAAGTCCTAATTTAAGATCAGGTGATGTGAGGGATGAAGAAGAGAAGGAAAGGGAGACAAAAAAAGTGTGATCCCTGAGACCCAGCGTTTTGTGTGAACTAACCTTAGCCGAAGATGCAAAGCAGATCCACGGGGGAAAATGGTAAACAGAGTCCCTTTTTTCCTTACAGTGCCTCTTAACATTTTAAAAAACTTAAAACTGACTCATTCGTTGACACTTCTACCATTTTTTTTTTCTCATACTGATGAATATCAACTTATCTGTTTTAATTTTTAACCAAAGTCAAAAAAACAAAACCTACTGATATGGTTTAATACTTATACTCTTGTCCATAAGATACAAAGTATGTGTGCATATAAAACCAAAAAAAACAAACTCGCTGCCTTTGAGTTGATTCCAACTCACAGCGACCCTATTGGACAGAGTAGAACTGTTCCATAGGGTTTCCAAGGAGCTGCTGGTGGAGTTGAACTGCCGACCTTTTGGTTAGCGGCCATTGATCTTCACCACTATGCCACCAGGACTCATCATGTGTGTGTGTGTGTGCGTGTGTGTGTGTTTGTGTGTATATATATCCTCAAATGTATGCAAAATTGGACAATGAAAAAAGATAGAATAAGAATTGGTGCATTTGAATTGTCATGTTGGTAAAAAATACCGAACATACCATGGACTGCCAAAAGAATGAACAATCAGTATTAGAAGAAAAACAAACAGAACGCTCCTTAGAAGCAAGGATGGTGAGACTTTGGCTCACTTACTCTGGCTATCATCAGAAAAGACCAGTCCCTAAAAAAAGGACATCATGTTTGGTAAAGTAGACCATCAGTGAAAATGAAGGAAACTCTTAATGAGATGGATTGACACAATAGTCACAATAATGGACTCAAACATATCAACAATCAGGACCAGGCAATGCATTTCATTCCACCATACATGGCAACCAACAGCAACACCAACACCAACAACACCACACACACACGTTCTTCCAAGTACTCAAAACAACATGCAATGCATAACTTTAAATTATCTTGCCCAGATCCAGTTACTATTTTAACCAGTAGATATGTTATTGCCCCAGGACTGTAATTACATTTATGCCTTTTGAACAAGCTGATGAAAAGAAACATTTGCTTATGGCTCCCATCAATGAATGCAGAGCTTAGGCTCATCTTTAGCTTATACAAACGTCATGCTTATTAATTCAGAATATTCACTCCGTTATTGAAATATGATGACAAAACTGTACAGTGAAAGGCTGATTCTCTATTATACATACTAGCTTTGCACAGAAATCCTTTGACTCAGGAATAATTGTCCCAGTCTCAGGATTCATATACCTCTTTAGATTTTTTTAACTGTTATTTAGGTATCAACACTATACCATCAATACCTTGAATACATGGATAGATAATAAATTATCAAAATGAATCCATTCTGATTAAGAAATCTCCAGCTGTACTTCAGCCTGAGTTATTCTAAAAGTGCCTATATGCAGTGCAGTTTCCGCCTACGCCCACAGCATCCTTTTTAATTAAAAGCTGGCGATATGACCCATGCCACCTGTGTCATTGATCCCACTATAGTCCTATTTTGGTCAGACCTCCCTGTTGAGTACTTAAACTTTTATGAAAACAAACAGAAAATATTTATTCAAATTGATTACTATTATTTCACACCCTGAAAAATACATTTCCTATTATAAAATCACATTCATCTACTTTAATTTTAACACGTCAAGGATTATTTAAAGATAAAACTGGAAAGTAAGTAATAATCACAGTGGGAACTGTAGCTGGTAGAGGGGCTAGTAGCTAAAGCAAATATATATGTGTTACTAAAATTTCTTAGACTCATAAAAGTAGTTTTTTTTAAAAATCTGCTTAAACATATTTAAATGGGAGAGTCATTGTACAGACAAAATATAACAAATACAGGCAAAAAAGAAATATCGAGGGGGTGGAGGAGGGTGGCAAAGTGGTGCTTTTATGACTGGATCCAGATAGAAGATCAATTGCCCCAGCTGTTTAGACTGAGTTGTCTGTGGAGCCATAGGGGGACTTCAGCAGAAGCCCTGCACTTAAACAGCAATCTGCTTCCATTTAAAGAGCTCCACTAGTGGGATGTGCAGAATAAGTATATATCGCTTTATTTGTCAGTCAGTCTAGTCACTTCTCGGTCAGTTGCAGGTTGTACAGCTGAGATAAAGAAAAAGAGAAAATGATGTTCTAGCTGCACCATCTGCCTAGATGAGGTAAAATCCTTTATTTTAAGCAAATCACAGAATGCAATCAACACTAAATAGAGGAATCTTACACAGCACAGGATCTTACACAGCACAGGATCTTACACAGCACAGGATTCCAAGTTTTCTTTACCTCTCTGTTCTTCACAAACTGTTTGGGTGGTCATTATAAAACCTCCTCTCTAAGCCAGATGGAACTTGACTGTTCACTCACAAGTTCGCAAAGGGTTGTATGAGAAACAAGATCTAAGATAGGGATTCTCGAAGACTGACATGTAAGAGATGCAACTGAGAGCTGGTTAACCTCCACCGAGGTATCCCTCAGAGATTCTGATGTGGTACCTCATCAGTGGGCTAGCAATCTGTAGTTGAATGAGTTCTTGAGGTAATTTAGGGCAAGAGCTTGGAGACTTCATTCGGAGGAAACAGGTCTGGGAAGAGGAATGAAAGAGCCCAGAGATCGGGATGTGGGTCAGGGTCTTTCCCAAAATTGAAGTGAGAGCTCAACAAAGGAACCCACAGGAATCCAGCTCACATCTTAATTAACACTGAAGTGGATATTTTTTGTGAAATTAATCCTTCTCTTCACCGAACCATTCACATTAGCCTATTGCATGATGTCTTTGGTGTTTTTCCTTTTGCTACATACATTGCTCACACCAGGAAATGAAGTGAGCTGAGAGTTCAAGGGCACTTTTAACTGGAATCAGATGAATTGTTGCAGTTGCCTGGGAAATCTTTGAAGAAAACAATACTTGATATGTCAAATATCTGAAGTCAATAGGAGCCAAAGTCATCTAGAAGGTAACCAAGGAAGCTAATGGCGTAAGAGGGACACTTGGTTTATAAAAATAATTCCAATTTGTTATGTGCTTATGAACTTATGAAAAGAGAAAGACATCTTATAATCCTTATTAGTCTAAAAGAATGATGATTGTAAATGTTGACTTTCAGATTACATGATGGAGTTTAGTACTAATACATTTAGATACCCTAATTATTTTATGCATAGACCATTAAACTCGGTTTTTATAATAATTCTAGAACAAAATACAAAATGTTTTCATAAAACTGTCCCTCAAATTTCTTTGAGATTCTGTTCAATTCTAGTATATTTTTTTCAGATTTACAATGTAAAATTTATGTTAAATGTTGGGTATTATATATGTTTTATTATAGAACAAAAAATGTCTACTATAGTAATTCTGAGGAGAAAAAAAATAACAAGTAGAACAATGTGCTACATCATGTTGAGCCAAGAAAACCTGGATTTAACTGAAAATTTTCTGAGTTGCATTTTGTTTCAAATGCAGAGTTTGATAGGAACTTTTCTATGAATCCAAATTGGTGATTTTTCAACATTTTTCCTCAGAAAAATTGCCTTGAAAAACTTTATAATGAAAATACATACACATTACTGGTACTACCACTTGCATAATCTTTTGTAGTATAATAAATGAAAATTATAATAAAAATATAATAAAGGAAAATTGCACGTTAGCTTCTCTGAGGACTGTGGGGAATCCAGAGTGGTCCTCACACCTGCACACTTTCACTAGGAGAGACCCATTTGTGGATCAATGTGTATTTTTTTCTCATTATTATAATTTCAAAGATCTACGATTTTAGTGGATAATGCTATCCAAAAAGTACTACTTTCATACAGATATGTGTTGGGTCTTGACTGTCTGACTGATTGGAAATTCCCCTTGACATTCACTGCTCTGCGCTGGCCTCTGCTGGTGCCTCTCTGTAAAGGAGCTCACAGAAGCAATCCAGCCCCTATCACCTCAGCTCCACAAGTGCATTGCTCCAGCTGTATTTCTTATGGGTGAGGTGTAGAGCTGCATTTTAATTTAAAATGTTTAAAGAAATAATTAAAGAAAATCTTTTATTTAAATCCAAGATCTTTTATTTTAACTTTTATCTGATGTAGGAAATATAGCTTTTCCCAGAGAATAATAACTTAAACAGTCACAAACTAAAGGCTCTCTAATAGTAAAATTTTGGTTATAAATCCAGTAAGAAAAACAATATGTTATTTTCAATTTATTTAATACGGGATTATTTTATTAGGAATGTCATTTTTATCCCAGTTGCATGAATATGGCTTATGGGAGAAACACTTCTTTTGAATAATTCATTTTAGTTGATCTAAAGGGACAATTCTAGCTAATTTGACGGCAATATATCTGAAATAGTTAGAAAGATCAAGGCTCCAAGGTGTATGCAATAAATGTATCCTACCAACTGCCCAGAAATCAGATGCTCTTCCCTACTGGAGACCTGCGGTGAGCCTCAATTTCTATTCTGCTCTAGTTACAACTGCTTTCCTTATCCCACAAGCATGAGACATAAAAGTGATACCATTCTGAGAGCCAACAGCTTGACTGCTATGCCTGCAGAAAAGACACTCTTGTTATAGTGCTCATGTTATGTGTACATTAATCACCAACAAATAAAGTCGCATATTATGCTTTGCTTAAGAAACTCACCCAGAATCCCAAATACTGTACTGTGACCAATGCAATCTTTGTCCCTCTGAACTAGTAGAGAATTCTAAATGACGTTCATTTTTAGTGGCCTCACTTAGCTGGGGATAAACAGTCGCATCGTTCCAGGGAAGAACACAGAGTGTGGGTGCTGGTGCTGGCACAATGAGGAGACAGAGCACACATCGCGGGACTATCCTGTGGCAAACAAAGGGCTCCAGGCTCCAGCATGTCTTCATAGCCTACAGTTATTACATGTAAGCAGCAGATGTACTGCTCATCCAAACACCGTGAAAAGTGGTTTTTAAAACATCCTAAATATAAGATGAGTCAGCCCCAGTGCAAATATAAACCTAAAAGAAATTTCATACTGTACGAGTAGCATTTCCTGTATTCAGCTCATTGGCTTTTTAGTGGGAGAAGTTCCTACTGATATCCTCATCTGTCCATTTCCTTCCCTGTGCACATGTCCTTGGTGGCTCTGAGCTGGCATCAGAAACACCTCCAGGTGACAGCGTGCCCTGTCACAACTGACTAGGGCTCCACATCCATGCCAGCAAGAGGGAGGGGCTTCAGGTGCACCCTCCTGACTTCCTGCTCTTCCATCCAGGACCAGGGCACAGGTTTTCTCTCCTAAAGCTCCACCCAGGGGGATATCATGAAATAACTTAAATCCACTTTTTAAAATGTTTGCTTTTCTTACCTTTACCTGGAGAATCTCTATAGATGTGTAGAAAGTTATCTTTTCTTGGATATATTCCAAAATGCTCTTATGCTATTTCTCTTAGGATTTCTCCATACTGCC
This sequence comes from Trichechus manatus latirostris, assembly GCF_000243295.1. Lineage (NCBI taxonomy): Eukaryota > Metazoa > Chordata > Mammalia > Sirenia > Trichechidae > Trichechus > Trichechus manatus. The sequence continues at coordinate 4,259,010 of NW_004444105.1, forward strand.
CCATTCAGAAGTTTTAGTATTTTCTAAAGGAGGGAAAAAAAAGTGCATGTGAAAATTATCATAAGAAAATCATTAATTTCTCCTCAAATCTAAACAAATGCCAGACCAATGTTGATGGCACCTTCTGGAATTCTGAGGCATTGGTTTTTGTGCAGTGTGATGCCAGAAGTGCCTCTCTTTTCATGCTGCTTTAGTAAAAGCCACATCTTCCCCAATGTAAAACATTCACTCGCAGTTGTCCCAATAACTTTTTTCCCTTACCTCTGGTTCTCCAGTGAGGTCACATTCTGGTAAGCACATCCTGCCCCTCTCCCAACAAAACTGCTCCATGGAATCAGGACACAGAGGCGCTGCAGCTCGCTGACTAACTTTGGTCTGTGTTATTTACCAGCCACACAAAGGAAATGCTGTCTATTCAGAACTCATTTCAAAACTCTTTTCACTGAGTGTGAGGGAACAAGCAGCCTCGTGTCCGTGGCTGCATCACAGCTCCCGTGGCCTGAGGGTGGCCGCAGGGCTGGCGCCGGGTGGCACAGCCACCAGGCCACAAGGGTCTGTTGTCACAGCCCTGCAGCCACGACTATGAGCCCAAAACCCACTCCTAGCAGCCTGGGTTTGAGAGCCTGATTCAGCACTTAGTTGCTGTGTCTTTAGTTGAGTCATCTAAGCTACCTGGAGTTTGGTCTCTTTTGGTTTTCTGGTGATAGTGGTGGTAACTGGGCTTGAGAAGTAGGTGAAAAACTCACACAAAGAACTTACTACAGTGCCTGGGACATGTATCTAGCTGGATGTTAACAGAGAAGTTTTTCTCTCTCAGTTTCACTGGGGCTCCCATAGTCAGATCTCATTTAAGAAGGCAAGTATGAAATTTAGCTCATCATCCCCCACCACACAGATGATAGAGAAAAGAGCTCAAGAATCTGTTCCAGGGCCCTGGACCCCTTCACCAGATCCAGGATAGAGGAAAAGATCAGTGGTTGTTGAGAGAAGAGACCCTTGGAGGGACCTCCTGGTTACAAGCTGAGAGTCCTCACTAGTCCTTTAGGGAGGAGAGAAGGGTACTCCCATCTTCTAACCATAAGTCTAGTGGGCCAGGCTTCAAGGCTTGTTCACGGTAGGGAGCCAGCCCACGATAATAATACAGACCAAACCAAAACCAAACCTGTCGCAGTCAAGTCAATTTCTGACTCATGGCAACGCTATTCAACAGAGTACAACTGTCCATAGTGTTTCCAAGGAGTGCCTGGTGGATTCGAACTGCCAGCTTTTTGGTTAGCAGCTGTAGCTCTTAACACAGGCCATGGACTCCTAAAATCTGTCTAGGATAACAGAGGGGCTGGCAGAGTGCCCATGGGCCAATGGAGAAATCCTGTCCAGCAGGGCCCCTCAGAGGGACGAGGAGCTGGCAGGAAGAGGCTGGTGGTAGCCCCAGGATAGCCAAGGATGAGGACTGAGGACGCAGCTAAGAATTGAGACACTTCTGTCTATGAGGATCAAAGGAACTGCCAAGATAAGACATCTGGCCACTGCTGCCACCAGGAGCTTTCAAGGAGTCCCTGGGAAAGCCAACAGAGTCAGAGAGTAGGGAGCTAGCCAAAGCGGAGGAGCTGGTGCTCTACCTCTCCTTCCCGCGCCTGCCCCAATATGCACACCTTACACCCGGTGATGCTCTACCTCTCCTTTCCACATCTGCCCCAATACTCACACCCTATGCCTGCTGATGCTCTACTTCTCCTTTCTGTGCCCCTACACCCTACACATGCAGCAGAGTCAGTGAGGCTGGAGGAAAGGAACCAGCTGTGTGGGAGAGAGAAGGACCCAGCCTCCTTTCCTCACATGTGTAGGCAGGCCCTAGCAGGAGACTGGAAAAGATGTAGCTAAGCCAAGTTCAAATTTTGATTATTACATGCAACAGACATTCTAAGTGCTGAAGTGATATTGTTTCTATGATTTAAATTGACCAAGGAATGAGCAGAATAGCCATGGGTCCCCAGAGTTTTTATCCAGGGTTGGGATAGTGGTCCCACAGAATAAAGTTAACAACAACAATGTGAGGTAAAAAATAAAGTTGTACTTCTGCTCTGTCAAGAGTCATGCTTTTTCAACATTTCCATTACATCAGAGACACAAGATGAATGCTTCTGCTGGAATCCAAGTCAATGAAGAAAGGGACTTGGGTGCTGTGCTTCCTGTGGTCCCTCAGACTCTCACACTGCACCTGGCAGCCAGCCAGCTGTCCTGCCTGTTCTTATTCAGTGTTTTACTTTAAGCCATTCCTGTTCATCATGGTCCTTTTAGAGAAATCCAGTTAAATATATTTTCTCACACACTTCTTGACACTTCTAAGGTATCCTTAATACTATTTCTTTTCTTCCTGTACCTTCCCCCAATTCTACCTTTCTCTGCCCATCTATCTCTCAAAAACCCTTACATATCTATAAAATTATACTGCAAATGGAAGGTAGACCCTGAGTTTTATGCAAGTTGTGGTAACCAATAATCAGAAGACTGCTCAAAGAACACTTTTACCAGCTTATCTGAGAAGCTGAATACACATCAGAAAATTCATAATCACACCTGATTACACGTTTGCCAAAGACAGTATTTTCTTTGGGGTTTCAATCTGTTCAGTCAGCACTCACCAACTCCTTCTCTTTGTGAATCAACATCAATCCTTTCCTCCCAGAAAAAGAAAAAGACACCAGAATCCTTCATGACCTTCGGGTTCCTTCTACCACCCATGCCAATGAATGTCTGAGGAGGGGCCTTCGTTGCCTACTTCCCTATTCTGGGTTACAGGTAAGTCCAAGTATCTTGAAAGCCACAGAAGCAACTTCTCTTCGGCCAAAAGAGAAATCCAGTGGGAAAAAAAAAAATCAGAGGAAAGCTTTCTTGTGAATGTTCCCACACTGAGCAAGTTTGGGTGCAGCATATGCAGTCTCAGTTTTGGAAACCACAATATGCCATTCATCCGTAACTAAATGATGGGACAGAAATGTTGTTGCTGAACCAACTGATGGAAATATGCTTGCTGCTCACCCAAAACAAACTCATGAAATCCAACTTCTATTGCTTCACATTATCAGATGGCAAAAGGCATGTATTAACAGTCCCTGCATATAATTTCTGAACTAATTTTTCATTTGCTAAATGAAGACAAGTGCATGAGGGGCACGTTTGGAAAGATGGAGTCTTTCTCTTATGAACTATGGATCCAGAGTACCCACAGATGTTTCTTAAGGAAATCCAGATACAACTAAGGCCAAGTCCCTCCCTCAGGATGTCAATTGTGGATGGAAAGGGGTGGTGTTGGGGATTCCGGCATTAAAACTGACATTTGGGGCCCAAATATCCATCTCTTATGCTACTAACAGCATTCCATCCATTCTTTAAGGAATCTCTTTCACACCATCTACCTTCCTGGGTCTGTAATGGTGAGTCCTTTCTCATAGAAGCTAACATGGAGGCTGGAGTCCCTGAGTGGCAAAAACAGTTAATGAGCTCAGCTGCTAACCAAAAGGTTGGTGGTTTGAGTCCACCCAGAGGCACCTCGGAAGACAGGCCTAACAACCTACTGCCAAAAAATCAGCCATTGAAAACCCTACAGAGCACAGTTCTCCTCTGACACACATGGAGTTGCCATGAGTTGGCATCGCGTCGACGGCAACTGTAATGTTGAGGCCAGGGCTAAATAAACTTGACAGAAGGAAACTAGAAATGTGCACCAGGGCCATACTCAGAGGCAGTCTTTGGGAGAAATGACTGTCCCTGTCCTTTCGCAGGAGGACAGCTCCTTGACCACACTTTCTGTCTCTCCCCTCACTGAGAAAAAGGCCAAAACAAAGAGGGAAGTGTCAGTCCACACGCAAAGCCCACTTGCTTGTCAAGATAACCCACTGGGCTTTCAAAGCACATTAGCAAAACATTGTGTCTACAAGCACCTATTGTCTAGAGTCTATGCTTTGGAGAAGTTGAATTTGCAATAATCTGTCAGTAGAAAATAAAAACTCACACATCAATCAATAAAGAGCTATGATAGGAGCAATGTAGAAGTATTCCAGCGATATAAAATCTAGAGATGTTTCCACAAAATGTGGTGAAATAATTTGAATTCCTGGCTGCTTTAAATTGTCTATGAATAGGTTAAAAAAAAAAAAAAAAAACCTGGCATGTTACTAAGTACTCATTTTTATAATATCCTTCGTACATCCATTCAGTCGTGCTCTACTCAAAAATGACAGCTGCTTAGCTTCCTTCCCCCCTGCCCAACATGCATGCACAAATACTATACTTATTTGTGTCAGAGACCTGAACAGCAAAGATTGTCTAACGTTTATCCTCAAAATGTGGTTCCTGGAGGAGTTAATATGATAAAATGATAACCTGATAATTATTGGCAATATCATCTTCTCTAGGGACCTGTACCCAAGCAAAATAGGTAATGATTATTTATCCTCGGATTCCACAGCTTTAATGATCAGCTTTCTGAAGATTCCTTTTGGAGTCTGCTGGCAGCACTGGCAAAGATGAAAGGAAAAAGATCTTTTCCTGACAACTCACAAAATATAACTAGCACCACGACGTCTCCACTGCGCACACAATGCGCAGCGCCTTTGGGTCAAGGGCTGGGTAACAGCTTCAAGAATGGGGGATGGGGGGGGGGGAACGTGCGTCTTCTAGCACTATAGGAAACTAGAACGATGGGAGTCCACACATCCGTTATTCTTTTCCCCTGAACCATGTGCCAATTATTTTTTTATTTCTTGAGAAACCAGTGGGCGGGCACAGATGGGAAGTGGGAAGCTGCAAAGGGGAAGAAGATCGCATTCAAGTGGAGTCCAGAGCCAGCGGCCTCTCCAGGAATGCCCTGGGTGTATGCAGATGGCATTGCTGCCTCTGCGCCCCTCCCCTGCGCACGAGGCTCCAGGCAAGGCGGCCTGAGACCTAGCAAGAGGGAACAAGGGCTGTTCTGGATTTACTGCTTTACAAAAGAGCACAATGGGCCAGGGTTCAACACGTAGCCAGTGGGATTTCCAATGCACACAACAAACAAGAACTGGTTAAAAAAAGTAGTTGGAGCTACTCTGGAGTGTTGTAAAAGCTTGCTGCTTTACCGTTATTTCATACGTGCAAATTGATGCTATGAACAAAAAGGCCTCCTTACTCCTCTCCCTCATTTGAACGCCAAACTCTGCCTAGGGAAGGGTTGCTCTTCTGACACCCAGAGAGCATGAAAGCAGTCCTTTCCTAATGAATTCCCACCAAATGCTAGGTCAAGAGTGGCAGTCCAGAGTTAGTAACTCTAGGTGTATCTACACATACCTAGTAAGGCAACAAGGCATTATGAAAGTAGACTTCTCCAGATTACATAAGGGGATGTTTTCAAAGCTTAAAAGGGGCTGACACATACACTGACCGCCTTGTCTGCATCAAGATCCAATGATGTCAAAAAGAACAGTTTAGTGGCCCTGGATGGGCATGGGCATCTGTGATTTTTGCCACCTGGAAGAAGACATATTGATGATTAGGAGGAAGAGGAGGAGAACGTAGAAGAAAATTACATTATTAGAGCAAGGAAGTGACGTGAAACTCTCCCAGTGGCCTCCCTCTGGGACCTTTACTCGGCAGCACATGTAGCTCTCCCACGCACTGACTCATCTCCTCTGCCATAAGGCAGGGAGGACGAACAGCTCAGGGGGTGGTTAGGTGGACTGAGTGGGTCACCAACATGAAGACCTTGCCCAGTGCTCCTGAGGCTGGTTCCTTCATCTTCTTTCTTCATCAAGGCATCCTGATTTTGTCCTGTCCAAAGATCTACACAGATTAACATGATCAACACGAAGATTGTAGGCAAACTTGTGACTTGTTAATTGGACCACTAAATAAAAACGAGCACCAAAAGCTGTTCTGAGAAGACCTTGGGTGTTTAGATGTTCAGGCGTGGCAGTGTTTGTTTTCATGGCAGCGGAGCCCTTTCTGCAAATGCTGAGCTGTAATCCTTAAAACACGTGAAAGCCGAGTCACCATAAAAAGGGAGAGGCCACGACTGTGGACACTGAGAGAACAGCTCTGGAGCCCAACATGTGGCTTCAGACCCAGCTTCTCATTTACTGTTTTTGTGACCTGGAGCAAGGCATCTGTCTCTCCACGCCTCAGTTTCTCCAAGTGATGACAGTACTACTTTCCACTTAGTGTTGTCACAGAGACTGAATTAATTTGTGTAAAGTGCTTAGAAGGGTGCATACCGCACAGTGGATGCTGCCTACTTGCTTGTTAGTATTATTAAAACTAAGGGCAAAGTGTGTGGATACCCAGAGCCCAGCACACTCAACCTTTCCCTCACTCCTGCAGGGGCCCTTAAGCAGATGCAAAGAGCCCTGGGGCTCTGGAACACAGCTTGCAAACCTCTACTCTATAAGTTCACGAGAATATGCTTATTCAGCCTCTTCCTAGAACAATCCGAAACATTGATTTTAGATTTCACGTTAAAAACAGGGGTAGGTTGGAACTAATGGACGTCCTATGGCAGCTCAAAAACAGCACTGAGGCAGAGGTAGTCAGGCTACTAAGGATTGGGTGTTGTGGTATACTGAACAATACATAAACCAGAATTTATGTAGCATATACTATGTGCTGGGCAATGCATATGCTCCTGGTGACACACTGGTGAAAAAGACAAATTCCTTTAATCAGGGAGCTTGTAGTCTAGTGCAAACAAAGCTATGAGACAAAGCATCAGGGTGAATTTTGGTTAAGAACGTGCTTAAAGTGCTTTGGGAGCCAACAGCAAAGGATTCTCCCTTTGCAGGGGAACTGTAAAAAGCTTTCCTGGAGAAATGACATTTAATCTGAGCTGGTGAGATGATGAAAAACAGTGAAAACTATCTAGGGGATAGGATTCTTCCAGACTAAAGGAACAGCATGCAGAAAGAGAGCTCCAGAAACGAGAAGAAAGTCCAGCGGACCAGAGCTCTGGAACCATGGGGGTGAGGAAGTGGGGGTTGATGGCACAGAGTAGGCTGCGCAGGGAAGAGGGACACTCCAGCAGAGAGTTAAGCCCTTCAGCTCTGCTCTCCACCAGCAGTGTGGTCAGAACATGTGTCTGATCCTTGTGGCTCTCTTTGCCTCATCTCTAGATTTAGTGTCATGCTCTAGTAAATAGTCTTTTTTAAGTATAGAAAAATGGAATATTTGCCTCCTGGATATTTCCAGGGCAAATTAAAGACAGATGTGATTCAGCAGTAGCACAAAGTCACAGTCCCTTTACTCTATGTGGTGCCTTAAAACCATACCTGGACTGTGCTTGGCCTATTTTCATGGCACCACTGCATAGGAAAGGAATGTCACACTTTGCTTCCAGGGAAGGGCCCCAAGCAGTCAGCCACACAATTATCACTAAGAAAAAAGTAAAGGATTGACATCTTCCAAGATTGTTGTTGTTGTTTCGTTTTGTATATATCCTAGTAATGATCTTTTTAAGACTAAGTCATCCTGGGTGACGGACGAAGATTTTCATTCAAAATCTGGAAACATGAAAAAAATATGGATAACAAAGCAGATATTTAATATTTTGAGTTACACCCAATGCACAAGTAGTTTGAACTAATGAAATAGCATTGACAGAAAAGATTTTATATTTTCCATTTGTCCTATATCTTACTTATTTGTTGTAAGCCCTAGTGATTAAATTTGACTTTGAAGGATTTGGGGACCCAGACCTTAGCTGAAAACCCTGCACCTGCCTAGAGGGGCAGTGGGAAGAGCCACTCCACTGGGTAAGAGGGAAAGTTCTGGGTCTCTTTGCCATCCACTGGCTCTGTGACTAGAGTTAGTTAATAATATATATGACTTTACATAAAAGGAAAACTATTGTATAAGACCACTATTATAAGAAATCAAAAAAAGGCTTAAATACAGAAGAAAATATTCTTTGATGGTTACTAGAGTGGGGAGGGAGGGAGAGTGTTATTCACTGACTAGATAGTAGACAAGAATTATCTTAGGTGAAGGGAAGGATGGAACACACAACAGGGGAAGTCAGCACAACTGGACTAAATCAAAGCTAAGAAGTTTCCTGAATACAACCAAACACTTCGAGGGACAGAGTAGCAGCGGTGGGGGTCTGGGGACCATGCTTTCAAGGTACATCTAGGTCAAGTGGCATAACAAAGTTTATTAAGAAAATGTTCTGCATCCTACTTTGGTGAGTGGCATCTGGGGTCTTAAAAGCTAGCAAGTGGCTATCTAAGATGCATCAATTGGTCCCAACCTACCTGGAGTAAAGGAGAATGAGGGAACACCAAAGACATAAGGAAAGTATTAGCCCAAGAGATAGAAAGGGCCACATAAACTGGAGACTGCATCAGCCTGAGACCAGAAGAACTAGATAGTGCCCGGCTACCACCAATGACCACCCTGACAGGGAACACAACAGAGAGTCCCTGATGGAGCAGGAGAAAAGTAGGGTGCAGAACTCAAATTCTAGTAAAAAGACCAGACTTGATGGTCTAAGACTGGAGGAACCCCGGAAAGCATGGCCCCCAGACTCTCTGTCAACCCAGCACTGAAACCATTCCTGAGGCCAACTCTTCAGACAAAGATTAGACTGGACTATGGGGCATAAAATTATACTCATAAAGAGTGTGCTTCTTAGCCCAAGTAGACACATGAGACTAAATGGGCAGCTCCTGTCCAGAGGTGAGATGAAGAGACAGAGAGGGTCAGGAGCAGGTTGAACGGACACAGGAAATCAGAGTGGAAAGGAGGAGTGTGCTGTCACAGTATAGGGATAGCAATTATGGTCACATAACTATGTATAAATTTTCGCATGAGAGGCTAACTTGAATTGTAAACTTTCAGTTAAAGTACAATAAAATAAATTAAAAAAATAATAATAATATATATGACTTTAAGAGATCTGCTTGCAAAATTAAAACAAAGAAACCCCAAAGAATTAGACTTATTCACTACAAAATCACTCACTGGCCCCATTCCACGCCCCCATCTTTAGGAGGAAGCTCTCCTCCCCAAGTGCCCTCTCTATACTGAGCAGAACTCTTCCAATTCTTTGCAGAGTATCCAATCTCAGCAAAAGAAGAAAAACCACCCCACTTTTCCTACCTTTCCATCCCCCACCAATACTCAAACTACACAAAGAAAAAAGAAAGTATGGATCAAAAGCAATCAACTTATAACCCTGCTCCCTTGTGCTATACTAGTTGCTATCCAGTTTACTTTGACTCACGGCAACCCCATTTGTATCAACGTAGAACTGCACCCCCATAGGATTTTCAATGGATGATTATTTTGGAGGTAGATCAACAGACCTTTCTTCTAAGGCACTTCTTGGTAGAAGCAAACCTCCAACCACTCTGGAAGCAACAGGAGCTCAGTCACTGATACCTGGAAATGTGGCAGCACCCATCATAGCCTGAATGACTCCTCTGTGGCTTCAGAGCTCTGGACCAGAGACCTGGCACCTTCATTGCATTCATGTCCCTGGACTACCTCCACTGGGAAGGGGTCTGTTTTAAAGAGCAGAAGGCAACCACGTCCCTCCTGCCAAATTATTTTTACTTATCATAGAAAGAATGGTGTGTTTTTTAAAGAACTGTTTTAATGGTAGTCCTAACATTTTCATCTGGATTGCAAACACTCATGCACCTGCACACTTCAATGCATTCATGAAAACCCAAGAGCAGGACAAAACAGTGAATAACAGCAGCTGGCATACATTTTTTTTTTTTTAACGATTCTTCCCTCAAAAACCTAGTCTCAATTATTTATAGGTAATAATGCATATTACTCACCTTCCGACCAGAAAATTAAGAGAGTTAACTGAAATGCATGATTTGTAGAGGCATTTGTGAATAGTAAATAAGAGAAACATTCACATTTATAAACAAATAGAACCTTTAAAAATAGAACAACATACAGATATTGTCCCAGAATGTTTGAAATATTTTAAATATTTGAGAGAATACTTAAAAATCTAATAATATGAACATAATATTGCAAGGTCTTTGAAGAAAAGCCTCATGTGTAATTTATCTTCATAAACACATAGACTGAGAAACATTACTTAGTGAATATTAGTTAAATAAATGAAAAAAAAATCTAAAAAGCCCCACCCTTAAAGATCATGGAGGGCATTAAGCATTGGAATGAGGAACTGAGGGAGCAGAGTTCAGTGACGTTTACAAACTGTGTTAGTGGTTCTCACGTTTCAATGGGCACAAAAATCTCCCATCCCCAACGAATTTTGATTCAGTAATCTGATTCTGAGCCTAGGAATCTGCCTTTTAACAAGGGCCCCAAAGGATGCTGACCATGGGTTGAGGAGCACCACCTTGGTGGGTGTTAGAAAATCCCTGGTACAGTGAGGTGGTTAAAATGTGTGCGCTGAGCTGTGTCTGGGCTCGGTGCCCAGGGCTGCCTCTTCCTGATTTAATACCACTGAGCAGATCATCTCACTTGTCTGTTCTGTTTCCATACCTGCAAACTGGGCATAATAACAGGACTTGACTAACAATGGATTAGCAGTCCCTGGGTGGAGCAAACTGTTAACACAGCTGTAACCAAAAGGTTGGAGTTTCAAGTCCACCCAGAGGCACCTTGGAAGAAAGGCCTGGAAATCTATTTCTGAAAACTTGAAATCCCTATGGAGCACAGTTCTACTCTGACATACATGGGGTCGCCATGACTTAGAATGCACTGGGGGTCAACTAGTTTTAACACAGTATGGGCGTGGGTACTAAGCAGTCCTATAACCAGTATAGGAAGTCACTGTAATTTGCTATATACATCACTTTATTAAAAAAAAATTGCATATGCTTATGAAGAAAAGTGACACTTCCTCACTACTGCTAATTATTTCCAAGAGTAGCCACACTCCAAAAGTTTTCTAAAGGGTCCAAGATCCTAGACTCTCAGAGCCCAAGGGCTATCTAGATGACTGATCCCTTCCTTATGTATCTTCCCATCTCTCCTGCCTGATCCAGGACCTCACCTATCCCATCCTGAGTCTATTCCCATGTAGAACCTGCTGCAATGGATGCAAAGAAGACGCTGGACTTAGTTTCTCCACATTTTGAGCATATCCATGTGCACTGAGCTGCATGAACGGAGAGATCAAGGAGATGCTTCTCTTTTTTTCTCATTGTCATAAAATGGCATCCAAAGAGCCCAGGATTTTGCCGTACTTCCATAAGGTAAAGGGGGTCCTCCCTAAGTTGGATCTTGGGGATTTTGTCTTTTAAAGGCCACCCCCTTCTCTGCTTTTCAGCTTCTACCTGACAGGCTCCACAGCTGGAAAGTCCAGTTGCCACAGCCTTGGGGAATTGTTACTTTTACTTTGTAAACCTTCTTGTTTTTTTTCTCTCATTTTTAAAGCAGCAGCCCCAGGTTATCTGTCCCTTGCTTGGTTCCAAAACAATTGGAGACAGTACACGAGTTCCTGGTTTGCTTGGGGAGGTCAGTCTCAGCCCTAGAAGCCCTCTTCTGTGAGAGTGATTATTTGCTTTCTGAGCCTGTCTTTCTTGGATAGAGGAGGAAGTCTCCACCATCAAAATAAATATTTTGGGTGGGGGACTTCCAGCTAACATGGCACTATGGACAGAAGTACCACCCCATCCCTCCACAGCAAAGACCCGAAAAACTAAGTGAAACAGACAAACATCAATCCTAAAACCATAAGCATCAAATGAAGAGATAAAGAACTCAGCCAAGCACGGAATGGAATGAGAAACTGACAGAGAAGAGAGAGCAAGGAAAGATACCTGCAGAGGTCCCTTATCAGCTAATGCAGCGCGTATTCATCATCGTGGACTCCTTTCAGAAATCAGTGAACAGGGAGTATGGGAAAGCAGCTTCAGGGAGCTCCCAGCAGGAGACAGAACAACTGGAACCAGTGATATACTTTTTCCCACCCACACCCTTCTTCACCCCCACTCGGCCTCCTCTGCTTCCTGTGGCCACAGTCTCTTAGCTGGGAGGCACTGGCTATAGCCCTGTGCCACTGGGATTCCAGTGCCCACACTGATTGGCTCCCTGATAGCCATTATTTTGTTGCTAGTGTTGCTTTTTTCTGACTGTTTTGGTTTCTTCCATACCTCTCACCATGTCCCCCTCCTTTCCCTCAAATACCTGGCTCCATGTGCCATCTTTGCTTCTTCCTCAAAGGCTGTGAAATGCTGCTCAACTGTGGAACTCTCTCCCAGCCCACGTTGCCACACTGGTGTGATCCCTGGGGTTTTTCTGTTTGTTTGTTTTTGATTTGTTCTGTTTTGATAAGTTTGTTTCCTTTTTCTTTTCTCAGCTTGGGAGCCTCTTCCAGCCGGGCTGTACTGTACAGCTTGGGAGCTACTTCCTCAGTCTGTGCAGCCACACAATGGTATCCCTGGGGGCATTTCTTTTTTCTTTTATTTTTTGTTTTGTTTTTTCATTTATTTTTCTGTTTTGTTTCCTTTTCTCTTTTTAACTTTTGTCTTTCTTCATTTCCCAGTGTCTCATCTCTTTATACTTACTTTCTCTTGCTGTCTCCTGAATACCTGGTGCCGTGTGACACCTCTACTCCTTCTAGTCAGGCTGTACTTCGCAGCCAGGGAGCCACTTCCTCAGTGTTTGCAGCCACAGCAGTGGGATCCCTGTGGGCTTTTCTCTTTTTCTAATTTTTATTTATTTCTTTTTTCTTTTACCCTTTTTCCTTTTGTTTTTCTCCATTTCTCAGTCTCTCATCACTCCACTCCAAAGACAAGCTCCCTTAGCACTCTTTGTTTGATTTTTTTGGCCCCTGTTTCTCTCTCCTCTCTCTCATCTTTCCCATACCTATCTTAGCTACACACATCCCAATCTCCCGCTCCTTCATGACTACCTGCACTGTGTGCTGAATATCACACCCTCAAGCAGCAGAGGCACTGCCTACTGGAACCTGCCCTGTACTGATTCCTGACCTGCCCTATTGGCCCTAGTACATGCCAGAAAAAAACAATCCCAGACACTTGCCTTCAGCTGGACCTGCCCTGCTGTACTATAGCTGAGCGACTGACCCTTCCCATTGGACAAGGAGGCCAAAAGTATCGTACCCACAGGCCAGCAAACAACAAAGAATCCACAGTCACCCTGCTCAGACATAATCAAATAAAACAAAAAAGCAGAATGAAACAAACAAATCTACAATCTATAAATGAGGAAAAAGACTACTGAATGTCCCAAAGACAGCAGACAATATCAAAACATATTTAAAAAAAAAGGACAAGATGATTCCAGAAGGTGTTCAAAGTAAAACACCAGATGACTTTTGAGTAGAAGAAAAGGCACTAGAACTACCTGAGAGGGAATTCAAATCTCTAAGATTCAGGGCTATCCAAGAATTGAAGCAAAAAGCAGACAAAAATGAAGAAAAAATAAAAAAATTCATGGAAAAGGTAGGCAAATTCATGGAAAATACAGACCAAACATGGAAGAATTCAGGAAAATAATACAAGAACAAAATGACAAAATAAATTCAGAATTAGAAATCATACAAAAACAACAATTAGAAATCCAAAAGATAAACAACAAGATTTCAGAAATGGACAGTGTCACAGAAAGGCTGAGGAGAAGGTTTGAAATGATAGAAGATAGGATCAGCGAAACTGAAGACAAACACTTCGATAAACTCTGAGAAAATCAGAAAAAGAGCGAAGAAACTTTGAGAATTATGTGGGATACATTCAAAAGCAAAAAATTTGTGAGTAATCAGAGTTCCAGAACAGGGGGAGAAAACAGAAAACACAGAGAAGATCACTGAAGAACTGCTGACAGAAAACTTCCCACATATCATGAAAGATAAAAAGCTGACATCCAAGAAGCTCAACGAACCTCATATAGGGTAGACCACAAAAGAAAATCACCAAGGCATATCAGAATCACACTCACTAAAACCAAAGACAAACAAAGAATCCTGAGTGCAGCCCAAGAAAAACAAAAAATCACATACACAGGAGAAACAATAAGACTAAGCTCAGATTATTCAGCAGAAACCATGCAGGCAAGAAGGCAATGGGATGACACACATAAAACCATGAAAGAAAAAAATTTCCAGCCAAGAATAATATATCCTGCAAAACTCTCATTCAAATACAATGGTAAAATTAGGATATTTCCAGATAAACAGAATTAAGGGACTATGTAAAAACCAAACCAAACAAACAAGAATTATTAAAAGGAGTTCTTCAGTCTGAGAACAAACAACATCACACCACGTGCTGAATCTAGGATCCAGGCTTGTACCAGCCAGATACTAAGCTAGGAAATGAACTCTCAAGGACTATCCAAAACCAAAAGAATTACAACAGGGAACCAGACAGGTTAATTTGTAAATGACAACAACATCAGAACAATAAAAGAGGGAATAAAAAGAGGAAGGCAAGGCAATACCAAGTAATAATAGACTGGTTCAAACCTAGGAAGATAAGGGTAAATTTCAAAGTAATCACAAAGAAAGGTAACAAACCTACTCATCAAAATAAAGAAGAAAACCAAAGTCTTAGTAAAAACAAAATCTACAAAAACAAAAGAAATGAAAAAAAAAATCCACAAACAAAAGGAATTCAGCACAAGAGAGTAAGAGGAACAAAGAAAACGTCAGCACCACAAAGAAAAAGGACTACAGAGGAAGTTCCAGCAAAATGGTGCTCTAGGCAGAAGCACCACGCCGTCCCTCCACAGCAAAGATCAAAAAAAACTAAGCAAAACAGAGAATACAACAATCCTGAAACCCTAAAACATCAAATGAAGAGATAAAGAACTCAGCCAAGCACCAAATGG
>NW_004444105.1:4275382-4276468 GCF_000243295.1 Trichechus manatus latirostris
AGCAAACAATAAAGAACACACAGTCCTCCTGCTCAGACATAGTCAATTTTTCTTTAAAAAAGGATGAAACAAAAAAATCTACAATCAATAAATGATAAAAATAACTACTTAATGCCCCGAAGACAGCAGACAATATCAAAACATTTACAAAAACAAGACAGGATGGTTCCAGCAGGTTTCCAAAATAAAACACAAGATGACTCTCCTGTGGAAGAAAATGCATTAGAACCACCTAATAGGGAACTCAAATCTATAATACTCAGAATTGTCCAAGAACTGAGGCAAAAAGCTGACTAACATGAGGAAAAAATAGAAAAATTCATGGAAAATACGGACAAAAAATTGGAAGATTTCAGGAAAATAATCCAGGAACAAAATGCCAAAATAAATTCACAACTAGAAATTATCCAAAAACAACAATTAGAAATCCAAAAGATAAACAACAAGATTTCACAAATGGATGATGTCATAGAAGGGCTGAGAAGCAGATTTGAAACGGTGGAAGAGAGAATCAGTGGAACTGAAGACAAACACTTGGATACAACTCTGTTTCAGGAAAACTCAGAAAAAAAAACAAAGAAAAATGAAGAGACCCTGAGAGTTATGTGGGACACAATTAAAAGCAAAAATTTACGAGTGATTGGAATTCCGGAACGGGGGAAAAAACAGAAAACACAGAGAGGATAATTGAGGAACTGCTGACAGAAAACTTCCCGAATATCATGAAAGATGAAAAACTGGCCATCCATGAAGCTCAATGAACCCCATATATGAGAGACGCCAAAAGAAAATCACCAAGGCATATCATATTCACACTAGCCAAAACCAAAGACAAACAAAGAATCCTGAGAACAGCTTGTGAAAAGCAAGAAGTCACATACAGAGGAGAAACAATAAGACTAAGCTCAGATTGTTTGGCAAAAACCATGCAGGCAAGAAGGCAATGGGATGACATATATAAAATCTTGAAAGAAAAAAAATTGTCAGCCAATATATCCTGCAAAACTCTCGTTCAAATTTGATGGTGAAATTAGGTCATTTCCAGATAAACAGAAATTAAGGGAATATGTAAAAGTCAAACCAAAC
>NW_004444105.1:4281287-4336147 GCF_000243295.1 Trichechus manatus latirostris
CAAGGGCCAGAAGGCAGAGGGGACAAGGAAGCTGGTGATAGGGAACCCAAGGTTGAGTAAGGATATTGTTGATGTGTTGTGAGATTGTTAACCGTTGTCATAGGGCAACATTTTGTAGTAACTGTTAAATGAGAAACAATTTTGTTCTGTAAGCATTCATCTTAAGTGAGAATAACAGCACAATTGGAAGAGCGTAGTCAATGTCACTGAACTGTGTACGTAGAAATTTTTGAAACTGTGTATCTTTGGCTATGTGTATTTTCACCAAAAAAAAAGGTTGACAAGTTAGAGGGTTAATATGTCGTGGGGTTGTTAACCAATGTCATAAAACAATATGTGTACTACTGTTTCATGAGAAACTATTTGTTCTGTAGGCCTTCACCTGAACTACAATAAAATATAAAAAAAAAAAAGCACTACAAAATGACAGCAATAAACTCACACCTATCAATAATTACACTGAAAGTAAATGGCTTAAATGCACCATAAAGAGAGAGGATCCATCACCTTAGAAACAGAGATGTAAATTTATTAAAAATCAAAGGATAGAAAAAAATATATCAAGCAAACAGCTATCAAAAGAGAGCAAGAATGGCAATACTAATCTCACATAAAATAGACTTTAAAACAAAATCCACCATAAAAGACACAGAAGGACAATATATAATGATTAAGGGGATGATCCATCATGAAGACATAAAAATAAAAAACACCTATGCACCCAACGACAAGGCTCCAAAATACATAAAACAAACTCTAACAGCACTGAAAAGAGAAATTGACTGTTCCACAATAATAGTAGGAGAGTTCAACACACCACTCTCGGTAAAGGACAGAACATCTAGAAAGAAACTCAGCAAAGATACAGAAGACCTAAAGGGCACACTCAGCCAACTTGACCTCATGGACATATATAGAACACTCCACCCAACAGCTGCAAAGTACACATTCTTTTCCAATGCACATGGAATGTTCTCCAGACTAGACCACATCTTAGGCCACAGAACAATCCTCAGTAAAATCCAAAACGTTAAGATACTACAAAGTATCTTCTCTGACCACAACGTCATCAAGGTAGAAATTAACAACAGAAAGAGCAAGGAAAAAAAATCACTTACATGGAAACTGCATAACACCCTGCTTACAAACCACTTGGTAATAGAAGAAATCAGAGATGGAATCAAAAAAATTCCTGGAATCAAAAAAATTCCTAGAATCAAATGAGAATGAAAATGTATCATACCAAATCCTTTGGGACATAGCAAAGGCAGTCCTCAGAGGACAATTTATAGCAATAGATGCACACGTGAAAAAAGAAGAAAGGGACAAAATCAAAACATTAACTACAGAACTCGAACAAATAGAGAACAGGAAAAAAACCACATGGCCACTAGAAGAAAGGAAATAATAAAGATCATAGCAGAAAGAAATCAAATAGAGAATAGAAAAATAATAGAAAGAATCAACAAAACCAAAATTTGGTTCTTTGAAAGGATCAACAAAATCAACAAACCATTGGCCAGACTGACAAAAGAGAAACAGGAGAGGATGAAAATAACCCAAATAAGAAATGAAATGGGGGACATTACAACAGACTTAACTGAAATTAATAGGATCATAACAGAATATTATAAAGAACTATACTCCAACAAATTTGAAAACGTAGAGAAAATGGATAAAATTGTAGAAACACACTACCAAACCAAACTAACACAAAGTGATACTGAAAATCTGAACAGACCCATAACTAGAGAAGAGATTCAAAAGGTGATAAAAAAAACTCCTAACCAAAAAAGCCTGGCTCAGATGACTTCACTGGAGAATTCTACCAAACATTCAGAGAAGAGCTTATACCAGTACTACTCAAACTATTTCAGAACGTAGAAAAGGAAGTGACGCTTCCAAACTCATTCTATGAAGCCAGCATAACCCTGATACCAAAAGCAGGTAAAGGTGTCCCAAAAAAAGAAAATTACAGAACAATATCTCTCATGAATGTACATGCAAAAATTCTCAACAAAATTCCAGCCAAGTAGGATTCATACCAGGTATGCAAGGATGGTTCAACATTAGAAAATCAATCAACGGAATCCACCACATAAATAAAAGGAAAGAAAAGAATCACATGATTATCTCAATTCATGCAGAAAAGGCATTCGACAAAGATCAACACACATTTCTGATAAAAACTCTTAATAAAACAGGTATACAAGGAAAATTTCTCAGCATAATAAAGGGCATCTATGCAAAACCAATGGCCAACATCCTTCTTAATGGAGAAAGGCTGAAAACATTCCCCTTGAGAACAGGAACAAGACAACGATGCTTGTTATCTCCAATCCTATTTACCATTGTGCTTGAAGTCCTAGCTAGAGCAATAAGGCAAGAAAAAGAAATAAAGGGCAACTGAACTTGTAATGAAGAAGTAAAACTGTCCCTATTTGCGGATATGATACTACGCCTAGAAAACCCTAAAGACTCCACAAGAACACTACTGGAACTAATAGAAATATTCGGCAGAGTAGCAGGATACAAGATAAACATACAAAATTCAGCTTTATTCCTATACACCAATAAAGACAATGATGAAAAGGAAATCAGGAAAACTATACTCTTTATGATAGCCCCAGAAAAATAAAATACTTAGGAATAAATCTAACCTGGGATGTAAAAGACCTATACAAAGAAAACTACAAAACACTACTGCTGCAAGAAACCATAAAGGATCTACATAAATGGAAAAACATACCATGCTTATAGATAGGTAGACTCAACACTGTGAAAATGAAAATTCTACCCAAAACAAATTACAAATACAATGCAATCCTGATACAAATACCAACAATATTCCTTAAAGAGATAGAAAAACTAATCATTAACTTTATATGGAAAGAGAAGAAGCCCTGGATAAGTAAAGTACCACTGAAGAAGAAGAATAAAGTAGGAAGACTTGCACTACCTGACCTTAGAACCTACTATACAGCTATGGTAGTCAAAACAGCCTGGTACTGGTACAATGACATATACATTGACCAATGGAACAGGATTGGGAACACAGATGTAAATCCATCCACCTACAATCACCTGATCTTGGACAAGGGCCCAAACTCCATCAAATGGGGAAAAGACAGTCTTTTTAACAAATGGTTCTGGCAAAACTAGATATCCATCTGCAAAAAAATGAAACAGGACCCATACCTCACACCATACACAAACACTAATTCTAAATGGATCAAAGACCTAAATGTAAAGCCAAAAACTATAAAGTTCATAGAAGAAAAAATAGGATCAATGCTAAAGGCCCTAATACATGGCATTAACAGGATACAAACCATAACCATCAACACACAACACCCAGCAGATAAGCTAGATAACTGGGATCTTCTAAAAATCAAACACCTATGCCCTTCAAAAGACTTTACCAAAAGAGTTAAAAGAGAACCTACAGACTGGGAAAAAAAATTTTGGACAGTACAAATCAGACAAAGGTCTAATCTCCATAATCTACAAGAAAATCCAACACCTCTACAACAAAAAGACAAATGATACTATTAAAAAATGGGCAAAGGGAATAAACAGACACTTCACCAAAGAAGACATTCAAGTGGCCAACAGACACATGAGGAAATGCTCATGATCACTAGCCATTAGAGAAAAGCGAATTAAAACCACAATCAGCTACCATCTCACCCCGGCATTGCTGGTACGAATCAGAAAAACTGGAAACAAGTGTTCGAGAGGCTGCAGTGAGATTGGAACTCTTATTCTCTGCTGGTGGGAATGTAAAATGATACAACCATTTTGGAAGACGATATGGCACTTCCTTAGAAAGCTATAAATAGAAATACCATATGATCCAGCAATCCCTCTCCTAAGAATATATCCTAGAGAAATAAGAGCCGTCACACGAATAGACATATGCACACCCGCATTCATTGCAGCATTGGTCACAATAACAAAAAGATGGAAACAACTTAGATGCTCCCCAACAGATTAATGGATTAACAACCTATGGTACCTGCGCACAATGGAGAATTAATGCAACGATAGAGAACAATGATGAATCTGTGAAGCATCTCATAATGTGGATGAAACTGGAGGACATTATGCTGAGTGAAATAAGTCAATCACAAAAGGACAAATATTGTATGAGACCTCTACTGTAAAAACTCATGAAAAATTTTACACCCAAAAAGAAACAATCTTTGTTGGTTAGAAGGGATGAGAGGGGTGGTAAAGGAAATACTAGACAATAGATAAGTGGTAACTTTGGTGAGAGTAAGAGTACACAGTACTGGGGAAACCAGCACAAGTTGTACAAGGAAAGGTCATGGAAGCTCCATAGACACATCCAAACTCCCTGAGGGACTGAATTACTGACGGAGGGCTGTGGGGACCATGGTCTTGGGGAACATCCAGCTCATTTGGCATAACATACTTTATAAAGAAAATGTTCTACGTTCAAGCTTTGTGGGTAGCATTTGGGGTTTTAAAAGCCTGTGAGCAGCCATCTAAGATACTCCACTGGTCTCACCCCTTCCGGAGCAAGGGAGAATGAAGAAAACAAGATATAAGATAAAGATTAGTCCAAAAGATTAATGGACCACAACTACCACAGCTTCCACCAGACTGAGTCCAGTACAACTGGATGATACCCAGCTACCACCACTGACTGCTCTGACAGAGATCACAATAGAGGGTCCCAGACAGAGCTGGAGAAAAATATGGAACAAAATTCTAACTCACAAAAAAGACCAGACTTTCTGGCCTGACAGAGCCTGGAGAAACCTGGAGAGTATGGCACGAGACACCCTTTTTCACAGTAATGAAGTCTCTCCTGAGGTTCACTGTTCAGCCAAAGATTAGACAGCCTTATAAAACAAAACGAGACTAATGGGGCATCACAGCCCAGGGACAAGGACTAGAAGGTAGGAAGGGACAGGAAAGCTGGTAATAAAGAACCCAAGGTCAAGACGTGAGAGCGTTGGCATGCAGTGGGGTTGTTAAGCAATGTTATAAAACAATATGTGTACTGTTTAATGAGAAACTATCTGTTCTATAAACTTTCATCTAAAGTTCAATAAAAAATTTAAAAAAAAACATTTGAGTGGTAGAATAGTATATGAAAATTTTTGCAATGCTAGTGAGACAATAATTTTGATGTGAACGTACCTTGAAAGCAATCCAAAACCAGATTTATTTGTGACCCTGTAGGACAGAGTAGAACTGCCCCATAGGGTTTCTAAGGCTGTAATCTTTATGGAAGCAGACTGCCACATCTTTCTTCCACAGAACAGGATGGTGGCTTCAAGTCATCAACCTTTAGGTTAGCAGTGGAGCTCTTAACCACATCACTACCAGGGCTCCTTCTTGAAAGCAATGGCTGGGTCTTATTAACATAAATGTCTTCTGTACCTAGCTTTAATAAGTGGGTACTCAGGAGAGGTTCCGTGGATGAAGGAATGAATGAACAAATGAATGGAGTTCACCTCTGTGGCTTGTTATTTCAACATTATGATGAAGCCACTAGCATACTGTTCTTTTGTTTCCATTTTTTGGAGTCCAGGGGGCAGTAGAGCTTCCCTTTTTCTACCATAACAATTACTATGTATATTGCCTAAATTCTTGTATTTAAGCTGTGCTTCATAGAAACTTTTCTGAAGTAACCCTAATCATAGAAACATCAACACCTACCTGAAGACTGTAGGAAAAAATGTTGTTGCTGTTGTTAGGTGCCATTGAGCCAGTTCTAGCTCATAGCAACCTCGTGTACAACAGAACAAAACACTGCCCTGTCCTGCGCCATCCTCACAATCATTGTTACACTTGAGCCCATTGTTGCAGCCACTGTATCAATCCATCCCATTAAAGGTCTTCCTCATTTTCACTGACCCTCTAATTTACGAAGCATGATGTCCTTCTCCAGGGACTGGTACCTTCTGATAATATGTCCAAAGTATGTGAGATGAAGTCTTACCATCTTACTTCTAAGAAGCATTCTGGCTGTACTTCTTCCAAGACAGACTTGTTCATTCTTTTGGCAGTCCATCGTATATTCAATATTCTTCTCCAGCACCATAATTCAAAGGCATCAATTCTTCTTCATTGTCCAGCTTTCGCATGCATATGAAGCGATTGCAAACATCATGGCTTGAGTCAGGCACCCCTTAGTCCTCAAAGTGACACCTTTGCTTTTTAACACTGTAAAGAGGTCTTTTGCAGCAGGTTAGCCCAATGCGATGCATCTTTTGATTTCTTGACTGCTACTTCCATGGGTGTTGATTGTGGATCGAAATAAAATGAAATCCTTGACAACTTCAATCTTTTGTCCATTTATCATGATGTTGCTTATTGGTCCAGTTGTGAGGATTTTTGTTTTCTTTATGTTAAAGTGTAATCCATACTGAAAGGCTGTAGTCTTTGATCTTCATCAGTAAGTATTTCAAGTCCTCTTCACTTTCAGCAAGCAAGGTTGTGTCATCTGCATATCACAAGCTGTTGATCAGTCTTCCTCCAATCCTAATGTCGTGTTCTTCTTCATCTACTCCAGCTTCTTGGATTATTTGCTCAGTATACAGATTGAACAGGCATGGTGAAAGGATACAACCATGATGCACACCTTTCCTGATTTTAAACCACGCAGTATCCCTTTGTTCTGTTCAAACGACTGCCTATTGATCTATGTACAGGTTCCTCATGAGCACAATTAAGTGTTCTGGAATTCCCATTCTTTGCAATATCATCCATAATTTGTTATGATCCACACAGTCAGATGCCTTTGCATAGTCAATAAAACACAGGTAAACATCTTTCTGGTATTCTCTGCTTTCAGTCAAGATCCTTCTAACATCAGCAGTGATATCCCTCATTCTAAGTCCTCTCCTGAATCCTGCTTGAACTTCTGGCAGTTGCCTGTCAATGTACTGCTGCAGCCACTTTTAAATGATCTTCAGCAAAATTTTACTTGTGTATGATATTAATGATATCGTTCTATAATTTCCACATTCTGTTTGATCACCTTTCTTTGGAATGGGCACAAATACAGATCTCTTCCAGTTGGTTGGCCAGGTAGCTTTCTTCCAGATTTCTTGCTGTAGATGAGTAGGCACTTCCAGAGCTGCATCCAAAGAAAAATATCTTCAAATCTCTCCTGTAGCTGTCGAATAAGCTTCAGGTATCAGTGTTTTCATTTAATTTTTTAATAATATGCTTTTTTCTGGATTAATGTACATATTTCCTTCAGAAGCATCAACTTTTACTGTATTTTAACAAGGGTAATGATTTTTATCACTAGAGGGAGTCACAGTTTGCCAAAAAACTATTACCAGGTAGAATTGGAAACTTTCCAATTCTTAAAAATAAAACAAGAAGTAAAGCTACTACATATTGTCATTTTGTGAATTTAACAAATTCATACCTAGAATTACTGAACAATAGAGTTAAGCTTTCCTTTCTCAATTAATACTGAAATTGTTAATAGAAAGGTAGAAATGGAAATTATCAAACTTTACTAATATACCAAAATCCAAATACCATAATGTTGAAGTACTAGGATTTTTTTTAAAATATCTCAGGAGTAGTTACCAAACAATAAAAACCAGTATACAAAGATTGTATCTATGTATGTAAGTATCTGCCTTTGTAAACAGCTGGTTTCCCCGATGTAAAATTGAATTAATCTAAATATCTCTCCTAGTTAAAGGAATCGAGGCTGAATTCTGTGTTCACATCATAACATAAAGCGCAAGCCCTGTCAGAGAGAGCATGGTGTAGAAATGAAAGGTCATATTTCTAGTTCATAATCCAAGAAGCTACAAATATACTTTTCTTTTCTTGGTATATGTGTATGTGTTTAAACCATAGTTCAGCAAAAATAAAGAAAATGTTATTTTCAGCAGTTGTGTGTGTTTTGTTTTGGTTTTGGTTTTTACAGTTTACTCATTTCCATTTCCTCCTTGGCCTCTGGAGACATTTGAATTTTTAATGATCATTCTCAAGTTTAGGTTTTGGAACAGCTTAGCATCTATAAGCAAAGTACAGCTACAACAGGCAAAAAATTTGAGTTGAGAAGTGATAACAATCTGAAGCCCACAGCCCAGGTGAACAACTGGTTATAATACACAACTTAAAAAAAAAATTTTAACCAATGCCCACTTAGAAAATGTCCCCTCCCTGTCTTTCCTCAGAAATCCTGATGGCATAGTGTTTAAGAATTTCGCCTCTAACCAAAAGATCAGCAGTTCGAGTCCACCAGACGTTCCTTGGAAACCCTATGGGGCAGTTCTACTCTGTCCTATATAGGGTCACTATGAGTTGGAATCGACTTGATGGCAATGGGTTTGTTTTTGGTTTTGTCTTTCCTCATCTATGAATCTCTGTCCCTTTCTCACCATTTCTTATATACCTTTCTACTTTCCCTAGACCTCTTTTTGCCTCTTTCTCCAAGTCTTTCTATTTTCACTGCCCGTCTATTTTTAATGAAATATATTTTCATCTTGATATTGTTCTACTTTTTTTTTGTTTTTAGTTTTAAGTAGTATTACAGTAGTCCCAATTATCCACAGTTTTGCTTTCTGCAGTTTCAGTTACCAGGGTCAACTGCAGTCCAAAAATATTAACTGGAAAATTCCAGAAATAGACTATTCATAAGTTTTAAATTGCTTGACATTCTGAGGAGTGTGATGAAATTCCGCTCGGTCCCCGGAACTTGAATCATCCTTTTGTCCAGCATATCCACACTGTCTATGCTGCCTGTCTGTTAGTCACTTAGTAGCTGTCTCGGTTATCAGTGGACGGTGGAGGTATCACAGTGCTTGTGTTCAAGAAACCCTTACTTTCCTTAATAACGGCCCCCAAGCACAAGAATAGTGATGCTGGCTATTTGGATATGCCAAAGAGAAGCCATAAAGTGCTTCCTTTAAGTGAAAAAGTAAAAGTTCTTGACTTAATAAGGAAAGAAAAATGGTATGTTGAGGTTGCTAAGATCTACAGTAAGAACCAATCTTCTATTCGTGAAATTGTGAAGAAAGAAAAAGAAATTCACGATAGTTTTGCTGCTGCACATCAAACTGTAAAAGTTTACCAGCACAGTGCATGGTAAGTGCTTAGTTAAGATGGAAAAGGCATTAAATTTGTGGGTGGAAGACGTAAACAGAAAAGGCGTTCTGATTGACAGCACCGTGTTATGCCAGAAAGCACTGAGCGTATACAGAAGACTTCAGCAAGGGATCCCCTGAAGAGCATAGTATATATAGGATTCAGTACTATCCGTGGTTTCAGGTATCCATTGGGGATCCTGGAACATATCTCCAGTGGATAAGGGGGCACTACCAAGGGGGTGCTACCATAGTTGGGCATTTAAAAACTGCATGCATTTGCTTTTACGTGTGTCAGATCAACTGATTCTTTTTTCTTCTATGATTTGATCTTCAATAAATAACCCTCCCCAATGCATTCTCTTCCAAACCCCTGTGATCATGACTGCCGTTTAGCTTTCCTGTTGCTTGTGGTTGCGCTCATTGTTTTCAGGCCACTGTTTTTTCCCAGGAAATCCTAGGGAGAAATACAAGGATATGAGTACAGGTGGTGGCACAACTGCATCCATAATCACAGCCATTCCCTCCAGTGACTGTCATTGAGTACCTTGGGTTTCCATGGACGAATCGATGATTCAAAGCCCTGCCACCTAGAAGCCAGCCCCAAAGAAACACCATCCTGTAACTGGAGAACTTGAGTGAGCCTGGCACACCCAGAGGCACCAGAGCTGCAGGCACTGTTGGTGCCATGGAGCAAGTCCTATGGAGGGAGCAGCTCCTGGTGTAGAAAGTAGGTTGGGAAGGACCATTGCTATTAAAGAGAGTATATCACCCATGATACTTCTGAACACTGATGCTGAAGCTTTCAGGATGACCATAGCATCAAAGACAGACTGCTTGCTAATCTTTGCAAAAGCTGTCCTAAGAATGTCACACTCACCACAGTGTCATCTGGGCAAGAATAATGAAACTGTATGTAATGTCATTTGCAGACTCTCTTGGTTTGTGATTACATAGCAGAGAAAGAAAAAAGAAACCAAAAAGTGCTTGTGTGGCATAGACAGTTCTAGCCACCACCCCCTGGAAACATCGTTCATAATCACCATTGCTGACTGCCTGTTATCTGGTAAGTCTGGGATGGGAGGTTGCATAGATTTCCCAATCCTTGTATCATAGATCGAATTGTGTCCCCCAGAAACATTTCTCAGCTTGATTGGGTCACGATTCCCAGTATTGTATGATTGTGTAGTCTGATGTGATTTCCTTATGTGTTATAAACTCTATCACTATGATGAGGTTATATGTGATTTCCTTATGTGTTGTAAACTCTGTCACTATGATGAGGTTATACTGATGAGGTCTACAAGACTGGATAGTGTCTTCATGCAATCTCTTTTGAGACATAAAACAGAGAAGCAAGCACAGACACATGGGAACCACATATCACCAAGAAAGCAGTGCTGGGAGCAGAGTGCGTCCTTTGGACCTGAGGTTCCTGTGCAGACTAGCTCCCAGACCAAGGCAAGATTGATGACATGGACCTTCCTCCAGAGCCGACAGAGAAAGCCTTCCCCTGGAACTGACAACCTGAATTTGGACTTGGAGCCTACTTGACTGTGAGAGAATAAACTTCTCTTTGTTAAAGCCATCCACTTGTGGTATTTTCTGTTAGAGCAACACTAGATGACTAAGACACCTTGTTATTTTTCTGAGTCCCTGGGTGTTGCAAGTGGTTTGAGATCAGCTGCTAAACCTAAAGGTTGGTGGTTTGAATCCACCCAGAAGAAAGGCCTGGCAATCTGCTTCGGTAAAAGATTATAGCCTAGAAAATCCTATGGAGCAGTTCTACTCTATAACACATGGGGCTACCATGATTTGGAATCAACTCAGTGCAATGGGTTTGGTTTTGCTTGTTATTTCTCAAACATTTGAAATTTACTTCTGTGACTGTTGTTGTTAACCAACCTCTATTAGCCCTATTCTCCACACTCCAGAAACAGTATTTCATAAGGTTTGGTTAAAAAGAAAATACAATCAGGAAGTAAAAATTTTAAGTGCTAATATTTTAGAAGGAACCCTGGTTGCGCAGTGGTTAAGAGCTCAGCTACTAACCAAAGGTCAGAAGTTTGAATCCACCAACTGCTCTTTGGAAACCCTATGGGGCAGTTCTACTCTGTCCTATAGGATTACTATGAGTCGTAATCAACTCAATGGCAATAGGTTTGGATTTTTTTGTTTGTTTTTGTTTAATATTTCAGAAAATATTGAGGAGGAGAAAACTTTACCTGAGTATGAAAACTCTTTATAAATTTACTTGTAAAATTATGGCAGCATTGTATCTAACGGGTGTTCCTCCTTTATTTGTTTAATTTTACCAACAGTTGCCACAGAATCAATACTGACTCAGAATGATCCCAAGTGTGTCAGAGTAGAGCTGTGCTCCATAGGGTTTTCAATGGCTGATTTTTCAGAAGTAGATCACCAGGTCTTTCTTCCTCTGGGTGGACTCAAACCTCCAATCTTTTAGTTAGCAGCCAAGCACGTTAAATGTTTGCACCACTCAGTATAATGTTGTTGTGGTTAGGTGCCGTCAAGTCGCTTCGGACTCATAGCGACCCTATGTACAACAGAACGAAACACTGCCTGGTCCTGTGCCATCCTCACAATTGTTATTATGCCTGAGTCCATTGTTACAGCCATGTGTCAATCCATCTTGTTGAGAGTCTTCCTCTTTTTTGCTGACCCTCTACTTTACTAAGCATGATGTCCTTCTCCAGGGACTGGTGCCTCTTGATAACATGTCCAAAGTATGTGAGAAGAAGTCTCACTTCCAAGGAACATTCCAGCTGTACTTCTTCCAAGACAGACTCGTTTGTTCTTCTGGCAGTTGATGGTATACTCAGTATTCTTCACCAACACCATAATTAAAAAACGTCAATTCTTCTTTGGTCTTCCTTATTTACTGTTCAACTTCTGCATGCATATGAGGTGATTGAAAATACCATGGCTTGGGTCAAGTGTACCTTAGTCCTCAAAGTAACACCTTTGCTTTTGTAACACTTTAAAGGGGTCTTTTACAGCAGATTTGCCTAATGCGTCTTTTGATTTCTTGACTGCTACTTCCATGGGCGTTGATTGTGGATTCAAGTAAAATGAAATCCTTGACAACTTCAATCTTTTCTCCGTCTATCATGATGTTGTTTATTGTTCCAGCTGTGAGGATTTTTGTTTTCTTTATGTTGAGGCACAATCCATACTGACAACTGTAGTCTTTGATCTTCATCAGTAAGTGCTTCAAGTCCTCTTCACTTTCAGCAAGTAAGGCTGTGTCATCTGCATATTGTTTATGAGTCTTCCTTCAATCCTGATGCCTCATTATTCTTCATATAGTCTACCTTCTTGGATTATTTGCTCCAGTATCATAGTGATGGTATATAGACAGTGCAAGAAAAGAAGGAACATTTGAGTTTTTATTATTATCTTCCCTGGAAAGCATTCCAAATTAGAAGACTGCTGCTTTCCTCCAGATATTTTTGGAGACAGCCAATGTATATTTAGACCAAGAGTCAAGATATGGACAGGTTTTAAAAAACATAAAATAGCTCTTTTATGATACTTTTAAATTAATTTATTTTATTATTTAGAATAAAAGAAGAATAAATGGTGAGGACTTAAAGTGAAAGCTATTAAAATAATCTTAGCTAGAGAGTTCTTCATAAAAAGAATTTGTGAACCATACGAGTTTAAGCAAAATTTAAGAAATGGCCCTTATAGTAAGTGACTCTACAGGACAGAGTGGAACTGCCCAATAGAGTTTCCAAGGAGCGCCTGGTGGATTTGAACTGCCAATCTTTTGGTTAGCAGCCGTAGTTCTTAACCACTATGCCATCAGGCTTTCCAAGAGAAACCATATCATTGCAATTATATTCCATATACTAAACAAATATATAGTGAATACATTCAGGATTTCCATTTTGTCTTAGAATGCTAAAAATGATGAAGCGTTGCTAAGAGAGTAACTGAAAAATATTGATACAAACTACATATTATTTTCTTCAAAAATATACTCAGATACATAATTGTTCAAAATTTTAGATCTCCATTTATTAGTCACCACTTATGTAACTTGTATATAAGTCTTATATTGATAGAAAACTAATATATATATATTTTAATGTAATTTTATTTATGGCTTCTAGGTTTTAAACTACCTAGTTCCTTTTTTCTCCCTGCTTTTTTTAACAGAAGATGACAGCCAACTCTTGTTTCTATCTATAAAGTGATTTCTATCTCCAAATATAGCTAAATAATTCCTTAGAAATCTATAAAAAAAATCATCTTTGTGTGTATGTACTTAATTTAACGTACATACATTTACATATTATTTTAATTCCTTTACTTGCGCACATACTTACACATAATCACAAATATACGCACACAAGCATGTGCACACGCGCGCACAAACTGCAAAGTGTCTTGCTGAATGACATCAACCCTGCAGCTGTTGAACTTCAGTGCTGAGTCAGTAATTTTTGGCTAACAGATTCTGACAATAGCTATAATCTTATTGATAACTCCCAGGGGGACAGCCAGTGTTAGTGATAGTGATGAAGCCAGAGTTTGACAAAAGGGGCTGAAGTTGGGCCCTGTAATAATAGCTGACGCATAAAATTTAAACCTCTTTATTGCGTAGCTGACCCCAATTACATCCCAAGACAAATAACACCCTTTACTCAAACACCTGGTACCAAATGTGGCCACTTCAAATTTCTCCCTCATGGGAGCCTATAATCATTTTGGGACTACTTCAACAATGGGCATTAATTGCCAGCCTTGTGTTTGATAGGCTGGACCTCTCTAATGTTGAGTGAATTTTTTTTTAAATGCTTTGGTTTACTAAGAATGATTTTTAATATAGTTCCCTTAACTAAAGCTTTTTTGGGGAAAAAAAATGATACCACAAACCCGAGTGGATTTAGGCATATGATTGGCAGTTCATATAAACAGCAGCCTACTCCATAATGACACCTAATTGTCCTGGTTGCATTAAAATGGAACTATGTCTGTGTTTATTTCAAAAATGGTAAAATTAGACAAAACATGGGGAATTGCTATTTAGGGATAACATAGGAGCATCTGAACACTGCAAGATTACTTTAAACTAAAATGTAGAAAACATTTAAAATTCATGATTTCTGGAAGGAAAGAACCCAGGTCACTTTTCTCAAGTTATGACATGTTACATAAATAGCAGAGACCTGGCATCTAGCTCTGGAATCAGACTGACAGAGACTGGAATCTCACCTAGGTGATCTTGGACATGTTACTTATCTTTACTAGACTTTAGTTTTCGCATCTTTGAAACAATAATAATAGCACGTGTTTCAAATGAGCTCATGTACTACATCTGGAAGGTTCATCGAGGTTTTATGATTAGGATTTTGGGTAGGAAAAATGGCTTAGATAAGGGCGCCGCATTTCTTTAACTGAATAAAGCATATTATTCATCTTTAATGAAGTGTCAGGACAAACTTTGAACACAATAAATACATTTAAAGTCAAAAACCTTCTTTTTTGCCAGACCCTGGACTATGCACATGTTAGAGCCTTTGGAGGAAACATGGCCCTGCTAACACCCTGAATTTGTTAGCCTCCAGAATTGTGAGACAATAAATTCCTGTTCTTAAAGGCCATCTCCCTTTGTGGTGTTTTGTTACAGCAGCCCTAGGAGACTAATACGGTCTAAAGAGGAAAAAATAAGAAATACCAGTGCTCACAATACTGAGTTTGTGCTAAGGTAGGCGTCAGCTGAGGGTACTGTAGAGTTGAAAGTACATAGTCTAAAGAGGAAAAGACAAGAAACATCAGTGCTCACAACACTGTGAGTTTGTGCTAAGGTAGATGTCAGCTGAGGGTATCGTGGAGTTGAAAGCACAGCAGGAGAGAATGCAGAACCTTGGGAAGAGAGAAGAAAGCATCTAATCACACTGATCACGTGAGCAGCTCCTGTGCAGTTCCCCAAGGGAGTACACACTGTCCTTCATCACAGCAAGGTTGTGTTAGTATTGTTTGCAATTTGTTCATTTATCTTTTTACCAATCAGGGTATGGCTTACTAAACTGGGGGTCTGCCTTGCTCCTCAGATATTTTTCTGACATTCAACACACATTCAATTTTTCTCTTCTTTATAATTATATTACTTATTTTGATACAACCTTGTCCACAGTTTATCTGAAATATCCTCAACCTGGAGCACAAAGATACATATTTCAACCTAAGACTTTTTTTTAACAAGGAGCAGTGTCAAATGCATGTCATAACCCAGAAATCTAGAATGATTTCTTGATCTACCTGAAATCAATAGCAATAGACAAGATACTCAAGGTACTTCCTGGTTATATTACACTACCATTGTATTAGAAGTTAAGAAAGCTAAAGGGACTGAAATTAACAGTAAGTGGATGGCTATGATATGACAAAAGGAACAAAGAATGAATACTCAATACATGAGTGCTAGGAGCTATCCAAAGCCCACATGTGAGGACTAGAGTGACCACCTTGTCCTAGCTGGCCCAGGACTTTCCCAGTTGTAGCACCAGAAGCACCACATTCTGAGAACCCCTCAGTCCTGGGCAAACTGGGAAGTTGTCTCTTTTCCTTGGTTATTTTCCCTTATGATACTATGGTACTTTCTTCACTCAGCAATGTTTATTTAGCACTTCCATGTTCCCGACTTTGATCTCAGTATTGCACAGAAAGTAGTCAGTCATGGATAGATGAGATCCCCACTTTCACATAGCTTACATCCCAGTGAGGGAGACAGACATGACCAAGCAAACAGACAAATGAAAGAGATAAGTGTGATGGAGAAAATTAAATCAGATCATGAGATACAGAGTGACTGCAGGGGTGGGGCACGAGAAAGTCACATTTAAGCTGAGCACTGGATGCTCAGAAGGAGCCAAATGTGTGAATATCTGGGGAAGGACATTACAGGCAAAAGGAGCAGCCAGCGAAAAGCCCGCAGTCAGACAAACTGCGGATGGGATAGAAGCTCATGGATCAGAGCTGTGGTGAGGGGCAGAGTAAGAAGAGATGAGCTCCCAACGAGAAGCAGGGCCAGATCCTGGAGGACTTTTTTTTTTTTTTTTTTGGGGAAAAAATACATAGCCAAAGATACACCGTTTCAAAAATTTCTACATACACAGTTCAGTGACATTGACTACGCTCTTACAATTGTGCTGTTCTTCTCACTTAAGATGAAGGCTTACAGAACAAAATAGTTTCTCATTTAACAGTTACTGCAAATGTTGCCCTATGACAATGGTTAACAATCTCACAACACATCAACAATATCCTTACTCAATCTTGTGTTTCCTATCACCAGCTTCCTTGTCCCCTTCTGCCTTCTAGCCCTTGTCACTGGACTCGTGTACCTCGTTAGTCTCATTTGGTTTTACTGGGCTGTCCACTCCCAGGCTGAACAGTCAACCTCGGAGGTAACTTCACCACCGAGCTAAAAGGGTGTCTGGGGGCCATACTCTAAGGGTTTCTCCAGTCTCCTTTAGGCCAGTAAATCTGATCTTTTTTTTGTGAGTTAGAATTATGCTCTACATCCTTCTCTATCTCTGCCCAGAACCCTCTGTTGTGATCCTAGTGAGAGCAGTCAGTGGTGGTAGCCGGGCACCATCTAGCTGTACTGGACTCAGTCCGGTGGAGGTCTTGGTAGCTGTGGACAATTAGTCCTTTGGACTAATCTTTTCCTTGTATCCTGTTCTCTTCATTCTCCCTTGCTCCGGAAGGGATGAGACCAGTGGAGTATCTTAGATGGCCGCTCACAGGATTTTAAGACCCCAGACACTACTCACCAAGGTAGAATGTAGAGCATTGTCTTTATAAGCTGTGTCATGCCAATTGAGCTAGATGTTCCCTGAGACCATGGTCCCCAGAGCCCCCTGGAGGACTTTTGTAGGCTGGGTTAAGGCTTTGGATTTCACCCTACTTGCACTGGAAGACTTTTGGGAGTCTGAAGCAGAGAACAGGCAATGTGAGGAATATGGAAGTTTATATGATCCAAGCTCACTGGAAACTATGTGGAAAATGGACTGTAGAATGAAAAGTAGAAGGAGGGAGACCAGAGACAATCCTGTTGTGGTTCACGTATGGTATATCAGCTTCCTAGGCCAGCGGTTTTCAAAGTATGGTCCCCAGAATAGCTGCTTCCACTGTTAGAAATACAAATTTTCAGTCCCCATCCCAGAGCTACTGAATCAGAATCTCTGAGTATGTTGCCCAGCAATCTGTGACCTACCAAGCCTTCCAGGTGATTCTGATGCAGCTAAAGTTTGAGGACCTCTGGTCTAGGGCAAGGGCTAGATGCGTATAGAACTACCTTGGAGCTTATTTTAAAACCACCAATGCAGGAGCCCCACCTCTAACTGATTGTCTTAGTTATCTAGTGCTACTGTAACAGAAATACCACAAGTGGATGGCTTTAACAAAGAGAAACTTATTCTCTCACAGTCTAGGAGGCTAGAAGTCCAAATTCAGGGCACTGGCTCCAGGGAAGGGCTTTCTCTCTGTCGGCTCTGGGGGAAGGTTCTTGTCATCAATCTTCCCCAGTAGAGGAGCTTCTTAGCACAGGGACCCCGAGTACAAAGGATGCACTATTCTCCTGGCTCTTGTTCCTTGATGGTATGAGGTCCCTTGTCTCTCTGCTCACTTCTCTTTTTTATATTTCAAAAGAGATTGACTTAAAACACAACCTAATCTTGTAGGTTGAGCCCAGCCTCATTAACATAACTGCTTCTAATCCTGCCTCATTAACATCATAGAAGCAGGATTTACAGCACATAGGAAAATCGTATCGGATGACAAAATGGTGGACAATCATACAATACTGGGAATCATGGTCTAGCCAAGTTGACATACATTTTAGGGGGACACAATTCAATTCATAACACTGATTTAGTTGGAATTATTATTTAAATTATTAAAGGGAGCTCTTTGGGGAGACTAGCTAATAGATTATAGCTGTGGAGATAGGAAAAAAAAGCATTTAGGACTGATGCTGGGCTTTCACCTTAAGGTCAGTGGAAGATGATGGACTACTACAACTTCTTAACCTCCTGTCTTTATTTTGCATTACCGTAGTTTATTTTTCATCTTGCAAACCAGAGTGATTGCTCTAAATGCAAATAGAATCAGGCCATTCACTTACTTTAAAATACTTTTCTCCCCTTTTCCAAGAACACTTTCACTCTGCTATTCACAAATCTAACTCTTCATTCTGAAGGTCACAGATCACATCCATCAGGATCCAGCCTGAAAAAAAGAAAGCATGCTAGGTATTTGAACAGAAGGAATTTAAAGAAGGGAATTTGTTTCACAGGCATTGGAAGGAGCACTAGATAACCCAGAGATGTTGTCGTTGTTAACTGCGGTCAAGTCGGCTCCCGACTTGTGGTGACCCCATGCACAAGGGAACAAAACACTGCCTGGTCCTGTGCCTGTTATCAGTTGCAGATCAAACCATTGTGATCCATAGGGTTTTCACTGGCTGATTTTTTCGGAAGTAGATCGCCAGATCTTTCTTCCTAGTCATGCTTAGTCTGGAAGTTCCACTGAAACCTAATCAGCACCAAAGCAACATGCAAGCCTTCACTGAGAGATTATTGGTGGCTATACATGAGGCAAATTGGCCAGGAATCAACCTGGGTCTTTTGCATGGAAGATGAGAATTCTACCACTGAACCGCCACTGCCCCCAAATGAGAGATAGCATCTGTGAACAGCAGCTTCCATCCCTTGGAGCTGAGGGAACAAAGCTTCAGAACTGAGATGCTCTGAGAAGGCATCACACAGAGCCGGGGTATCAGAAGTTCTACTCCTTCCTGAGGAGGGGCCCACAGAGCTAGGTTTCATGTTTCTGACGATGAATCACAGCCTGGAGGCTGCTAAACCTCTTAGTGGTACAATCAGGCTGATTTTGGAAGTGCCAAGAAAAGAAAGCCAGAAACCTGGAAACGGTCACCAGCAGAGTGAGGGGCCTCTGCCAAATGGTCACCCTCCAGTGCCCCCTACTGGCATGACTGAACAGAGCCAGCAGTCAGAAGACAAGCATGGTGTGCAGATTCCAACCCTGGCATCCCAGAGCAGGTAACAGAAGGGCAAAACTGACAGACACTAAGTGATGGCACAGGGAGCAACCGACACTTTCTGGAGAAATGCTTTTCTGATCCTTACCCTAGACCAAAGTAAGTTCTCCTGCGTGTGTTACCATATGCTGTTCAGCCCTTTCACCCCTCAGGTTATTGCTTATGTAGTCATAGGTCTCTCCTGCTAGTCAGTATGTTTTGTAATGGCAGACTTGTATCTACTGTGCTAACTGGTGTTTTCCCAATGCCTAAACTAGAGCCTGAGGCCAGTGGTGATATAGTGGTAGAATTCTCACCTTCCATGTAGGAGACCTGGGTTCAGGTCCCAGCCAATGCACCTCATGTGCAGCTGCCACCCCAGTGAACTCACTAGGGAGGTGCAGGGGGTGTGGACCACACTGAGTGACACTGTCAAGGGGAGGTGACACTAAAATAGCTGTCCATGAAATTTTTGTGCAGTATTTCAGCAGAAATGTATTACTTTTTATAAAAGTACCCCTCTAGTTAATTATCACAGCAAAACATTTTTTTATAAGCCCAGCTTACATGTATCAATACACCTACAAGGCTAAAACTCTATGCTAATTTACTTTTTGGACCTTCTACTGTGCTCCAGTCAGAGCTGTCATTATTACCCAGTTACAATGACACTTTCAATCTCATGATTTTATCTGCACGTGCTACAAGCATGTGCTGTTATTGTCATTGCTGCCAGTGTTTTCATAGTCACTGATTTTGTTAACTTTTCTGGTGTTTTAGCTACAGCATTGTGGTAATTAGTATGGGGGGGTGACACCATGAATTACCTCACTGGGTGACACCAACCTTAGTGACCCCACTGCACCACCCCTCTGTCAGTGGAGGTAGGCATGCTGCTGTAATGCTGAACAGCTTTCAGCAGGCCTTTAACAGTAAGACAGACTAGGAAGAAAAGCCTAGTAATCTACTTCTGAAAATCAACCAAGGAAAGCCCTATGGATCACAATGGTCCAGTCCGCAACCAATCATGGGAAAGTCTCATGACGCTGCAGCATTTTGTTCCATTGTTCATGGGGTCAGCATGAATTGGGGGCCAACTCAATGGCAGCAAAAAAAAACAGCAACAAAATAATGGATGGCATACAGTAGATGATGATAAATATTTGCCAACTGTGTCAGGCATTGTAGCAGGCAGCAGAAGCATAGGGATAAATTAAAAAAGATTATTCCTCTCTGGGACCTGCAGTATATTGGGAAGAAAATTGTGTGACATGCCTGATCTTTGGAAAACTGGGAACAACACCAATAAGCATTTCATCTTGATAACATTTCATCAGACAAGTTTTCATTCACTCAATATATCAGACACTTGGAAAAATGAAATGCTCTAGTAGAAGAGCTAAGAGACCCTAGAATCATGGTGTGCTTATAAGCTGCATATACAGTTTATGAATTTAATACACTAAGCTTTCCAATACATTAGGCTGACAAGTTAAAAAATCATCATCTCCTTAAGGCACAGCTCAACCCATGACTATCCATGTTTGTCTTCCCACTGCCAACAGCTAAAAATTTCAGCTTTTCAGCTGAGTGTTCAGGATTATCCATAAATAGGTCTCTACCTGCCTTGTCAACCTTGTTTTCTAGGTCTCTTGGGCATGATCTCAGAGAATCAGTCTAACTAATTTACACATTTATTTCCTGAACACATCAGACACTATACTTCCTCTGTTCCTTTGCCTGTTATATATAAATTTTGAATCTAGAAAAATTTATTTTGATATAAGAAATAAGATAGATCTTAAGATCTCCTTTTCCCCAATATCTAGACAGTAATTTAATAAATAATGAATTACTCAGTATTGTTAACTGCCATTTATAAAATATTTTTGATTCTCTCTTTAAATCTGGGTTTATTTCTGGGTTTCTATTTTGTCCTAAGGGAGCTCTAGTGGTGCAATGGTTAAGCGCTCAACTGCTGACAGAAAGGTCAGTGGTTCGAACCCACCCAGAGGCTCCTCGGGAGAAAAGACATGGCAATCTTCTCCCATAAAGATTACAGCCTAGGACACCCTATTGAGCACTTCTGCTCTGTCACATAGGGTCACTATGAGTCAGAATCAACTCGACAGCACACAACAACCACATTTTGTTCTATATATTGCTTATCTCTTCTGACATAAGTTATTAAACATTACAGTTGCTAGAGTTCTCAAATCCTATAATCTATGATGCTATACCCTATACTGAGATCTTTGGGACCTTTAATCAGAATTAACTGAAAAGACACTTGTAATCTCATTTGGTTCAACTATAGCAAGAGTTGCTTTTGGAATCTTTACTCTTCCAGCTCTAGAGAGTAAACTTAGAGGAATAACTGTGTGTTGTTCTTTCTTGTATTTCCCTGTATCTATGCTCTAGGAGGATGATCAATGCTTAATTACTCCAATAAAGGCCAAAAAGCTACTGATAAAAGTGGTAAATTAAATAACAAGTTATTTCTAAGGCATGAAAACGTAATTACTTGCTCTATAGCTGCTTCCAGATGCTCCATCAGAAACACCACTGGAAACACCACTTTCTACTTTTGTGCTATGCGTGAATTACACACACACAAACACACACACATATACACCCTGCCATTTGTGTTGCTAGAGTGGCTAGGTTCAATAACTATGACAAACTAAGATAAACTTGAGGCCTAACAGCATACACCACTCCAATTCTCTTCAAGGCTGAGCTGGCTGACTAAGTGTTGCTGTCATCTGAGCTGCACATGTAGGTACTTCTACATATGTAGTAGAGGGAGTTGATTTCACTCATCTGAACAAGGGCAGTAGAGACTATACAGTCTGTCCTCCTAATGGCCAAAACACACAGTCCCTGGGGGTGGATGGGACACCACAAAGAACATACTGAGGTCTCAGTATTACTTCCCATAGGACATTTCTTGGGAC
Organism: Trichechus manatus latirostris; assembly: GCF_000243295.1. Lineage (NCBI taxonomy): Eukaryota > Metazoa > Chordata > Mammalia > Sirenia > Trichechidae > Trichechus > Trichechus manatus. The sequence continues at coordinate 4,303,415 of NW_004444105.1, forward strand.
CCTGAAAATAAAATAGAACTTCCAGCCCCCATTAATCTCAGGAGTTGGTGGACACCAAGATAATCCACCTACATATAGTATTATTTGTATCTATACTGTCCTATATGGTAGCCCCTAGCCCCAAGTGGCTGTTGAGCACTCAAAATGTGGCTCAATCAAACTGAGATGTGCCACAGTGTAAAATACACACTGTATTTCAAAGATGTGTTATGCATAAAAAGGTAAAATATTTCATTAAGAATTTTTATATTGATTACATGCTGAAATGTTAATATTTTGGGCATATTGGGGTAAATGAAATATTTTTTTCTGATTTTACCATTTTTAGTACGGCTACTAGAAAATTTAAAATTCCACCTGTGGTTTGTATTTATGATTCCCATTATGTTTCTATCGCACAATGCTGATCCATAAGGTTGATAAGCCATGTAAGTAAAGAACCTTGTCTAAATGGTTGTCTAATCATACAGGTAAAGTTAAGTGCTATTGGGTCATCTCTCCATCTAAGTCTTCATAGTGTGTCTGATGGAACTAATTGTCCATCTGATTTGATTATTCTTTTAATTCAAGTAATAAGTCAACTAGGTCCAAACAGTTAAATCTCATTATACACAGTCACAGAGTTTAGAAAAATTTTCCCTGCTACTTCAGAAAAGAGAGATTTCTCTATGTGGAAAAAAAAAACTTTGATCTCACCACGGTTACCCAGGATTGTTTAAATGTGGCCCTCAGAGACTATAAATGAACTGCATGATCGACTGATGGATTTCTGATTATTGCTTCATTTAGGCTCTCAGGCAGCAACCCTAGGTACAAATAATGGCTATAACACTTCCCATTTGTGTGGCCTTGGATGAGTTGCTTAATTTTATAATCCTCAGTTTTTATGTATGAAAAATGATGGGAGTAATAATACCTATCTCTACTCCGACACACATGGGATCACCATGAGTCAGAATTGACTCAACAGCAACTGGTTTATAGTGTCATTGTTATGATTAAATAACATAATCCCGTTAAGCACTCAGAATAGCCAACAATTACTATTTCTTAATACTATCATTATTATCTTGCCTGTCTTTAAAAAAAAAAAAAAAACAAATCCGTTGCAGTGGAGTCGATTCCAACTCATAGCAACCCTAGAGGACAGAGTAGAACTGCTCCATATGGTTTCCAAGGAGTGGGTGGTGAACTTGAACTGTCAACCTTTCAGTTAGCAGCCGCAGCTTTCCGTAGCTCTTAACCACTGCACCACTGGCACCTTACAATTAATGATGATTTAAAATGACAAAAAATTGCTCCCAGGTATACCCAAAAGAAATGAAAACATATTCACACAAAAACTTGTACAAGAATGTTTATACCAATACTATACATAAGAGAAAAGAGGTGGAAACAACCTAAATATCCTTAATGGGCAAATGGATAAACAAAATGTAGTATAACCTTACAATAGAATATTATTCAGCCATAAAAAGGAATGAAGTACTGATACACGCTACTACATAGATCAACTTGCAAACATTATGCTAAGTGAAAGAAGCCAGTCACAAAAGAATTATGATTCCATTCATACAAAAGTCTAGAATAGGAAAATTTATAGAGACAAAAATTAGATTAGTGGTTTATTAAGGCTGGGGTATGGGAAATAGGAGGGTAATAGCTAAAGAGTACAGGATTTCTTTTTGAATATTCTAAACAGTCAATATTCCAAAATTGGCTATGGTAATGGTTACTCAACTCCATGGATATACTAAAAAATATTGAATTACCCACTCTAAATGGTTGGATTGTATGGTATGTATTAGATCTCAATAAAACTGCATTTAAAAAAATCAGAAAATTGTATCTCAGTTTTAAACAGTCCTCAAATTTACAGAGGTAAGAGGTGGGCAGCATTTATCAGTAACTCCCTTACCAGTCTTCGTGCTCAGTAATACATCCTGTGCAGAAAACTTGAAGCAGATTCATAGCAAAGCATTGCAACAAATAAAAACCACAGTAAGGACGACTTTATATACTATTTCCCCCACCCTCCATTCTTCAGTTACCATTTAGACAGGAAGAAAATAATATCCAACAGAAACTTTACTTTGTTATTTTATATATTCAATTCTATATTCGTTTCCTTTTGCTGCTATAACAAATTACCACAAACTTAGCTATTTAAAACAAAGCAAATTTATTCTCTTTCAATTCTGGCAGCCAGAAATCCAAAATCAGTTTCACTGGGCTAAAGTCAAGGTGTTTGCAAAGCTGGTTCCCTCAAAAGGCTCTGAGGAGAGAATCTATTCCTTGCCTTTTTTTTCAGCTTCTGATGCGCGCCTGTATTCCTTGGTTTGTGGCCCCTTCCTCCATCTTCAAAGTGCACCACTCCAATCTCTACTTCCTTCATCACATCACCTTCTCCTCTGACTCTAACTCCTCCTGTCTCCCTCTTATAAAGACTGTTGTGATTACATTGGGCAGACTAGGGTAATCCAGAATAATCTCCCCATCTCAAGACCCTGAACTTAATCATATCTGTAAAATCCATTTCGCTATATAAATCAACATTCAAAAGTCCCAGGGATTAGGACATGGACATATTTGGAGACCATTATTCAGAATTCTAAAATAAATAACTTAAATTCTGAAACAATATTTTTAGAATATGTAAGTTGCTGTTATGATCATTAATAGAAGACACTACAATTAAAGTGAGTACCTCCCTTGACCTAAAATGTTACAATACAAATTAAAGAGAAAGACACCAAGCTCACCTTACCCCATGTGCTCTAACATCTCCCTCCTACTCTTCCTCACACTGTCCTGGCCTCTCCTGCCTCCCACTCCCCTCCCCTGCTCTGCACGCCTATCTTCTACACCTGCTCTCACTTTTCTTTTATATATGCATGCTGGGCTTAGTTATTCCTGTCAACCGACTTTCTTCATCTTTTAAATTCCTATAACATGTTGCTCTTCTCTCTTATGGTATGCATTACATTCTGCTTCTGGTTTATTTGGCTGCATTCGTAGAGGAGGAAGTGCAACTTTTCATCTTCTTTAATTCCTCAGAATTGATAACGTAAGACTTGCACTTACACTGGACTGCACATGTGAAGATTGTTGAAATGGCAAATGGTTTGTTACCTATATATTTACCACAATTAAAAATAAACTGCATTTAAAATTTAAAAAGACTTGCACTTTGTGCTCAATAAACAGTTGCTGAGTTATTTCTAATTCATACCTTAATATATTAAACACACGATGAGGTATGTAGCAAATAACTTCCTCTTCAGGCCATGGTTGAGTGTCAGGGACGAAATTTACCTTTTCACCTTAAATCACACAAAATTTTTAAAACCACAATTTTCAAACAATGGACAACATGCAGGACTATATAGATGAGAAACGGGAAGTAAACTGGTGGCAGTTTCCAACTTGCAGTGCCAGGAGGTCTGACAGAGTTGCTACACTGAGAAGACAGAGATCTGGGTCAGGAAGGATGAGGGGTTAGGAGTCACAAGGAAGCATCACAGAGAGGAGGGGCTGCATAGGGAGAGAGCCCTTAAGAGTTACAGACTTTAGCTAAACCATTCTCATGTCTTAGGCTGAGTAGTGATGTGTACATGCAGGAGCGGGAACTACCAACTGCCAGGAAGAAGGAGGCCAAACAATTCCCAGAGCTCATAAGGGGCTGCGAATAGTTCGTGTTCTCACCAGCCAGAAAGGAAACACCTCATAGTAAACAGAACACTGGATAAAATCATCAGAAGCCTATTGCCTTAGAAAGTGGACTAAATTAGCCTGAGATAAAAGGCTGTTCTGGACTCTAACAAAGCTTAAAAGCAAGCTTTGAAAGAATGCAACTGGTTCCAAGTAACTGAATTCCAGAATAATGTCCAATGCTATTTAAAGAAATACAACAAAATTCAGCACACATTATTTAGAACAGCCAAAAATGACCAACATCCGATCAAAATTTACCAGGCATGAAAGCAACAGGGATATATCACCCAAAACTAGGAGATAAATCAATTAAGAGGAACAGGCCCAGAAATAGCAGAGATGATGGAATTAGCCAACAAGAATGTTAAAGTAACTATTATAAATATGTTCACATTTTGAAGAATCTAGAGGAAAATATGAACTTAATCACGTGAGAAAAGAAAGATATTAAAAAACCCAAACAGAACTTCTGAAAAGTGCAACATCTGAAATGAAAAATGCCTGTATGGACATAAAACATATAATTGTGATAATTTATCAGTGTATCATTCTAAACATTAAATATGTCATTGGACCATCTCTGTTCATAAAGACAAAAGCTCTAACAAATTTTTAAAAAGCACATTGTTAGTTATATTTTTAAGCTGGAAGGTCAGGGGCATTGTCGTGCCATAAATTCTCTTCCAACACCTGGAGTGAAATTGCATGCCAATTTTAAGAACATTGATGCTACAAATGATTGTGGCAGCCCTGCATATGTGTGTCAGAATCCATGAGTTTAATTAAAGTTATGATGTGAACAAAGAATGCCCATTAGACAAGAATTTGGTGTTGGCAAGTGATACTTGTATCAATTTGGTTAATTAGATCAGTACTTTTAAAACAGTTTGTAAAGCATAGGATTAAAGGCCTAAATTTCAAAGGATTTAGCATAAGTCACAATTCTGGTTTCAAACAAATCATATGCAAAAAAATGTAGGCCAAAAATAGCAATTAGCAGCCCACAGGGGAAAAAGAAATTAATGGAAACCTTTGCTAGCAATTGAATAACTGTGTATAATACGCTTGGCTTAAATCGCTAATAACCAAGTTTTTCAGAATGGAAGCAAATGGCTCCTTCTCTTTATTTCAGAATTCGACATTAAAAAAAAAACCCTCAGGTACAAAAATATTCTGTTTCATTTTGGCTGTGGGGGAAGGGCAACAGAGGAAGCAGAGTTGGCACAGCTCAGTCTTGCCTTACCTTTCTGTTCTTACTATTTAAAAAAGTAAACACAGCCCTTGGCATATGAAATCAGTCAATAGTCACTAACTCAGTTAATCCACTTTTAGTTAGAGTCATAATTCAAAAGTTCACTGAAAATATATTTTATTTATTCCAAAACCAACAGCTTAGTCAGTCATCATTTACCCTGACCACTCCTCTTCCTGAAATAGAGAAGAAATATCTGGGAGAAAAGTAAGTTTCATAGAGAAGATGTCTTAGTCATCTTGTGCTGCTCTAACAGAAATACCACAAGTAAAATGACTTACACAAAGAGAAATTTATTTTCTCACAGTCTAGTAGGCTAGAAGTCCAAATTCAGGCGTCAGCTCCAGGGGAAGTCTTTCTCTCTCTGTCGGCTCTGGAGGAAGGTCCTCGTCATCATCAGTTTTCCCCCGGACTGGAAGCTTCTCTGCACAGGAACCTCGAGTCCAAAGGACACGCTCTGTTCCTGGCACTCCTTTCTTGGTGGTATGAGGTCCCCAATTCTCTGCTTGCTTCCCATTCTTTTCATCTCTTGTAAGGTAAAAGGTGGTGCAGGCCACACCCTAGGGAAACTCCCTTTATATTGGATCAGGGATGTGACCTGGGTAAGGGTGGTGTTACAAACGCACCCTAATCCTCTTTAACATAAAATTACAATCACAAAATGGAGGCCAACCACACAATTCTGGGAATCATGGCCCAGCCAAATTGATATACACATTTTGGGGGGGACATAATTCAAACCATGACAGAAGGTAAGCATTTGTTTTAAGCTTTAAATTAAAATAAAGTTTTAGGCCAAAACATGTATCAGAGACATTGGGACTAGAAGTGAGCAGCCTGCCTGTCATTTAGCAGCTTTTTACCTAAACTTTCTCTTAACCAGTCCTTCAGGGTTTTGCTAATTTAATGATCACTGACATTCATAACAAAGGCCCTGACATTCTCCAAAATCCTTATGCCTCTCGCAATTCAGAGCAGTGAAAGTGTTAAGCAAATTTTAATACATCTCAATCATTTTAAATAATGTGTAGACCCCATTATCTCTGATGACTCTTTCCCTTGCTCCCTGTCCTCCAGATAATAGATCCATATAAAAGTCATTATAGACTATGATGCAGGAATTCTCTTCCAACAGATGTAAGGTGTAAAATAGAGTAACTATTAGTATAATGAAGAACCTTAAGTAAAAACTTCAACTTCAACTAATGTCTCCCAAAGATGAGAACTGGATGTAGACCTTATGGACCACCACCATTTTCCAGAGCAATTAGTTGAATTCTTGGGGAACACTCTATGTGCCTACCTCATTTTGTTAGGATTAAAAAAAGCCTTGTGTGGGCTGTGGGTGGTGAGGCTGTCGCTTTTTGGGGAGAGGAGGGCAGCACAGTAATCTAATTCATCATTAGTTCCTTGTAAAGGGTTTATTGGAACCCCATTCATTTGCTGCTGTGACACTGTTGGCCTAAATAAGGACCTACAGGGTATATATTATTCTGAATACAGTTTTCTAGACAAATGTATATGAAATACATTTACATTGATTAATGGCATCAAAATATCAGATATTAAAAGGCCTTAGATCATATTTAAAAATATGTGTACTTTTACATCCTGGATGATTATTTTAGTCTACTAGTGCTACTGCTGATGCCTTTGAATTATGGTGTTGGCAAAGAATATTGAATATAGTGAGGACTACCGGAAGAACGAATACATCTCTCTTGGAAGAAGTACAACCAGAATGCTCCTCAGAAGCAAGGATGGCCAGACTTCGTCTTATATACTTTGGACGTGCTATCAGGAAGGACCAGTCTCTGGAGAAGGACATCATGCTTGGTAAAGTAGAGGGTCAGTGGAAAAGAGGAAGATCCTCAATGAGATGGATTGACATAGTGGCTGCAACAATGGACTCAAACAAAGCAACAATTGTGAGGATGGTGCGGGACCAGACAGTGTTTCATTCTGCTGTATAAAGGGCTGCTTTGAGTTGGAACTGACTCAACAGTATCTAACAACAATGACAGTGCTGCTGTAACAGAAACACCACAAGTGGGTGGTTTTAAAGAACAGAAATTTACTTTCTCACAGTTTATGAGGCTAGAAGTCTGAATTCAGGCTCTAGGGGCAAGGCTCTCTCTCTGTCAGCTCTGGGGGAAGATATTTGTCTCTTTCAGGTTCTATAGCTCTGAGGTTCCTCAATTCCTTGGTGATCTTGATGTGGCATCTATTCTTTCATTCCTGTTCACTTGTCTCTGTCTATCCTACTCTTTATATCACTCAGAAGTGATTAGGTTTATGGTACACCTATACTGATATGGCCTCAGTAACATAACAAAGACAATCTTATCTTCAAATAAGATTACATTCACAGATGTAGAGGTTAGGATTCCAACAAGTATTTGGGGGAAACACAATTCAATCCATAACAACGAACGTCTCTACTTTTTTAAAAATGTTTTTAAACTTAGTAAGTCCGATTCCAATGCTTGGTTTGCCCCGAGACGTGTTAGACCAGTTTTCCCCTTCCTGTAAAAGCAACTCCTTTATTCCAAAACTCTAGGGTCCACTTTATCTCCTCTCCTTTTAATCCTCACACCCAATTCTTCTGCAGATGCTGTTGGTTCTGCCTTCAAAATATGCCTGTGTCTGAGTGCTCTTCACTGTCTTCCCCACTCGAGACCCCCCTCACCACCCAATGGGATTGCTGGAATCACCACCCATGTCTCTTACCTCTGTCCACAGTCAGCACACAGCAGCCGAAAAAGGTCATTAAATGGAAATCCTTCCTGTCACTCTTCCCTGTCCCTCTCCAGTCTCTGCCTTTGGATTTCATTGAAAGTCACACCACCTGGAATGCTCTACCCCGACATGCTCCTGGATTTCTCCCTCACCTCCCTTAGATCTTTATTCAAAAGTTACACTCATGTTAAGTGAAACCATAGACAAAGATCTAAAAGAAATAAGGAAAACAATGCAAGAACAAATGAGGATATAAAAAAAAATATTAAAAAAATCGAACAGAAATATTGCAACTAAAAGGAACAATAACTGAAATGAGAAACACAATAAGTATTTAACAACAGATTTAATGAAGCAGAAGAAACAATCAGTGAATTAGAAGATAAGATAGTTGAAATTACAGAGGCTGAGGAGCAACAAGAATGAAGGTGCAAGAAGGCTGAACACAGTTTAATTGAATTATGGGACAACAACAAGAGACCTAATATATGCATCATGGGGAATTCCAGAAAGAGATGAGAGAGAGAAAAAGACAGAAATAATATTTGAAGAAATAATGACAGAAAATTGCCCCAATTTGATGAAGGACATAAATCTGTAAATCCAAGAAGCTCAAAGAACTACTAGCAGGATAAACCCAAAGAGATCTACACATCAAAGTAAAGATAAAGAGAGAATTTTGAAAGCAGTGAGAAAGAAGCAGTCATATACAAAGGATCCCCCGACAATATTAAGTGCTGATTTCTCCTCAGAAACATTGGAGGTCAGAAGGCAATGCAATGATATACTTAAAGTGCTGAAAACAAAAAAAAGATTCAATCAAGAATACTATAACTAGAGAAACTCTCCTTCAAGAATGAAGGTGAAATTAGAATATTCCCAGACAAATAGAAGCTGAGAGACTTATCTACCAGACTGGCCCTACAAAAAATGCTAATGGGAGTTCTGCAGATGGAAAGGAAAAGACACTAGAAAGTAATTCAAATCCATACCTAAAAAGAAAGATCTCTAATAAAGGGAATTACATGAACAAGTATAAGATCTAGTAATAATATATCCATGCTTGATAATTCTAATTGTTTTGTCCTTCATGCTTTTTAATAACAAATGTATAAAAATCAGCAGAATTATATTGCAGGGTAAGTGAAATATAAAGACGCAATTGGTGATAACAACAACAAAATGGGGGGAGGGAGAATGGTATAGGTATAGAATTTCTTATATGTTACTGGAGTTAAGTTGGTACCAACATACTCTAGGATGTTATAAATACAAGCTGTTGAGCATCATATTCATGGTAACCATGAAAATATCTAAAAAACATACATACAAAAGGAAAGGAGAAGGGAACCTAAAATGGCTCAGTAGAGCATAAAGCAAGCAGTAGTAAAGAGCAAAGACTAAGAAGGATTAAGACACACAAAAAACAGCAAAATGGCAAAAGTAAATGCAGTAGTAATTACAGTGGATGTAGATGGACTAAACGCTCCAATCAAAAGGCAGAGTGATAGAAGGGATTAAAAAAAAATGATCCAACTATGTGCTGTTTGCTAAAGACACACCTTAGTCCCAAGGACACAAATAAGTTGAAAGTGAAAGGATGGAAAAAATATGTATTCCTTAAAAATAATAGTGAAATGAGAGCTGGGGTGGCAATCTTAATATCAAACAAAGTAGACTTTAAGACAAAATATGTTTTAGAAGAGATAAAAATGGACATTTTATACTGATGAAAAGTTCGATTCATCAACAAGATTTAGCAATCATAAATATATATGTACCCAACATCAGAGCTAATATATAAAGCAAACACTGACAGAATTGAAAGGATAAATAAATATCACTACAGTAGAGATAGGAGACTTCAATACACCACTTTGAATATCGGACATAACATCTAGAGAAAAGATCAACAACCAAAGTGCTGTTTAGACATTGCTCCACTATCTTCTCGCATTAAAAGTTGCTGCTAAGTCTGAGACCAACATAATTTCTCTCTCTTTGTTTTGTTTGTTCGTTTGTTTGTTTACTTTGATCCACCAAGTTATGCCTCTATTCTTATGGCCCAGTAACGTTACTAGGATATTTTAGAGGTCATTTTGTCCACTTTTTCTGGGACACAGAATGCCACATCAATTTGCAGATTTTGGTATTCCTTTATCTTAAGAAAGTTTTCTTTTTCATCATGTCTTTGGTGTTTTCTATTTTATTTTGTTTTTCTATTCAGGCCTCAGCCTCACAAGATTGGGTAATAATATTCCCATTCCTTTCATAAAGCTTTGTTTACACAAGGCATCTCTTTTTAATTTTATTTTATTATTTTCTCCCCTTTGTCAGCATTACTATTCTCCACAGGGTCCTACTCTCCTATATTTAATTTCTATACACTTCTAATAAATTCTTTGTGTTTATTTATTTGTGTATTGCATACCCTTTAAAAATATATAGTGTTTTACAGTTTGTATATTTTTAACCTACATAAATAATATTATGAAATTAATCTCATCCTCTTTCTTGCTATTTTATACCCATGGGTGTGTCCTGAGATCTATCCATAGCAATATGTAAGTCCTACTTCATTAGTTCTGGTAGCTGCACCACACTCTACACAAGTGCCCACATCCTGCTTCTCTATTCCCCTGCTTACAGACACCCAGGTCACTGCCAATCCCTTGATACCACAAACTATGATTCAATCAACATTTCTGTACACATCTCTTCATGGACTTGTGCAAAAATTTCCCTGGAATGTATAACCAAGAATTGGCTTTCTTTGTTGTAGAAATATGCGCATCCTCACTTTCTTAGGTACTGTCAGACTGCTGTTCAGGATGGCAGTGCCAGTTGGAGCTGTCACTAGCAGTGCTTGAGGATTTTCTATTATTCACATTTTCATCACCACTTAATATTAGACAGCATCCTAATTTTTGCTCTACATATGGGAACAAAGTCATATCTCACTATTGTTTTAGTTTGCACTTCCCAATTACTAGGGAAGTTAAGCATCTCTTTATATGCTTATTAACTGTCTTAGTCATCTAGTGCTACTATAACAAATACCACAAGTGAATGGCTTTAACAAAGAGAAGTTTATTTCCTCACAGTAAAGTAGGCTAAAACTCCAAATTCAGGATGTAAGCTCCAGGGGAAGGCTTTCTGTCTCTGTTGACCCTCTCATCAATCTTCCCCCGGACTAAGAGCTTCTCTACACAGGGACCCTGGGTCCAAAGAATGCACTCTGCTCCCGACACTGCTTTCTTGGTGGTATGAGGTCGCCCTGTCTCTCTGCTCGCTTCTCTCTTTTATGTCTCAAGAGATTGCCTCAAGACACAATCCAGTCTTGTAGATTGAGTCCTGCCTCACTAACACAACTGCCACGCATCCTCCCTCATTAACATCATAGAGGCAGGATTTACAACATATAAGAAAATCACCCAATACTAGGAATCATGGCCCAGCGAAATTGATACACACATTTTCTGGGGTACATAATTCAACCCATGACATTAACCATTCTGTTTTCTCCTTCTACAAAATGCCTGTTTATAACCTTCATTCATTTTCTATTTTGTAACTTTCTTTTTGATTTCAAATATTCTAGATCCTGGGTGATGCAAACAGTTGAAGTGCTCTAACTGAAAGCTTATAGGCTAGAATCCACCCAGAGGCACCTCAGAAGAAGGTTCTGGAGATATACTTTTGAAAAATCAACCATGGAGCACAGCCCTACTCTGACACACGTGGGGTCACCAGGAGTTGCAATCGACTATACAGCAACTGGTATTGATGGCTTCTTGGCATTAGACATTGCAAATATGTTCATCCAGTCCATCATTCATTTATTGATTTAGTCTCTGGTGTTCTTAGTGGAACAGAATCTTTAATTTTGATATAATAAAATCCATCTATTCTTCCATTTATGGTTTTGTATTCTGGTTTCTTTTTAAAGAAATTAGTCCTACTTGAAAGTCACAAAGATACTCTCCCACACTTTCTTCTATTAAATTTATAATTTTTCGTTCACATTTAATATTTTAATTCATCTGGAGTTCACCTTTGTATAAACAGTGAAGTGGGATTGAACTTTGTTTTTGTCCATATAGTGAGCAAATTTTCCCAGTACATGCTCCCTACCAATACATGTTGCCTCTGCTACCTCACATCATGTTTCCTTAACATGGTTTTTCCCTCTGTTCTCCTGTGTTCTTTTTTGGTTGCTGCAGAGAACCATGCTCTTGCTTATTATGACTTTAGAAAATGAGACACACTCTATATTCCTACTCAATATTTTTAAAAAATTGTCTAAGCTTGTTATGGACTCTTATTCCTTATATAAATTTTAGAATTAGTTTCCAAGTGCCCACAAATATTTGTTGGGTTTTTGACTGAAACTTATTTGAATATACATTTAATTGATTAAGGAGCATTCATATTTTTATCATCATTAGTTATCCTATCAATGAGAATACCATATATCTCCCTTTTCCAGGTCTTTTACCATGTGTTTTTTATAGTTTTAATCTTTTTTCCCTGAAGATATGTTTCATTCTTTGTCACATAATTTTCTAGAAACTTTATAGTTTTATTGCTTTTTTAATTAATATCTTATTTCAATATTTTTCTAGATGATTAATAGTGGTATATATGATCATTATTGATTTTTTAATGTTCACTTATATCTAGAAATCTGCCAGAATCTTTTTATTAGTTTTATTTACTTTTTTCCTTGATTTTACTAAGTAGATTTCAGTAGTGAATAATGACCATTTTCTCACTTCCTTCCAATTTCTTTATAGCTTAGTTCTTTTTTTGGTCTTAACATCTGACAACTTGCTAAATGGTAACCATAATAAAAAAAAAAAAAAAAGAAGAAAGAGGAGGAGCAGAAGGAGTAAGAGGAAGAGGAGGACTGGAGGAAATGGAGAAAGAAGAACCCATGCTTATCAAAATATTGCCTTTTGTCAGACACTAATATGGGCACTTTATTTATGTGAAATAATTTACACTTTCAAATATATGATGCAAATACTACTATTATTCCTATTTTAAAGATGAAGGAAGAAAATGAGGTGCAGAGAGTTAACTAACTTGCCCCAGGTCTGTAGCTAACAGTGGTGAAGCCAGGATGTAAGACTTAGCCACATGGCTCTGAAGTCCTTGCTCTTAAACAAGTCCCCTCTCTGGGGATAAAAGATGTTATTATGGTACCAGCTCTGAGGAGCACTTCAAGTTTCTTTACTAAAGATTGTCTATTATGTATTTGAATGTTCTTTATATAGATATTCCCCCTTAGCTTTAGGAATATCAATTATATGTGTGCTTTTCATTCAATTTACCTCCAAACACTTTTTAAAATTTTTATTTTGCGTGTCATTTTGTTTAACATTATCCTGTCTTTCCTACATTACCAAAACTGTATTTTCAGAAGTATCCTAAATTCTCCTGCTTACTTTTATTTCTTTAAATTTTTATTTTTGAGTTGCAGTTCTTTTCTGAACTCTGAGAACTCATTTTGCATCTTCTTCCACTGTTTTACAATCTCTTCTTTTAATTTTCTTGAATAAAGCCAATCTTTATTTTTTTTATATTATGGAAAAGTGTTTATTTCAAGGATTTTCACTTCAACAGTTTTCATTGATGTGTATTCTTCAAATTTTTATTATGTAAATGTCTGCTTTTTTTTTCTCCTTTACTATCTAGGTTCCATGCTAGATTTTTTGTCCAATTTTTATTCATAATTTGTGGAATCCTTTATTCCTAGCCAAGCTATGTGCTTTGGGGCGGGGGGGAAGTGAGCGGAGCAAACGGAGTGGATTAAAACCCAAGGAAGCTTTGGTTCACATATTCCCTCTCCAAGCTCAGATCTGTTCATTGCTCCTAGCATTTCCTGTCTCTTCCCGGTCCTGACCGGGGAAGGGGAGTGCTGTTTGTCTTGCAGCAAACCCTTGTATGTCACAGGAATTTGTGTGGTGATTTAGACTTTACACTATGTACGCATATGTATGTATGTGTGTATGCAGAAAATACACAAAGTTCTCATATACCCCATTATTCACCCTGCACACTGTTTCTCCTATTAACATCATGCATTCTTGTGGTACATTTGTTACACTTGATGAACCAATATTGATACATCATTATTAACTAAAGTCTACAGTTTACATTAGGGTTCACTCTTTGTGTTGTACAGTCCTATGGGTTTTGACAAATGTTCAATGCCCTGTAACCACCATTATAATATATTACAGTATCATTCACTGCCCTGAAAATGCCCCATGCTCCACCTATTCATCCCCACCCCTGCCCAGAACCACTGCCACCACTGACTTTTTCATTGTGTCTATTGTCTTGCCTTTTCCAGAATGTCATATAGTTGGAGTCATACACTATGTAGCCTTTTCAGACTGGCTTCTTTCACTTAACTATATGCATTTAAGGTTCCTGCAAGTCTTTTTGTGGCTTATAGCTCAGTTATATTTGTTGCTAAATACTATTCCATTGTATGTATGTAATACAGTTTGTTTGTCCATTCAACTATTGAAGAACATCTTGGTTGATTCCAATTTTTGGCAATTATTAATAAGCTGCTATAAACATTCATGTGGAGGTTTTTATGTGGACAAATGTTTTCATCACATTACGGTAAATGCCTAGGAACATGATTGCTGGATTGTATGTAAAACTATGTTTAACTTTTTAAGAAACTGCCACACCAGAGTGTCTTCCAAAGTGGCTGTGTTCCACCAGCAACGAATAAAAGTTCCTGTTGCTTCACATCCTCACCAGCATTTGATATTGTCAATGTTTTGGATTTTAGCCACTCTAACAGATGTGTAGTGGTATCTCATTGTTATGAATTAAAATTCCCTAATGACATATGATGTTAAGCATTTCTTGTATGCTTATTTGTCATCTATATATCTTCTTTCGTAAAGGTTCTGTTCATATCTTTTGCTCATTTTGTAATTGGGTTGTTTATTTTGTTATTGTTGCATTCTAAGACAGTTTTGTATATTTTGGAAATAATTCCTTTATTAAATATGTGTTTTGCAAATGTTTCCTCCTAGTTTGTGGCTTGTCTTTTCATTCTCTTAACAATGACTTTCATAGAACTTTAATTTAGCCCAACTTATCAATTCTTTTTTCTTTCATGAATTGTACTTTTGGTGTTGTATCTAAAAAGTCGTTACCTTACTGGCATGAATCAAAAAAACAAAAATAACAAATGTTGGAGTGGCTATGGGGAGATTGGAACTCTTATGCACTGTTGATGGGAATGCAAAATGGTACAACCATTTTGGAAAATGAAATCATGCTTCCTTAGAAAACTAGAAATAGAAATAACATATGATCCAGCAATCCCACTCCTAGGAATATATCCTAGAGAAATAAGAGTCATCACATGAATAAACATATGCATACACATGTTCATTGCAGCATTGTTCACAATAGCAAAAAGATGGAGACAACCTAGATGCCCATCAACACATGAATGGATAAACAAACTATGGTACATATACACAATGGAGTACTACACAACAATAAAGAACAATAATGAATCTGTGAAGCAACTCACAACATGGATGAATCTGGAGGACATTATGCTGAGTGAAATAAGTCAATCACAAAAGGACAAATCTTGTATGAGACCACTACTATAAAAACTCATGAAAAGGTTTACACACAAAAGGAAAAAAATCTTTGATGGTTATGAGGGAGGGGAAGGGTGGAGATGGAAAAACACTAAACAGACAATAGATAGTGATAACTTTGGTTAAGGATAAAACTGTTCACAATTCTGAGGAAGCCAGCACAACTTGTCCAAGGCAAGGTCATGGAAGCTCCATAGACACATCCAAACTCCCTAAGGGACTGAATTACTGGGCTAAGGGCTGGTGGTGAACATGGTCTCAGTGAACATCTAGCTTAATTGGCAGAACACAGTTTATAAAGAAAATGTTCTACATTCTACTTTGGTGAGGAGCATCTTGGGTCTTAAAAGCTTGTGAGTAGCCATCTCACTTACCGCATCTGGAGCAAGGGAGAATGAAGAAAACCAAGGACACAAGGGAAAGGTTAGTCCAAAGGTCTAATGGACCACAACTACCAGTCTCCACCAGACTGAGTCCAGCACAACTAGATGGTGCCTGGCTACCACCACTGACTGCTCTGACAGGGATCACAATAGAGGATCCTGGACAGAACTGGAAAAAAAAGTAGAACAAAATTCTCACTCACAAAAAAAGACCAGACTTACTGGTCTGACAAAGACTGGATAAACCCTGAGAGTATGGCCCCCAGACAGCATTTTACCTCAGTAATGAAGTCACTCTTGAGGCTCATGCTTCAGCCAAAGATAAAACAGGCTCATAAAACAAAACACAACTAAAGGGACACACCAGCCCAGGGACAAGGACTAGAAGGCAGGAAGAGTCAGGAAAGTTGGTAATAGGGAACCCAAGGTAGAGAAGGTGAGAGTGTTGACATGTGATGGTGTTGGCAACCAATATCACAAAACAATATGTGTACTAATTGTTTAATGAGAAGCTAGTTTGTTCTGTAAACCTTCATCTAAAGTACATAAAATAAATGGATAAATAAAAATAAAAAGTCATTGCCAAACCCAGGTTCATCTATATTACCTCCTATGTTATCTTCTAAGTTGTATAGTTTTTTTGTCTTACATTTAGGTCTATGATTCATTTTGAATTAATTTTTGTCAAAGATGTAAGATTTGTGTCTAGATTTATTTATTTATTTTTTTGCATGTGGATGGCTTGTTGTTCTGTCACCATTTGTTGAAAAGACTGTTCTTTCTCTTTTGAATTGTCCTTGCTCCTTTGTCAAAGATAAGTTGACTAGGTGGGATAGAGGCAATATGGTGGTTTAGTCTGACACAACATGCCATCCCTCTACAGCAAAGACCCGAGAAATGAAGTGAAACAGATACAAATGACAATCCTGCAACCCTCAGCATTAAATGAAAAGCTAATGAACTAGATCAATCACTGACTATAAGAAAAAACTTACTGAAAACAGTAAATGAGAAGAGATGGAGCGGAGAGAGCATGTCAGCCAGCCTAGCACAGTGCAGCTATCTTGAGACAAAGACAGCAGCAATCCCGGGTGAGGGTCACAGAAGAACTTCACAGAATTCCCAACAAGACACGAAGTAACTGTGTAGACATAAACCAAAAAAACTAAGCCTGTTGCTGTCAAGTTGATTCTGACTCATAGCAACCCTACAGGGCAGAGTAAAACTGCCCCATATGGTTTCCAAGGAGTGGCTGGAGGATTCAAACTGTGAACATTTTGGTTAGCAGCTGTAGCTCTCAACTGCTACACAACCAGAGCTCCATACTGGGAGTGAAATAAGGTCCTGATTGCTGGCCAATGGGAAGAGCCCAGGCACCTCTGACTGGTGAGTAGAAGAGCCCTCTCCCCATCCTCCCACCATCCTGGTGAGTAGTGACAAAAGTCTCCCATCCCTGCAGCCGCAACTGCTGAGGACCAAGGTACAAGCCCCCACCCCAGCCCAACCACCAACACTTCCACTGATACACCCCAAACTGCCACCTCTCTGAGTAGTGTGGGATCACATTGGCAATCCCAGCCACCTGACCCCACCCATCCACCACCCCCTAATGGCCTGGGACTGCTCTGCTGACCCTGCCCATCCAACCCCATCCCCCACCAATGATCTGCACCTTTGAACAGCATGGGACTACTCCAGTCACCCCGCTCACCCGAGGCAAGCAGAGGAGAGCACACTCCCACTCCCTTGCTTACCTGGCACACCTATCACACCCACTATCCTGACCATGCATGAGTGCCAGCACCTGCTCCCATGACACTGGACTGATGACAGATGGCAACCAACGCCCACCCAGCCCATTCTCAGCTGCCCCACACAACCAGTAAAAAGGGACCCGCATCCACACTGCTAGCCACTAACCTAACCACCCATAACCAGGTGGTGAGTGCACCAGTGCTGCCAGACTAGGGACCAACATAGCATGTCCACCCACCTGCTGGATATATCAAGCAAAGCAAAAAATCAGGACTCAGCAAAGAAACATATAATCAATCAATAAATGTAACAAAACCTTAATGCTTCAGAAAAAACAGACAATATTAAATCACATAAAGAAGGAGGAAAAGATACCTCAAGAAAGTGACCAAAATAAAGGGTCAGAAAAACTTACTGAGCAAGAAATGGTAATGGAGCTACTTCATCAGAAATTCAACAGACTTATGTATATGATCCTCTAAGAGATCAGGAAACAGATCAAGGAAAACACAAACAAAAGCAAGGAAAAATCAGACAAAACTCTAGATGAATTCAGGAAAACAATACAAGAACAAAATGACAAAATAAATAGACAATTAGAAACCATATAAAAACAGCAACTAGAAATTCAGAAGAGTAACAATAAAATTTCAGAAATAGATAACTCAATGGAAGGATATAGGAGCAGAATTGAATCAATGAAAGGCAAAATCAGTGAAATAGAGGACAAATCGCCTGACACTAATCATGTTTGAAGAACAGTCATAAAAAAGAGTGAAAAAAATGAGGAAAGCCTAAGAGATACATCGGACACTATCAAGAGCAATAATTTACAGGTGGTCAGAATTCCAGAGCAGAAGACAAAACAAAACAAACAAACAAAAAGAAAAAACGCAGAATTTTTTATAATTTGCTGGCAGATAACTTCCATAATATCATGAAAAACTAAACAATATCCATCCCAGAATCTCTACTAACTCCATACAAGATAGATCAAAAAAAAAAAGTCGCCAAGACATACCATAATCTAACTTTCCAAAACCAAAGACAAAGAAAGAATCCTGAGAGCAGATTGGGAAAAACAAACTGTCACCTACAAATGGGAATCAATAAGACTAAGCTCGGTTTTTCAGCAGAAACCATGCTGGCAGGAAGGCAATGGGATGACATCTATAAAACCCTGAAAGAAAAAATATGCCAACCAAAAATTATATATCCAGCAAAATTGTCTCTCACATATGATGGTGAAATTAGGACATTCCCAGATAAAAAAGAAACTAATGGAATTTGTAAAAACCAGATTAATCTTACAAGAAATACTAAAGGGAGTCCTTTGGAAGAGAACCAACATCAGACAACAACCTAAGATTAAGAGACATGATAACATGACCCAGATAACCAACCCAGATAAAGAATTGTCAAAAATAAAGACTGAAAACAGGGAATCAGAGACATTAATCTGTAAACAATGACAACTTCAAAATAAAAAGGGAGGATAAATGGTGTAGTTAAAGAACTTCCATATGGAGAGAAAATCCAGGTGAGGTCAAGATATAGTAGACTGTTTTAAACTTGGGAAAATAAGAATAAATTTCAGGGTAATCACAAAGAAAACTAATAAAACTTCTTACCAAAATAAAAAGAAGAAAATCTTGAAGACTCAGTAAACACAAAACAACAGCAACGAAGGAATGAAAAGAAAATCCATAAACAAAAAAGTATATGGAACAAAGAAATCATCAACACCACAAAAAAAAGCACAACAAAATGACAGCAGTAAATTCATACCTAACAATAATTACTACTGAATGTTAATGGATTAAATGCACCAGTCAAGAGTCAGAGAGTGGCAGAATAGATAAGAAAACATGACCCATCTATATGCTGTATACAAGAGACACACTTCCGACACAAAGGTAAAAATAAGCTAAAAATCAAAGGATGCAACAAAATATATCAAGCAAATGGCAACCAAAAAAGAGTAGGAGTTGCAATATTAATCTCTGACAAAATAGACTTTAAGGCAAAAACCAGCATAAGAGACAAGAAAGGACATTATATAATAATCAAAAGGTCAATCCAACAAGAGGACTTAACCATAATAAATACCTACACACCCAATGAAAGAGCTCCAAAATACATAAAACAAACTTTAACAGAATTGAAAAGGGACTCTACAATAATGGTAGGAGACTTTAACACACCACTTTTGATGAAAGACAGAACAACTAGAAAGAAACTCAACAAAGACACAGAAGATATAAATAACACAATCAACCAACCTGATCTCACAGACATATATAGAACACTCCACCCAACCACAGCACAGTATACATTTTTTTTCCAGCACACTTGGATCATTCTCCAGAACAGACTATATGCAAGGTCAAAAAGGAAGTCTCAATAAGTTCAAAAATATTAAAATAATACAAAGCATCTTCTCAGGTCACAATGCTATGAAATTAGAAATCAATAACAGAAAAACAAGGAAAAAAATCAAATACATGGAAACTGAATAATATCCTGCTTAAAAAACACTGGGTAATAAAAGAAATAAAAAATTTCCAAGAAGGAAAACACTACATACCAAAACTTACAGAATACAGCAAAAGCAACGTTGAGAGGTCAATTTATAGCAATATACACACACATCAAAGAAGAAGAAAGAGGGAAAATCAACGCATTAACCCTGGAACTCCAATAGAAAAAGAACAGCAAAAGAGTCCATAATCACTGAAGAAAGGAAATGATAAGTATTAGAGTAGAAAAAAAAATGAAACAGAAAACAGAAAAAGAGTAGAAAGAATCAACAAGACTAGAAGTTGGTTCTTTGAAAGGATTAGTAAAGTCAACAGACCACTGGCCAAATTGACAAAGGAAAAGAAGACATAAAGTACACAAATAAGAAACAAGATGAGTGACCTTACAACAGAACCAATGGAAATAAAAGGATCATGACAGAATATTATGAAGAATTGTACTCCAACAAGTTTGAAAACCTAGAAGAAATGGACAAATTTCTAGAAACACACTACTGACCTAAATTAACACAAACTGAGGTAGAAATTTTGAACAGACTCATAACAAAATAATAATTGAAGAGTTCATTAAAAAAAACTCCCAACAAAAAAAAAGAGCCCTGGACCAGACAGCTTCACTTGAAAATTATACCAAACATTTAGAGGAAAGTTAACACCAATTCTACTCAAACTATTGAACAACATAAAAAAGGATGGAATACCACATAATTCATTCTATGAAGCAAGAAAACCCTGATACCAAAGCCAGGCAAAAACACCACAAAAAAAGAAAATTGTATACCAATATCCATCCCTCCTAAATAAAGATGCAAAACTTCTCAACAAAATCTTAGCCAGTTTTGCCAGCACCATTTGTTAAATGAGGAAGAGATAGTCTCTTTAACAAATAGTGTTGGCAAAACTGGATATCCATTTGCAGAAAAATGAAACAGGATCCATACTTCACACCACACACTAAGCTAACTCAAAATGGATCAAACACCTATATGTAAAACCTAAAACTATAAAGATCATGGAAGAAAAAATAGGGGCAAACCTAGAGGCCCATAATATGTCATACATAGACTATCAAATATAACTAAAAATGCACAAACAAGAGAAGATAAACTAGACCACTGGGACCTCCAAAAATTAAACACTTATGTGCACCAAAAGACTTCTCCAAAAGAGTAAAAAGAGACCTGACAGACTGGGGGAAAAAAATTTGGTAACAACATGTCTGACAAGGGACTAGTCTCTAAAATTTATAGAAAACTCCAACACCTCAACAACAAAAAGACAAACAACACAATTAAAAAACTCGGCAAAGGACGTGAACAGACATTTCACCAAAGAAGACATCCAGGTGGTCAACAAATACATGAAGAGACGCTCATGATCATTGGCCATTGTTGTTGTTGTTAGGTGATGTCCAGTCAGTTCCAACTCATAGTGACCCTATGTACCACAGAACGAAATACTGCCCGGCCCTGCACCATGCTTATAATCATTGTTATGCTTGAGCCCATTGTTGCACCCACTGTGTCAATCCATCTCATTGAGGGTCTTCCTTTTTTTCGATGACCCTCTACTTTACCAAGCATAATGTCCTTCTCCAGGGACTGGTTCCTCCTGACAACGTGTCCAAAGTATGTAAGACGTAGTTGCTTCTAATGAACATTCTGGTTGTACTTCTTCCAAGACAGTTGTTCATTCTTTTGGCAGTCCATGGTATATTCAATATTCTTCACCAACACCACAATTCAAAGGCGTCAATTCTTCAGTCTTCCTTATTCATTGCCCAGCTTTCCCATGCATATGAGGTGATTGAAAATGCCATGGCTTGGGTCAGGCGCACCTTAGTCTTCAAGGCTATATCTGTGCTTTTCAACACTTTAAAGAGGTTTTTTTTTTTTTGTTTTTTTTTGCAGCAGATTTGCCTAATGCAATGTGTCTTTTGATTTCTTGACTGCTACTTCCATGGGTGTTGGTTGTGGATCCAACTAAAATGAAATCCTTGACAACTTCAATGTTTTCTCTGTTTATCATGACGTTGCTTATTGGTCCATTTGTGAGGATTTTTGTTTTCTTTATGTTGAGGTGTAATCCATACTGAAGGCTGTGGTCTTTGATCCCTCATCAGTAAGTGCTTCAAGTCCTCTTCACTTTCAGCAAGCAAGGTTGTGTCATCTGCATAAAGAGGTTATTAATGAGTTTTCCACCAATCCTGATGCCCTGTTCTTCTTCATATAGTCCAGCTTCTCTGATTATTTGCTCAGCATACAGATTAAATAGGTATAGTGAAAGGACACAACCCTGACGCACACCTTTCCTGACCTTAAACCACACAGTATTCCCTTGTTCTGTCCTAACAACTGCCTCTTGATCTATGTACAGGTCCCTCATGAGCACAATTAAGTGTTCTGGAATTCCCATTCTTAGCATTGTCATCCATAATTGGTTATGATCCATACAGTCGAATGTCTTTGCAGAGTCAATAAAACAGGTAAACATCTTTCTGGTATTCTCTGCTTTTAGCCAGGATCAATCTGACATCAGGAGTGACATCCCTGGTTCTATGTCCTCTTCGGAATCTGGCCTGAATTTCTGGCAGTACCCTGTTGATATACTGCTGCAGCCTTCTTTTGAATGATCTTCAGCAATATTTTATTTGCATGTGATATTAATGATATTGTTCAATAAATTCTGCGTTTGGTTGGGTCACCTTTATTGGGAATAGGCATAAATATGGATCTCTTCCAGTCGCTTGGCCAGCTGTCTCCCAAATTTCTTGGCATAGACAAATGAGCACTTCCAGAGCTACATCCGTTTGTTGAAACATCTCAATTGATAGTCCATCAATTCCTGGAGCCTTGTTTTTTGCTAATGCCTTCAGTGCAGCTTGAAGTTCTTCCTTCAGTACTGTTGGTTCCTGATCATATGCTGCCTCTTGAAATGGTTGAACATCGACCAATTCTTTTTGGCATAATGACTCTGCGTATTCCTTCCATCTTCTTTTGATGCTTCCTGCGTCATTTAATATTTTCCCCCATAGAATCCTTTGCCATTGCAACTCAAGGCTTGAATTTTTTTCTTCAGTTCTTTCAGTTTGAGAAATGCTGAGCGTGTTCTTCCCTTTTGGTTTTCTATCTCCAGGTCTTTGCACATGTCATTATAATACTTTACTTTACTTTGTCTTCTCAGGACACCCTTTTAAATCTTCAGTTCTTTTACTTTGTCATTTCTTCCTTTTGCTTTAGCTGCTTGACTTTCAGGAGGAAGTTTCAGAGTCTTTTCTGACATCTATTTTGGTCTTTTCTTTCTTTCCTGTCTTTCTAATGACCTCTTGCTTTCTTCATGTATGATGTCCCTAATGTCATTAGTCGTTAGTGTTTAATGCATCAAATCTATTCTTGAGATGGTTTCTAAATTCAGGTGGGATATACTCAAGGTCATACTTTGGCTCTTGTGGACTTGTTCGAATTTTCTTCAGCTTCAACTTGAACTTGCATATGAGCAATTGATGGTCTGTTCCACAGTTGGATCCTGGCCTTGTTCTGACTGATGATATTGAGCTTTTCCATCGTCTCTTTCCACTGATGTAGTCGATTTGATTCCTGTGTATTCCTCTGGCGAGGTCCCTGTGTATAGTCACCATTTATGTTGGTGAAAAAAGGTATTTGCAATGAAGAAGTCTTTGGTCTTGTAAAATTCTATCATGCGATCTCCGGCATCATTTCCATCACCAAGGCCATATTTTCCAACTACCAACCCTTCTTTGTTTCCAGCTTTCACATTCCAATCACCAGTAATCATCAATGCATCCTGATTGCATGTTTGATCAATTTCAGTCTGCAGAAGTTGGTAAAAATCTTCAATTTCTTCACTTATGGCATTAGCGGTTTTGTGTAAATTTGATGGATAATCGTATTAACTGGTCTTCTTTGTAGATGTATGGATATAATCTTATCACTGACAACATTGTACTTCAGGATAGATCTTGAAATATTCATTTTGATGATGAGTGCAACGCCATTCCTCTTCAAGTTGTCATTCCCGGGATAGTAGACCACACGATTGTCCAATTCAAAATGGCCAATACCAGCCCATTTCAGTTCACTAATGCCTAGGATATCAATGTTTATGCAATCCATTTCATTTTTGATGATTTCTAATTTTCCTAGATTCATGCTTCGTACATTCCACATTCCGATTATTAATGGATGTTTTCAGCTGTTTCTTCTCATTTTGAGTAGTGCCACATCAATAAATGAAGTTCCGGAAAGCTTGATTCCCTCCACATCATTAAGGTAGACTCTACTCTAGGAGGCAGCTCTTCCCCAGTCATCTTTTGAGTGCCCTCCAACCTGAGGGGCTCATCTTCCAGCAGTGTATCAGACAGTGTTCCGCTGCTATTCATAATGTTTTTACTGTCTAATTCTTTTCAGAAGTAGACCGCCTGGTCCTTCTTCCTAGTCTGTCTTAGTCTGGAAGCTCAGCTGAAACCTTTCCACCATGGTGATCTTGCTGGTATCAGAATACTGGTGGCATAGCTTCCATCATCACAGCAACACACAAAAGTCCCCACAGTATGACAAACTGACAGACACATGGGAGAATTAGCCATTAGAGAGATGCAAATCAAAACAACAGTGAGATATCTCAGCACAGCAGTCAAGGCAATGAAGAAAAAACAAAAACAGCAAATGCTGGTGAGGATGTTGGGAGATTGGAACTCTCATACACTGCTGACGGGAATGTAAAATGGTACAAACACTGTGGAAAACAATATGATGCCTCCCTAAAAAGTTAGAAATAGAAACACCATATGATCCAGCAATCCCACTACTAGGTATATATCCTAGAGAAAAAGAGCCATGACATGAATAGTTATATGCACACTCATGTTCATTGCAGCATTATTCTTAATAGCAAAAAGATGGAAACAAGCTAAATGCCCATCATCGGATGAATGGATAAACAAACTGTGGTACATACATGTAATGGAATATTAAGCAATGCTAAAGAATAACAATGAATCCTCAAAACATCCCACAACATGGATGAAACTGGAGGACATTATACTGAGTGAAATAAGTCAATCACAAAATGACAAATATTATATGACACCACTATTATAAAAAGTCAAGAAATGATTTACACACAAAAATAAACATTCTTTGATGATTACCAGGGATGAGAGAGGGAGGGAGGGGTAACCACTAACTAGACAGTAGATACATATTCACTTGCTCAAAGGGAAAGACAATACACAATATGGGGGAAGTCAGCACAGCATGACCAAGGCAAAGGAAGACACTGAGAGGTATGCAAGAGTAAAAGGTAGCAATAATAAATACTATTACATACACAGTTCTGTAATAACAGTAATAACAAACAATAAATTATGAGTGGATACATAGGTATATATGTAAGCTGAACAGGTGTGGGATGGCATTTGGAAGTACACGCATGAGCATATATAGGTTTAGCAGAGGATATTTCTACATATGTATCTGTACGTGCTACAAACATATCCATGTATATAGCAGAGCACACAGGGGACAAAGTTATGAACACTCTTTAGCCATAACCAAACACCTTGAGGGACTGAGTCACTGGGCTTGAGGGCTTAGGACCATAGTCTCAGGGGACATCTAAGTCAATTGGCATAACATAGTCCATAAAGACAATGTTCTACATCTTACTTTGGTGAGCAGCGTCTAGAGTCTTAAAAGCTTGTGAGTGACCATCTAAGATACAACTGTTGGTCTCTTCCCATCCAGAGAAAACAAGAGTGAAGAAAATCAAAGTCTCAAGGAAACAATCAGTCCCAAGGACTAATGTATGAAAGGAACCACAGCCTTCACTAGCCTGATACCAGAACTAGATGGTGCCTGGCTACCAATACTGACCACTCTGATAGGGATCACAGTAGCAGGTCCTGGACAGAGTGGGAGAAAAATGTAGAACAAAATTCAATTCATAAAAAAGACTAGATTTACTGGTCAGATAGAGACTTGTGGAACCTCCCAGACTATGGCCTTTACACACCCTTCAAACCTGGAACTGAACCCACTCCCAGAGATCATCTTTCAGTCAAACAGTAGATGGGTCTATAAAGTTGACAATAATACCCAAGAGGAACGTGCTCCTCAGAACAATCAACCATATTCGACATAAAGGGCAGCATTTGCCCAAAAACAAAGTTCAGAAGGCAGGAAGGGGCAGGGAAGATGGGCAAATGGAAAAAGAGAATTCAGGGAGGAAGTAGGTAGAGTCCTGTCACAATTAGGGGATTAGGGGATTGCAAGCAATGTCATGTAGCAGAGTGTGTGTAAACTGCTGAATGGGAAACTAATTTGCTCTGTAAACTTTCACCCAAACGACAATAAAAGGTTCAAAAACATATATGTAAGTTTACTATATTTGTGTGGGTCTATTTCTGGGCTCTCTATTCTGTTCCATTGATCTGTTTGTCTATTCCTTTGCCAGCAGCACACAGGCTCCATCAGTGTAGCTTTACAGTGAGCTTCAAAATTTGGTAGTGTCAGTCCTCCAGCTTTGCTTCTTCATCAGTATTGTGTTGGTTATTCTGGATCTTTTGTCTTTCTATATAAAATTTACAATCATTTTGTTAAGATCCACAAAACAACTTGCTGGAATTTTTTTTTGAGATTGTGTTGAATCTATAGATCAAGTGGGAAGGATCGACATCTTAACAATAGTAAGTCTTTCTATCCGTAAACATAGAATATCTCTCCATTTATTTAAATCTTTTATTTCTTTCATCAGAGTTTTGTACTTTTCCTCATATAAGTCTTATATGGATTTTGTTAGATTTATACCTAAGTATTTCATTTTTGTTGGTGTTAATGTAAATGGTGTTGTGTTTTTAATGTCAAATTCCAATTGTTCATTGATGGTATATAGGAAAAATTAAGTTTTTATATTAACTTTTTATCCTGCTATCTTGCTATCATCACTTACTAGTTCCAGGAGTCATTTTGTTGATTCTTTGGAATTTTCTACTTAAGAAATCATACCTCAAAGACTCTTTTGTTTTTTTTCTTCCTTCTCAATCTTTATACCTTTTGTTTCCTTTTCTTACCTAATTGCATTGTCTAGGACTTCCAGTACGTTGTTGAATAGGAGTAGTGAGAAAGGGCATTCTTGTTTTTTCTCTTGATCCTTGGGGAAAAACATCCAGTTTCTCACCAGTAAGTATGATGTTAGCTGTAGTATTTTTGTAGATGTTGTTTATCAAGTTTTGGAAGTTCCCCTTTCCCTAGTTTGCTGAGGGATTGTATCATGAATCAGTGATGGGTTTTGTCAAATGATTTTTCTGCATCTATTAATGTGATCATACAATTTTTATTGTTTAACCTATCAATATTATGAATTACATTAATGGATTATTGAATGTTGAACCAGCCTTGCGTACCTGGGATAAATCCCATTTGGTCATGTTGTATAATTCTTTTTATACACTTGTTGGATTTGAATTGCTAAAATTGTGTTGAGGATTTTTGCATCTATATTCATGAAAGTTATTAGTCTGTAATTTTCCTCCCTAATGAAGTCTTTGTCTGTTTATAGTATTAGAGCAAAGCTAGCTTCATAGAATAGATTGGTCAGTGTTTTCTCCTCTTCCATTATTTGGAAAAGTTTGAAAAGAATTCTTCTTTAAATATTTTGTATGATTCACCAGTGTCATGGATTGAATTATGTCCCCCCAGAAATGTGTGCATCAATTTATCTGGGTCATGATTCCCAGTATTGTGTGGTTGCTCTCCATTTTGTGATTTTAATTTTGGGATTGTAACACCCTTATGAAGGTCACATCCCTGATCCAATGTAAAGGGAATTTTCTTGAGGTGTGGCCTGCGCCTCATTTTATCTTACAAAAGATAAAAGGAAAAGGAAGCAAGCAGATAGTTAGGGACCTCTTACCACCAAGGGAGCAGTGCTGGGAGCCAAGCGCATCCTTTGGACCTGGGGTCCCTGTGTGGAGAAGCTCCTAGACCGGGGGAAGATTGATGAGAAGACTGACAGAGAGAGAAAGCCTTCCCCTGGAGTTGATGCCCTGAATTTGGACTTCTAGCCTACTAGACTGTGAGAAAATAAATTTCTGTTTGTTAAAGCCATCTACTTGTGATATTTCTGTTGTAGTAGCACTAGATGACCAAGACAACCTTGGTGCTTTTGTTTTAGAAGTTTATTAATAAATTGAGTTGATTTATTTAATAGCAATAAGCATATTAAATTTATTTATTTCTCCTTGTGAGAGATTTGATAGGTTGTGTCTTTCAAGCAATTGGTCCATTCATAGAAGTTATTAAATTTGTAGGTATAGAGTTTGCTCCTGATCTTCCTTTATTACTTTTAATGTCCATGAGATCAGTTGTGGTGGTCCAACATTCATTTCTAATATTAGTAATTTGTGTCTTCTCTCTTTTTCTTGGTTAGCTTGGCTAGAGGTTTAATGATTTTATTGATTTTTTCAAAGAACTACCTTATAGCTTCATAGATTTTATTCATTTTCAGTTTTCAGTTGCATTGATTTCTGCTCTGATTTTTATTATTTATTTTCTTTTGTTTACTTTGGATTTAATTTTTTCTTCTTTTCTGAGTCTTAAGGTGGCGACTATACACGTGGACCTCACCAGATGGAATATGAAGGAATCAAATTGACTACATCTGTGGAAAGAGATGATGGAAAAGCACTGTATCATCAATCAGAACAAGGCCAGGGGCCAACTGCAGAATAGACCATCAATTGCTCATATGCAAGTTCAAGTTGAAACTGAAGAAAATTAGAACAAGTTCAAGAGAGACAAAGTACCACCTTGAGTATATCCCAACTGAATTTAGAGACCATCTCAAGAATAGATTTGACGCTTTGAACACTAATGACTGAAGGCCAGATGAGTTGTGGAATGACATCAAGGACATCATACATGAAGAAAGCAAGAAGTCATTAAATAGATAGGAAAGACCAAAATGAATTTGGAAGAGACTTTGAAAGTTACTCTTGAACGTAGGGTAGCTAAAGCAAATGGAAGAAATGATGAATTAAAAGAGTTGAACAGAAGATTTCAAAGGGTGACTTGAGAAAACAAATTAAAGAATTATAATGACATCTGCAAAGAACTGGAGTTAGAAAACCAAAAGGGAAGAACACCCTCAGCATTTCTCAACCTGAAAGAACTGAAGAAAAAGTTCAAGCCTTGACTTGCTATAGAGAAGTGTTCTATAAACAAAATACTGAACAATGCAAGAAGTTTCAAAGAAAGATGGAAAGAATACACAGAATCACTGTACCAAAAAAAATTGGTTGATGTTCAACCATTTCAGGAGTTAACATATGATCAAGAACTAAAGGAAGAAGTCCAAGCTGCACTGAAGACATTGGCAAAAAATAAGGCTCCAACAATTGATGGAATACCAATTGAGATGTTTCAACAAATGGATGCAGCATTCAAAGTATTCACTCATCTATGCCAAGAAATTTGGAAGACAGCTACCTGGCCAACAGATTGGAAGAGATCCATATTTATACCTATTCCAAAGAAAGGTGATGCAACTAAATGTGGGAATTATCGAACAATATCATTAATATCACACACAAGTAAAATTTTGCTGAAGATCATTCAAAAGCTGTTGCAGCAGTACATTGACAGGGAATTGCCAGAAATTCAAGCTGGATTCAGAGGAGGAAGTGGAACGAGGAATTTGACTTTGTGGATCATAACAAATTAAGGATAACATTGCAAAGAATGGGGATTCCAGAACACTTAATTGTGCTCATGAGGAACCTGTACATAGATCAAGAGACAGTCATTTGAACAGAGCAAGAGAATACTACGTGATTTAAAGTCAGAAAGGTGTGTGTCAGGTTTGTATCCTTTCACCATATTTATTCAATCTGTGTGCTGAGCAAATAATCCAAGAAGCTGGAGTATATGAAGAAGAATGAGACATCACGATTGAAGGAAGACTCATTAACAACCTGTGATATGCAGATGACACAACTTTGCTTGCTGAAAGTGAAGAGGTCTTGATCTTCATCTTGATCTTTGATGAAGATCAAAGACCACAGGCTTCAGTATGGATTACCCCTCAACATAAAGAAAACAAAAATCCTCACTACCAGAACAATAAGCAACATCATGATAAATGGAGAAAAGATTGACGTTGTCAAGGATTTCATTTTACTTGAATCCACAATCAATGTCCTTGGAAGTAGCAGTCAAGAAATCAAATGACACTTTGCATTGGGCAAATCTGCTGCAATAGATCTCTTTAAAGTGTTAAAAAGCAATGATGTTATCTTGAAGACTAAGGTGCGCCTGACCCAAGCCATGATGTTTTCAATCGCCTCATATACGTGGGAAAGTTGGACAATGAATAAGGAAGACTGAAGAAGAATTGATGCCTGTGAATTATGATGTTGGCAAAGAATATTGAATATGCCATTGACTGCCGGAAGAATGAACAAATGTGCCTTGGAAGAAGTACAGTCAGAATGCTCCTTAGAAGCAAGAATGGCAAGACTTTGTCTTACATACTTTGGACTTGTTACCACGAGGGACCAGTCCCTGCAAAAGGACATCATGCCTGGTAAAGTACAGGGTCAGCAAAAAAGAGGAAGATCCTCAACAAGATGGATTGGCACAGTGGCTGCAATAATGGGTTTAAGTATAAGAAGGATTGTGAGGGTGGTGCAGGACCGAGCAGTGTTTCATTCTGTTGTACAGAGCTTCTATGAGTCGGAAGTGACTTGCTATCACCTAACAACAACAAAACAAGGTGGGAGTTTAGGTTATTGATTTTAGATCTCTCTTCTAATATGTGTATTCAATGTTATAAATTTTTCTTTAAGTACTGTTTTTGCTGCATCCCACAATTTTGATAAGTTGTATTTTCCTTTTGTTTAGTTAAAAATATTTTTTTTAATTTCTCTTGAGACATTTTCTTTAAGTCATGTTATTTAAAAGTGTGTAGTTCAATATCCAAACATTCTGGGATTTTCTAAGTTTCTTTCTGTTATTTAGTTCTCATTTAACTCCATTGTGGTCTGAGAGCATACTTTGTATGATTTCTATTCTTTTAAGCTTGCTAAGGTGTGTTCAATGGCCTCAAATGTCATCTGTCTTGGTAAATGCTCCATGTGAGTTTGAGAAGAATGTGTCCTCTTCTATTGTTAGACAAATTATTCTATAAATGGCCAGTAGATACAGCTGATTGATGATGCTATTCAGCCAAACTATAATCTGACTGATTTTCTGCCTCCTGGATCTGAAAATTACTGATATAGGTATGTTGAGTCTTCAACCATAATAGTGGATGTATCTGCTTCTCTTGCAGTTCTATCAGTTTGACCTCACATATTTTGATGCTCTGTTGTTAGGTGCATATACATGAAGGATTGTTACAACTTCTTGGAGAGTTGGCCTCTTTATCATTATGTAATGCACTTCTTTAGTCCCGATAATTTTCCTTGCTCTGAAATCTGCTTTGTCTGAACTTAATATAGCTAATCTAGTTTTCTTTTTATTAATGTTAGCATAGTATTACTTTCTCTGTCCCTTTACTTTTAACCTATCTGTGTCTTTATATTTAAAGTAAGTTTCCTGTAGACAGCTTATTTTGGGGCCTTATTTTTTTATCATTTCTGAAATCTCACTCTTTTATTGATATATTTAGAGCATTCATATTTAAAATGACTATTGATATAACTGAATTAATATATACCATATTTATATTTTTTGTCCTTGTTTTTTGTGTCTTCCAACTCTTCCCTCCTCCTTTTTTTTTCTTCCTCTCGTTTTAATTAGAAATTTTGTATGATTCCTTTTTTTTCTCATTTAGCATATTAATTATGTTTCCTTAAAAATTTACTTCTACTGGTTGTCCTAGAGTTTGCAATATACATTTTCTAATCTAAGTTCACTTTCAAATAACAGTGTACTGCCTACCAGTTAGTACAGGTACCTTGTAACAGAGTATTCACATTTCCATCTTCAGATCCCTTATAACATTGCTGTCATACATTTCACATATCCATAAGCTATAATTATCCAATATATTTTTGTTATTATTAAGTAAATGTTCTGCTAGTCAGTTAAAAGTAAGAAAAATATTTTATTATTACCTTCATTAATTCTTTCTTAAATGCTCTATCTTTCTTTACATAGATCTGAGTTTCTGACATATATCATTTTTCTTCTCTCTGAAGAACTTCTTTTAAATTTATTGCAAGTCAGGTCTAAAAAACCAAAAGCAAACCCATTGACATCAAGTCAATCCCAACTCATAGTGACCCTATAGCACAGAATATAATTGCTCCACAGGGTTTCCAAGGAGTAGTTGGTGGATTCAGACTGCTGGCCTTTTGGTTAACAGCCTAGTTCTTAACCACTGTGCTATCTTGGCTCCAAGTCAGGTCTAGCAGCAAGAAATTCCCTCTTTTGGGGGGAGGTGGGAGGAGAATCCAGGGAAGTCTTTATTTCTCCTTCAATTTTGAAGGATAATTTCACTGGGCACAAAATTCTATGTTGATGGAGTTTTTTGGGTTTTTTCTTTCAATGCTTTAAATATTTCACTCCAGGAGAGTCCAGCAAGATGGTGCTCTAGGCAGAAGCACCACGCCGTCCCTCCACAGCAAAGAACCGAAAAACTAAGCCAAACAGAGAATCAACAATCCTGAAACCCTA
>NW_004444105.1:4342708-4352307 GCF_000243295.1 Trichechus manatus latirostris
TATTTGTTCTGTAAGCCTTCACCTGAAGTATAATAAAATATTTAAAAAAAAAAAATTTCACTCCAATCTCTTCTTGTGTGTATGGTTTCTGAAGATAAACCTGAAGTAATTCTTATTCTTGCTCCTCGTTAGGTAAGGTAGCTTTTATCCTCTGGCTTCTTTTTGGATTTTCTTTTTGTCTTTGATATTCTGCAGTTTGAATATGATATGTCTAGATATGTGATGGTGGTCAAGAGCTCAAGTTGCTAACCAAATGGTCAGCAGTTGGAATCCACCTGTCACTCCTTACAAATGCTATGGGGCAGTTCTACTCTGTCCTATAGGGTCGCTATGAGATGGAATCAACTCAACAACAACAGGTTCAGGTTGTTGTTGTTAGTTGCCATTGAGTCACTTCCAACACATAGCGACCCTTCATACAACAGAACAAAACACTTCCGAGTCCTAAGATTAGTCCAAAGGACTAATGGACCACAGCTACCAAGGTGTCCACCAGACTGAGTCCAGTACAGCTAGATGGTGCCCGGCTACCACCACTAACTGCTGTGACGGGGATCACAACAGAGGGTTCTGGACAGAGCTGGAGAAGGATGTAGAACAAAATTCTAACTCACACACACACAAAAAAGACCATATTTACTGGCCTAAAGGAGACTGGAGAAACCCCGAGAGTATTGCCCCCAGACACCCTTTTAGCTCAGTGGTGAAGTCACTTCTGAGGTTCACCGTTCAGCCGGGGAGTGGACAGCCCCATAAAACCAAATGGGACTGATGGGGCACAGCAGTCCAGGGAGAAAGACTAGAAGGCAGGGGCGATAGCAAAGCTGGTAATAGGGAACCCAAGGTTGAGTAAGGATAGTGTTGATGTGTTGTGAGGTGGTTAACCATTGTCATAGGGCAATATGTGTACTAACTGTTTAATGAGAAACTATTTTGTTCTGTAAACCTTTATCTAAAGTGAGAATAGCAGCACAATTGTAAGAGTGTAGTCGATGTCACTGTACTGTGTATGTAGAAATTTTTGAAATGGTGTACCTTTGGCTATGTATGTTTTCACCGAAAAAAATAACAAAGGTCGAGAAGGGAGACGGTTGACGTGTGGTGGGGTTGTTAACCAATGTCATAAAACAATATGTGTACTACTGTTTCATGAGAAACTATTTGTTCTGTAAACGTTCACAAAGTACAATTAAAAAAAAAAATTCCCAGTCCTGCGCCATCCTCACAATCCTTGCTATGTTTGAGACCATTGTTGCAGCCACTATGTCAATTCATTTTGTCGGGGGTCTTTTTCGTCTTTACTGACCCTCTACATACCAAGCACGACGTCCCTCTCCAGGGACTGGTCCCTCCTGATAACATGTCCAAAATATGTGAGATGAAGTCTCGCCATCCTTGCTTCCAAGGAGCACTCTGGCTGTACTTCTTCCAAGACAGACTTGTTCATTCTTCTGGCAGTCCGTGGTGTATTCAATATTCTTCACCAACACCATAATTAATTGCAGCAGATTTACCCAATGCAATACATTGATTTCTTAACTGCCGCTTCCATGAGCACTGATTGCAGATCCATGTAAAAAGAAATCCTTGACAACGTCATTCTTTCTCTGTTTATCGTGATGTTGCTTATTGGTCCAGTTGTGAGGATTTTTGTTTTCTTTATGTTGAGGTGTAACCATATTGAAGGCTGTAGTCTTGTACTTCATCGGTAGGTGCTTCAAGGACTCTTCACTTTCAGCAAACAAGGTTGTGTCATCTGCATATTGCCAGTTTTTAATGAGTCTTTCTCCAATCCTGATACCACGATCTTCTTCATATAGTCCAACTTCTCAGATTATTTGCTCAGCATACAGATTGAACAAGTATGGCAAAAGAATACAACTCTGAGGCACACTTTTCCTGACTTTAACCCACACAGTGTCTCCCTATTCTGTTCGAATAAATGCCTCTTGGTCTTTGTACAGGTTACTCATGAGCACAATTAAGAGTTCTGGAATTCCTGTTCTTTGCAATGTTATCTATAATTTGTTATGATTCACACAGTCAAATGCCTTTGCATAGTCAATAAAACACAGGTAAACATCCTTCTGGTATCTCTGCCTTCGCTCGAGATCCATCTGACATCATCAATGATATCCCCCAGCTTGAACTTCTGGCATTTCCTTGTCAATGTATTGCTGTAACCACTTTTGAATGGTCTTCAGCAAAATTTTACTTGTGTGTGATAATAATGATTAAAAAAAAGAAACAAAAAACCCAAACCTGTTGCCATCAAGTCGATTCTGAACTCAAGCGACCCTATAGGACAGAGTAGAGCTGCCCCATAGGGTTTCCAAGGAGCAGCTGGTGGATTTGAACTGCTGACCTTTTGGTTAGCAGCCAACCTCTTAACCACTGCACCACCAGAGCTCTGGATATTAATGATACTGTTCAATAATTTCCACATTCTGTTGGATCACCTTTCTTTGGAATGGGCATAAATATGGATATCTTCCAGACAATTGGCCAGGAAGTCACCTTCCAAATTTCTTGACATAGACAGGTGAGCTCCTCCAGCGCTGCAGGTGCTCACTTATCTATGTCAAGAAATTTGGAAGATGGCTTCCTGGCCAACGAACTGGAAGAGATCCACATTTGTGCAGGAATACACAGAGTCACTGCACCAAAATAATTGGTCAATGTTCAACCATTCCAGGAGGTACCATGTGATCAAGAACTGATGCTATTGAAGGAAGAAGTCCAAGCTGCATTGAAAAGAATGATGAAAAACAAGGCTCCAGGAATTGATGGAATACGAATTGAGATGTTTTAACAAATGGATGCAGCTCTGGAGGGTTCAGGTTAGGTGTAGATTTTTGGGTATTTATCCTGCTTGGTGTTCTGTAAGCTTCCTGGAACTGTGGTTTGTAGTCTGTTAACAATTTTGGAAATTTCTCAGTCATTATTACTTCCAGTATTTCTTCTGTTCCATTTTCTCTTTCTTTTCCTTCTGGTATTCTTATTACATATGTGTTATATCTTTTGTAATTGTCCCAGAATTTGGGTATTCTGTTCCTTTTTTTTTTTTTTTTTTCAGTGATTTTTCTCTTTGTTTTTCAGCTTGGGACTGAAAACTCTGTTCAAGCTCACTAATTCTTTCCTCAGCTATGTCTAGTCAACTGATGAGCATATTGAAGGCAATTTTCACTTCTGATACAGTTTTTTTCCTAGACTTCCCTTTTGATAATTTGAGTTTTCATCTCTCTGCTTACATTACCCATCTGTTCTTGCATGTAGTTCAATTTTTCCATTAGAACTTTTATCATATTAATCATGATTGTTTTAAATTTCTAGTCTGATAATTCCAAAATCTCTTCCACATATGAGTCTGTTTCTGATGTTTGCCCTGTCTCTTCAGACTGTGTTTTTGCCTAAGAACAGTTGTTTTTTTCAGCTTTTTTCTTCTTGTGAGAGCAAAAGAGATGACTTCAAAACTCTTTACGTGCTAGACCAGAAACTGGAAGTCTATACCACCTTTCCTTTTGATAGCAGTTTCACTTGACATATATTAATATAATAAAGGAGAACATTAAAAACTAATTCTAGTGAGAAAGGTAAATAAATGAGCTCATCAAATATAAATATGAAGTTAATATGGAAGACTAATTTGTGAAAAGAATAATGGCCTCTTGAGACTTTCCAGCCAAGAGCTGATGCCTGCATTCTACAATCAGCACTCAAAAGCCTACAGTGCTCCTTCCTATAAGGCTTGTTTCCCACTATGCCTGTGCACAGAATAGTATAATACAATAAGATTGTTCATTTTCCTTGAATATCCTTTTAATGTATAATTGTTTCCAAATTAGATTTAATGGCAGACTTGTGGTAGTTAAGAATCCAGAAACTCATGTCCCTTCCTGAAGGTTTGTGTTTTTTGAATTTTAAAAACTAAGGTCAATTTTACCTGTAATGGCTCCCAGTAAGATGCCTTTATATAGTGCTAAACAAAACATCCCATGAAAATTTTATGCTCCCCCCGTTGTCTGAGGTACATTCTGAATGGTGGCTATGCTTCTTGCGAATGTGTTAGGAATCTTCTTAAAACTGTTAGACTCAGAATATGGGTTAACCTCTTAAAAAAAAAAAAAAGGGGAATACAAGCATCTACTGTCAATAGCATCTATTTAAGAATATGCATTCCTGTCAAATCGACTGGATGACAGTGGGATTGGTTTGGTTTATCCCTGTCAAAAGGAGCCCTGGTTGCTCAGCAGTTAAACACTTGGCTGCTAACCTAAAGGTTGGCTCTTCAAACCAACCAGCTGCTCCATGGAAGAAAGATGTGGCAGTCTGCTTCCATAAAGATTATAGTCTTGGAAACCCTATGGGACAGTTCTACTCTGTTCTATAGGATCGACATGAGTTGAAATCAACTCGACAGCAATGGGTTTTTGGGTTTGATATCCCTGTCAAAGTCTCTCAACTTCAAAAAAAAAAACTGTAAAAAAATGAGACAAAGATTAAAATTTACACTATTTCCAACAGCTGGTATTAGAATATTAGAAGAGTTTCACTGAAAAGAATTTCCACCGAAGACTTTCTTTTCCATTAAAAGTAAGAGTGATGAAAATGAGTTGGAAAAAACAAACACACGTACACATTACAAAGAAAGACTGCTGGTAAGAGAATTATCAGAAATCACATTGCTTTCTCCCTAACCCCACACCACTGTAGGCTGCCTGGGTTTATGATAAAGAAAAAAATTCTCTATACATCTGTGTAGATAAAAATTATTACAAAGAAATATTCACTTAGTTTTTAAAGGAAAGAATTAAAATGCTAAGAATATTATAATTAGTTGTGTTATATCTCCTGTGTGACACTAACAGAATAAACTTCTAAGACAGACCTTAGAACCCAAAAATTTCAACTTCTAGGAAATAAAAACATATGTCCACACAAAATCTTATATATCAATATTGATTGCAGCATTATTCATAACAGCCAAAAAGGTGGAACAACCCAAGTATCCACCAGCTGATGAATGAAAAACAAAATGTGGTTTATCCATACAATGAAATATTATTTAGATATAAATAGGAATGAAGTACTGTTCATGCTACAACATAGACAAATCTTGAAAACATTATGTTAAGTGAAAAAAAAATACAAAAGGTCACCTATTGTATGATTTCTTTATATAAAATATCCAGAACAGGCAAATCTACAGGGAGAGAAAGTAAATTGCCAAGGGCTGTGGGAGGGGAAGAATAGGGAGTGTCTACAAATGAGTATTAGGTTTCTTTTTTGGGGATGATGGGAATATTCTGGAATTAGATAGTATTAGGTAATAGTGATGGTTGCATAACTGTGGGGATATACTAAAAAAACAAAATTTTACACTTTAATAGGGTGAATTTTGTGATATGTGAGTTATATCTCAATAGAGAAAAATATAAAGGGCTTAGAAAATATATCCCTGATATGTTCTTGAAAAACAAATTATTTGGAAACATATTTCAGCCAATTAAGATACAAATAAAATATAAGAATACAGAAATCATAACATGAATAATCTTGTTATTAAATAGAGTAACAAACAGAATAACACCTTGGTCATCCTTTGAGATAAAGCAATGATAGCCATGCTGTATATGCAGAACAAGACTTCCTCTTCTGCTGTCCCCCACTGACACCCCTCCATGTGCCTAAGCTAAAGGTTGTTATATAAAACTTGACCTTTAGAACCACTGTTGTGGTCAGGTGCCATCAAGTCAGTTCTGACTCATAGTGACCCTATGTATAACAGAATGAAACACTGTCCAGTCCTGCACCATCCTCACAATCATTGTTATGCTTGAGCCCATTGTTGCAGCCTCTGTGTCAATCCATCTCATTGAGAGTGTTCCTCTTTTTTGCTGACCCTCTACTTTATCAAGCATGATGTGCTTCTCCAGGGACTTGTCTCTCCTGATAACATGTCCAAAGTTTGTGAGACGAAATCTCGCCATCCTCACTTCTAAGGAGCATTCTGGCTGTACTTCTTTCAACACAAATTTGTTCATTCTTCTGGCAGTCCATGGTATAGTCAATATTCTTTGCCAACACCATAATTCAAACGCATCAATTCTTCTTCAGTCCTCCTTATTCATTGTTCAGCTTTCACATTCATATGAGTGGATTGAAAACACTATGGCCTGAGTCACGCTTTTTATCACTTTTAAGATATCTTTTGCAGCATCTTTGCTTAATGTAATACATCATTTGATTTCTTGAATACTGCTTCCGTGGGCATTGATTGTGGATCCAAGTAAAATGAAATCCTTGACAACTTCTGTCTTTCGCCGTTTATCATGATGTTGCTTATTGGTCCATTTGTGAGGATTTTTGTTTTCTTTATGTTGAGGTGTAACCATATTGAAGGCTGTGGTCTTTGATCCCTCATCAGTAAGTGCTTCAAGACCTCTTCACTTTCAGCAAGCAAGGTTGTGTCATCTGCTTATGGCAAGCTGTTAATGAGTCTTTCTCCAATCCCGATACCTCATCCTTCTTCATAGTCCAGCTTCTCTGATTATTTCCTCAGCCCACAGATTGAATAAGTATGGCAAAAGGATACAACCATGACACACACCTTTCCTGACTTTAAACCATGCAGTATCCCCTTGTTCTGTTAGAATGACTGCTGCTTTGTCTAAGTACAGGTTCCTCATGAGCACAATTAAGTGTTCTGGAATTCCCATTCTTTGCAATGTTAGCCATAATTTGTTATGATCCACACAGTCAAATGCCTTTGCATAGTCAATAAAACACAGGTAACCCTCTTTCTGGTATTCTCTGCTTTCAACCAGGATCCATCGGACATCAGCCATGATATCCCTCGTTCCATATCTTCTTTTGAATCTGGCTTGAATTTCTGGCAGTTCCCTGTCAATGTATTGCTGTAAACACTTTTGAATGATTTTCAGCAAAATTTTACTTGTATGTGATATTAATGATATTGTTTGATAATTTCCCCATTCTATGGGATCACCTTTCTTTAGAATGGGTACAAATATGTATCTCTTCTAGTCGATTGGGCAGGTAGCTGTCTTCAAAATTTTTTGACATAGACGAGTGAGCCCACCCAGCACTGTATCTCTTTGTTGAAACATCTCAACTGGAATTCCGTCAGTTCCTGGAGCCTTGTTTTTTGTCAGTGCCTTCAGTGCATCTTGGATCTCTTCCTTCAGTCCCAGGGGTTCTAGATCATATGCTACCTCCGGAAATAGTTGAATGCTGAGCAGACTAGAAGTTTCAGAATCTGTGGAAATGGTCTCTTGATAGATCAGATAACACTTCTGAGCTGAGAAAAACAATAATAAACTTTGAAATTAATTTTTTAAAAACATATATACCAAGGCATGGTCAACATGGCAGAGTAGTTAGACACTTCCTATATCCCTCTTACAACAAAGACCTGGAAAAACAAGTGATCTGATTCTATGTGAACATCTGGGAGCCCTGAACAAGGCAAGGTTAAAAACTCCATCTGAGCGATACGGGTGAGGAAGACCGTTTGGAAGAGATGAGGAGGGCTAGAGCCACAGAGGCGAAACTGCAGAGCCACAGCCACACCGGTCCACGGTGAAGCAGGCAAACAGCTGTGCTGTGCGCGTGCTCAGGAAGCAGTTTCCACATCGAGGGAGACCCGGCAGCAGAGATTTTCCTTGGACACTCCGAACCAGGGAAGAGCACCTCCCAAGAGGCTAGGATAAGAACATGCGTGCACCCTTTCATGGGGATTAATTAAAAAAAAAAAAAAAAAAAGCCCATTTGGGAAAAACCTCTCTCCCTTTTACCTCATCCCTCCGCGCTCTGCACCGGGAGTCTGCTGGGCCAGAAGTAGATCCCAAAAGGCGCCCGAACCCATTCTCCTGGCCTTGGAGAGCGAACGAATAAGCTGCTGGCTCCCCTAGACCAGGAACATAGGGTCGGCAAAGCTCCTTTGCTGGCCACAGGTATCAGGGGTCCGCAGACTCTGAGTGCCTTACACCCCTGTATAGACTTGTGGGGACCCATCTCAGCAGCATTAGCTCTCATTAGTACAACAGGGAAAACATCTGAAGTTTAACTTCAACTGCTTCAGCTGTGAACGGGCAGATTTGTGACCCTCGAAACAGCCTGTCCTTTAAGTAGGCACTTTTATTGATCTGCAGCAGGGTCTTGAGGACTGGTGGTAGCACCTAAAATGCCTAGTCACCTGCTACAGGAGTTCAAGAAAAAGTGGTGCCCTCGAGTCTTTACAGCCAACAGAGTGGGGTGCTCTTAGTCTGGCTGCAAAACTCACCTACTTACTCACCCTAGAGAATAGGGACACACTTTCCTTTCAGACTCTCAGGGGCAGCCATCAACCCCCTGCCTGGCTCAGCACATGATCCCCTACCACAGCCAGAGTCCAGTGCCTACACCAATCACCCATGCCTCTCTAGGACTGAGGGTGAGAGATTGCATCACACACTTGGTGACTGACAGCCTAAACACACGAGCTGAACCCATACAGGAAAATTTAATGGACTCCTGTGTGCACATACTTAGTTAAAGAACTAACTACCTGGTGACAGGATGTTAGAGATCCAAAGGTGTCAAAAATCAAACTAGTGAACACAAGCAGGTTATTTGGGCATATGAAAACAAAATGAGAAGCTAAGTCTCACTAAACAAATACAAAATTAAATTACAATAAATATTAATGGCTAGGAGACAACATTCAATATCAAGACACTTAAAGAGGCAGTCCATGATGGCTTCAGCAAGCTCCCGAAATAAAGAATCAATAAATTCTCTGGAGGAAGAGAACTTCTTGGAATTACCAGAGGCAGAATACAAAAGATTAATATAAAGAACTCTTCTAGATATAAGAAAGGAAATTCTAGAGAATGCAGAAACATCCAGGGAACATACAGACACAGTAGTAGCGGAACTTAAAAAAGTTATTCAAGAACTTAATGCCAAATTTAATAGGCTGCAAGAATCCATAGAGACACTGCAATCAGAAATCCAGAAGATTAACAATAAAATTTCAGAATTAGATAACTCAATAGAAAGTCATAGGAGCAGAATTGAGGCACTAGAAGTTAGAATTAGTGACATTGAAGGTAAAGCTCTTGACGCCAACTTATTAGAGGAAAAATCAGATAAAAGAATTAAAAACAACAAAGAAACTCTAAGAGTCATGTGGGACTCTATCAAGAGAAATAACCTACTAGTAATTGGAGTACCAGAACAGGGGGAATAACAGAAAATACAAAGAAAATTGTTGAAGATTT
The DNA here is from genome assembly GCF_000243295.1 of Trichechus manatus latirostris. Classification (NCBI taxonomy): domain Eukaryota; kingdom Metazoa; phylum Chordata; class Mammalia; order Sirenia; family Trichechidae; genus Trichechus; species Trichechus manatus. The sequence continues at coordinate 4,351,993 of NW_004444105.1, forward strand.
GTTGACAGAAAACTTCCCTGATATCATGAAAGGTAAGAAGATATCTCTCTAAGATGCTCATCGAACCCCAGATAAGGTAGATCCCAAAAGAAAGTCACCAAGAGATATTATAATCAAACTTACCAAAACCAAAGATAAAGAGAGAATTTTAAGAGCAGCTAGGGATAAAAGAAAAGTCATCTACAAAGGAGAGCCAATTAGAATAAGCTCGGACTACTCAGCAGAAACCATGCAGGCTAGAAGGCAAGGGGATGACATATTTAAAGCCTTGAGGGAAAATAACTGTCAGCCAAGAGTTATATATCCAGCAAAACT
>NW_004444105.1:4358078-4387126 GCF_000243295.1 Trichechus manatus latirostris
GAAGAACTAGATGGTGCCCGGCTACCACCAATGAACGTCCTGACAGGGAACACAATAGAGGGTCCCTGATGGAGCAGTAGAACCATGGGATGCAGAACTCAAATTCTAGTAAGACTATCAGACTTAATGGTCTACGACTGGAGGCGCCCCGGAAAGCATGGCCCCTGGTTTCTCCATCACCCCAGAACTAAAACAATTTCCGAGGCCAACTTTTCAGACAGGGATTGGATTGGACTGTGGGACATAAAGGGATACTTATGATGAATGTGCCTCTTAGACAAGTAGATACAAAAGACCAAAGGGGCAGCTTCTGTCAGAGGTGAGATGGGAAGGCAGAGGGAGTTAGGAGCCGGTTGAATGTTCATGGGGAATCAGGGGCAGAGGGGAGGAGTGTGCTGTCACAGAATGGGGTGAGCGGTTGGGATCTCATAACAATGTAAGTAAAAAAAAAATTCTGTATGGGGAAAAAAAAAAACATATATAGTAAAGACTTGATATCCCTTTATAATGAATAGGATGCAGTAGAGAGAAGGAAGATGGTGAGTAGGAACTTGTCTGTCCATGTGGAAATTTATCCATAGAAGTATAACAGTACTAGAAAAATGGTAAAGTCACAGTTCCAAAAAGAATGATTTCCAGATGCTTATTGACCTCCAGAGGGATGAAAAGACAGGAACTCGCAACAAAGAGAAAATACAAAAAGAATCAAATGCAAATCCTAGAAGTGTTTTTAGTGCTAAATTAAAAAAAAAAAAAAATCACCGAATGAACCTACCAGCAAAATGTAGATAAGAAGAAGTCAATTAACTTGAAAATGGAACAATAGAAATTATTCAGTATGTATACAAAATTATAATAGATCCTCAGAGACCAGCAGGGCAATATCAAAAAGTCTAATATACTATAATTATATTTTATACAATTTCAGAAGAAGAGGAAAGAGAATGAATCAGAATAATATTTGAAGAAATAATGGCAAAAAAACCTCAATTTTGGGAAAGACATGAATTTATATATTCAAGAAGCACCACAAGGAGAATAAATATTAACAAAACAATGCCAGTACATACATAGCCAAACTGCTGAAAACCTAAGAGAAAATTTTGAAAGCAGCCAGGGAAAGACAGCACATCACATTCAGGGAGCAGTGTTTTGAATGGCCTCTGACTTCTTATCAGAGACCAAGCCAGGAAGCCAGGAAATGGTGGGATAACATCTTTAAGGTAAGAAAAACTGTCAAACCAGTGAAAATATCCTCCAAGAATTAAGATAAAATAAAGGCATTTAAAAAGAAGAGGAGGACAAAAACTAAGAATTTGTTGCCAGCAAACATGTGCCACAAGAAATTCTAAAGAAAGTTATTCAGGCTGAAGTGCAATGATACCAGAGGGGAACTCAGATTTTCAGGAATAACTGAAGAGCACTAGAAATGTTAAAAATCTAGACACATATAAAATACTATTTTTAGCTTTAATTTCTTTAAAATACATTTGACTACTTAAAGCAAACATTATAACATCATTTAGTGGGATTTATAATGTATACAGATGTAATGCATATGACCACTATAGCATAAAGAATCACAGGAAGTATGGTAAATGGACCTATATGGTCACAAGGTTTTCACATTTCATGAAATATGCAATTCTGACTTCAAGTAGATTGCAAAAGGTTAAAAAGGCACATCATAATCCCTAGAACAATTACACAAAAATAAGGCAAATAAGTAGCAATAACAAAGCTTAACAGATAAATTAAAATGGAATTCTAACAAATATTTGAAAGTCAAAAGACAAGAAAGGAGGAACAAAGAACTAAAACACAAAGGAAACAAATAAAATACAAATAATGACATAATTATAACTACATACAGCTATTGGAGTAAACACTCCAAGAAATAGACAAGTCCACAGCCACAGTAAAAGATTTTTAACACTCTTCTCCCACCAACTGATAGGATAACTACATAAAATATAAGTACACAGATTATCGAAATGCATTATCAACTATCTTTCTTTGATTGATATTTACAACACAAATGCAGAATGCACATTGCTTCCAAGCACACATACCAAACCAAAAAACCAAACTCTTCGCCGTGGAGTCAATTCCGATTCATAGCAACTCTATAGGACAGAGTAGGCTTTCCAAGTAGTGCCTGGTGGATTTGAGCTGCCGACCTTTTGGTTAGTAGCCATAGCTCTTAAGCATTAGGCCAGCAACGTTTCCAAAGCACACATAGTACACTAAAAAAAAAAAAGGACTATATGCAGTCACAAAACAAGTCTAAATAGATTTAAGAGAATTGAAGTCACAAAGAGGAATGTTTTCTGACCACAACAGAATATAATTAAAATCAATAACAATAAGATAATTGGGAAATCCTTATATATTTGAAAACTAAATAGCACACTTCTAAATGATCCATGGATCAAATAAAAAATCACAAAGGAAGTTAGAAAACATTTCTGAATCAGAATAAAAATACAACACATCAAAATTTGTGGGGTGCAGACAAAGAAGTGTTTAGAAGGCAATTTATAGTTTTAAATGTCTATATTAAATAAGAAGAAAGTTCTAAAACTAATGAGTAAGTTTCCACTTTATGAATTACAAAAAGAAGAGGAAAAGTAAACCCCTTGTAAATAAGAGGGAAGAAACTTCCTCAGTCTAGTAAAATGTATCTGAAAAGAGCCTACAGCTAATTTCATACTTAATGGTGAAACATGGAACATTTTCTAAGATCTGGAACAAGGCAAGAAGGTCCACTGTTTGACTTCTATGTAACGTTGTACTGGAGGTCCTAGATGTCGCAAGAAGGCAATAAAAAGAAATAAAATCATAAAAATCAGAAAGAAAGAAGTGAAATTGTCTTTATTTGCATGTAACATGATTGCTTATATTTAAAAAGTCCAACAACTACTGAAGCATTGAGTGATTCTAACAAAGTTGCAGGATATAAATTGTTGTTAGCTGCCGTCAAGTCCATTTTGATTCATGGCCACCCCATGTGTGCAGAGTAGAACTGTTCAATAGGGTTTTCAAGGCTGTGACCTTTTTGAAGTTGATCACCAGGTCTGTTTTCCAAGGCATCTCTGAGTGGGTTCAAATCTCCAGTCTTTTGGCTAGTAGTCAAACATTTGCACCAAGATTAATATATAAATATGAAAATTAAATATTTAATATTAAAATATAAAAATTCTTACATGCAAACTGAAAAATAAAAATTTAAAAAATAAAATTACAATACCACCAAACAATATAAAATTCTTAGGAATAAGTTAAGCAGAAGATGGGTAAAACATCTGCCTTTAAAACTACACAACACTGTTCAGAGGAATTAAAGGAGACTTAAATAAATGGAGAAATACACCATGTTCAGCGATTGCAAGTCTCAGTATTGTTATGATGTCAATTCTCCCCCAAACTGATCTATAGATTCATCGCAATCATAATCATACTCCCAACAGGATTTTTTTTTCTTGTAGGTATTGACAAACTGATTGTAAAGTTTTTAAAGAAATGATAGAGGACCTAGAATATCTGAAGAACTCATGTAAAAGAATAATTAAATTGGAGGACTTAAAACTATCTGACTTTAAAACTTAATATAAAACTGATAATCAGGATAGATAACACAAGTAAGGATCAACAAATAGATCAATAGAAAAGAATAGAGAGCCTAGAAATAGACCCCCCCACTTAAATAATAATATTTTTGAAAAAAATTACCAAAGTAATTCATTGGAGAAAAGTTAGTCTTTTCAACAAATAAAACCAGAATAACTGGGTATCTTTATGGGGGTTGGGGGAGGAGGAAATGAAATTCAATCCATACATCATGTCATACACAAAAATTAAATCAAGATGGACCATAGACCTAAATGTAAAATCTAAAACCCTAAAGCGTTTAACAGAAACATGGAATAGCATCCTGTTTTGGAGGTAGGGCAAATATTTCCCATGTTACCGATAGCAATAATCATGAAAGAAAAAATTAATTAAAAATTAGACTTCCTCAAAATTAAAATGTTCTTCTCATGAACACACCATTAAGAAAATGAATGAGCTTTACAGACTGCGACAAAAATTCACAAAACATCTTTACCTGTCAAACAACTAGCATCCATGATATAAACAGAATTCCTACTACAGAATACAAACAACTCAGTAAAAAACAGGCAAAATTTCGAACAAAAACTTCACAAAAGAAGCTGTAGAAGTGACCAATAAACACGTGTAAAGGTATCCACCATCATTAGTCATCAGGGAAATGCAAATTAAAACCACACTGAGATAGCACTACACACACACAGAATGATTAAACTCCGATAGACCGGTAACACTAAATGTTGGTGAAGATGAGGAGCAGCTCAAATTCTTATACATTGTTGGTGGGAGTGTTAAATGGTACAACTACTCTGGAAGATGGACTTTCAGTTTCTGAAAAAACTAACATATACTCTTTGAGCCAAAAATTGCACTCCTAGGTATTTAAGCAAAAGAAATGAAAGCAAGCAGTTTAAAAGCAATTTTTTTTTTTTTGTAATAGCCCTGAAATGAATTTAACTGTGTCCTCCAAAAATACGTGTTGTAAATCCTAACTTCTACACCTGTGGTTATAACCCCATTTGGGAATGAGTTTTCGTTATGCTACCAGGCCATATCATTGTAGGGTGTACTTTAAGCCAATCACCTTTGAGATATAAGAAGAGCACATTAGGACAGAGAAGCAAGCAGGCAGAGAGGGGGTAAGATAGATGCCATACCACATGAAGATCACCGTGATTGCCAAGGAATAGAAGCTGAAAAGAGAGAAGTACCTTCCCTCAGAGCCACGCAGAAAGAAAACCTTCCCCTAGAGCTGGCACACTGAATTCGGACTTCTAGCTTCCTAAACCACGAGAAAATAAATTTCTGTTTGTTAAAGCCACGCGCTTGTGGTATTTCTGTTATAATAGCACTAGACAACTAAGACAAATACAAATCTGAAAACAGCCTAGGTGTCTGTCCATCAATAATAGAATGGATGAACAAACTGTGGTATATTCACACAATGGAATACTACTCAGCATCAAAGACAAAAAGACAATGAATACATACAACAAACAGCTTGGATGAATCTCAAAAACACAGTTCTGAGTGAAAAAAGTCTACACAAAAGAATACAATCTGTAGGATTTAACATATAGATTTCTAGAACAGGTAAACCTAATCTATGGTGGAAAATAATCACAATAGTGATTATTAACAGTGATCCTAATACCTCACGGTGTTAGGAGTAGGGATTAACTGGGGAAGGGAATGAGGAAATTCTTGGGGTAAAGATAATTAATGTTTCATATCTTAATAGGGATTTAGGTTACACGGGGTATCATTTTTCAAAACTAAGCTAATGTACACTTAAGATTTGTATACCTCATTATATGTAAATTTTACATTAAAATTATAATAAACTATTATTATACAACAATGTATAATAATATAGAATGCATATTATATTTGATATTGTCATATATTATCTATGTTATAGTTGATGAAATATGATATATTATTTATAATAAAAATTATAAATAAATATTGAACTCTAATGATATAAAGTATTTAGGGAACATTATACAGATGTCTGCAATTTACTTTGATGGACAGAGGGCTAGATAGATGGATAGATGTGTAGTAAAACAAATATAATAGAATGTTAATGGTAGAATCTTGGTAGTAGATATATGGGTTTTTACTGCAAAATTCTTCCAAGTTTGTTGTATGCTGAAAGAATTTCAAAATAAAAATATTAGATATTCTTATGAAGAACACATTTCTTATGGAGATTTATATATCTATTTGCACATGTTTTTGTACAAGCATATACACATATATGTGTGTTTAGCACAATTTAGGGATCACAGTGATAGAAATGAAATAAAATTACTGAGGCCATGTTCTACATTATAAAAACCTCAGAACCTTGAATGTACATTTGTCCATGCATTGGACCTAAAATTGTTTTCTGAAGAAACTTTTGGCTCAGCTTAAATGATCTCTCTTGAGCCTCTCTACAGGGAGACCACTTACTCAGAGAGGTGTCATCTCTGGACACCTCATTCTTCAAAGAGCATTCTCACATCACCTTCAGTTCATAGTCAAAGCACACAAATATTTCACCAACAACGAAGGTTTGGGGTTTTTTCTTTCTGATAATGCTCAAAAAATGATACATGACCATTCACTCATTGAAAGATACATGTATCCTTGGATCAAGCCAGATTACCATGGAGATGAGTATATTTCAGCAGAAGAGTAGATGTGATATTGCTAGACTCCTTCCTAGATCTGGCATTGTGCTGTAAACTTGTGATGAAGGACGTATGTACAAACTTCAGTGGTATAAATATCACAAGGATGTGCTTTGACATCATAGTCCAATACCATACAACACCTCCATTATGAGAAGCAAAAATAGAAATTTCACTGTTTTCAGTATCAGGAAAAGTTTTACTTATTTTGAGCTGCTGGATTAGTATTGTATGGATAGTGTGAATATTATAGCTATCTGTTTGGCTGCCAGGAAGCTCAGAGCCAAATTTGTGCACCTTGCAGAACAATCCAGTAATTAGTACCCTTAGATAATAAGCACCGTAGAGTCAAAAAGTTTTCCTACTCTTATTTTCCCTTCCCCATATTTTCTATTTGCATTTTTTATTCTAGAGTATGTTGGCTTTCATTGTGATGGGCCAGATCCTTTTTCAAATGAGAGTTACTATTTTTAACTCAAATTGCCTACTATAACAATTTTCCCATTAATATAATATTTAGTGATAAAGTTCTAATTTACCGTCACTGTCCCTCTGTTCAACTAGTTACATTTATTTGATATTATATTTGATGCTTTAAAAACCACAAAAATAATTGCATGCATCCCACTGAAGTAATTAAGATAAAGCAAGTAAAGGGCTTATTATAAGGAAGTAAGAAAGGAAGGAAAGAAGGAGAAAAGAAGGAAAGAGGAAGGGAGAGAGGAGAAAGGGATGGAGGGAGGGATGAAAATATTCCAGTAAAGAATGTTCTAGAACTCCAGCCCAAGGACCAGGAAAGATGTAAAATATTGCTGAATGTGATGGTTGAGGTTATGTGTCAACTTGGATAGGCCATGATTTCTCACTGGTTTGGCAGATGTTATGTAATCATACTCCATTTTGAGATCTGATGTGAGCAGCCACTTTCTGGGACCTCCCTGAAGGAGAGCTGTGAAGGGAAATCCTCCAGTGGGCAAAACATCAAGCAGTGCACATAGTTGTTCACTTTACTTGGAAGGAGAGATGGCCAGATGTGCGATTGTATACTGATTCACGGGCTGTGCCCAATGGTTTGGTTGGATGGTCAGGGACTTGGAAGAACCTGATTGGAAAATTGGTGACGAGGAAGTATGGGGAAGAGTTATGTGGATAGACTTCTCTGAATGGGCCAAAGAAATGAAGATATTTGTCTCATGTGAACGCTTACAAAAGGGTGACTTCAGCAGAGGAGGATTTTAACAATCAAGTGGATAGGATGACGGGTTCTGTGGAAATCAGTCAGCCTCTTTCCACAGCTACTCCTGTCATTGCCCAATGGGCTCATGAACAAAGAGGCCATGGTGACTGGGATGGAGGTTATGCATGGCCTCAGCAACATGGACTTACACTCACCAAAGCTGACTTGGCTACAGCCACTGCTGAGTGCCCAGTCTGCCAGCATCAGAGCCCAACACTGAGTCCCTGATATGGCAAGATTCCTAGAGGTGATCAGCCAGCAAACTGGATCACTTCATCGTGGAAAGGGCGGTGTTTTTTTCTTACTGGGACAGACACTTACTCTGGATATGGATTTACCTTCCCTACATGCAGTGCTTCTGCCAGCTAGGTGGCAATACCTTGCAGGGTTGGGGCAATATTCTTCAGGAGGCTGTATATGCTCTAAAATAGCATCCAATATATAGTGCTGTTTCTACCATAGCTAACATTTATGGGTCTAGGAATCAAGGGGTGGAAATGGGAGTGGCACCACTCGCTAGCACCCCTAGTGACCCACTCACAAAAGTTTTGCTTCCTGTCCCAGAGATCCTATGCCCTGCGGGTCTAGAGGTCTTAGTTCCAAAGGGAGGAATACGCCTACCTGAAGACACATCACTGATTCCATTGAAATGGAAGTTAAGAGTGCCACCTGGCCACTTGGGGCTCCTCATGCCTCTGGATCAACAGGCAAAGAAAGGAGTTACTGTAGTGGCTAGTGTGATTGATCCTGATTAGTAAGGGGAAATCAGATTGATATTACCTATTGGAGGTAGAGAAGAGTGCGTCTGGAATAAAGGAGATCCCTTAGGACATCTCTTAGTACTATCATGACTTGTGATTAAAGTCAATGGAAAACTACAGCAACCCAATTCCAACATGATTACTAATGGCCCAGACACTTCAGGAATGAAGATTTGGGTCACCCCACCAGGCAAAGAAGCATGGCCAGCTGAGATGCTTGCTGAGGGCAAAGAGAATAGGGAATGGGTAGTGGAAGAAGGTAGCTCTAAATACCAGCTACAACCATGTGACCAGTTGCAGAAAAGAGGACTATAATTGTTTGGAGTATCTCTTACCTGTTTTGTTATATGTGTATGTGTGTATCTATGTTTATATCTGTATATATCCAAATACCTTTGATTTCTTCCCTCCCTATTCCATTGTTGTTGTTGTTGTTAGGTGCCATTGAATTGGTTCTGACTTATAGCGACCCTACGTACAACAGAACAAAACACTGTCCTGTGCCGTCCTCACAATCGTTTTTATGCTTGAGATCATTGTTGCAACCACTGTGTCAGTCCATTTCGTTGAGGGTCTTCCTCTTTTTCGTAGACCCTCTACTTTACCAAGCATGATGTCCTTCTCCAGGGACTGATCTCTACCGGTAACATGTCCAAAGTATGTAAGATGTAGTCTCGCCATTCTTGCTTCTAAGGAGCATTCTCGCTGTACTTCTTCCAAGATGGATTTGTTCGTTCTTTTGGAAGTCCATGGTATATTACTTTATATTCCTTTACTTATAAAATATAAGATGTAAAACGGGCTAGTGTTTTCAATTATACACATGTTACTTGTATCATGTTAGGCACAAGTATGACTTTATAATTATCTTTATTTAGAGATTATGTATGGTTTAAGGAGATGTGTACAGGTGCACAAGGGGTGAACTGTGATGGTTAAGGTTATGTGTCAACTTGGCTAGTCCATGATTCTCACTGGTTTGGCAGATATTATGTAGTCATCCTCCATTTTGTGATGTGATGTGAGCAGCCAATCAGTTGAAAGGGGAGTTTCATTGGGGGTGTGGCCTGCATCCACTATATATGGATGTTCTGGCAAAGCTTGCTGTTATAGATTGAATTGTGTCCTCCAAAAATGTTGTGTCAACTTGAATTCATGATTCTCATTATTGTGTTGTTGTCCACCATTTTGTGATTTGATGTAATTTTCCTATGTGTTGTAAATCCTAATCTCTGCCTGTGGTTAATGAGGTAAGATTAGATTATGTTAAAGAAGACTAGGGTGGGATGCAACACACTTACTCGGGTCACAGCCTTGATCTGATGTATGGAGAGTTTCCCTTGTGTGTGGCCTGCATCACCTTTCATTTTACAAGAAATAAAAGGAGACAGAATGGAGCAGAGAGATAAGGACCTCATACCACCAAGAAAGAAGTGCCGGGAGCAAAGGGTGGACCCGGGGTCCCTGCACTGAGAAGCTCCTAGACCAGGGGAAGATTGATGACAAAGACCTTCCCCCAGAACCAACAGAGAGAGAAAGACTTTTCCAGAAGCTGGCACCCTAAACTCAGATATCTAGCCTCCTAAACTGTGAGACAATAAATTTCTGTTTGTTTAAAGCCATCCACTTTGGGAATTTCTGTTATAGCAGCACTAGATAGCTAAGATACTCACCTCTCTTGATCCTGCATCCAACTCATCATCCTCTGACCTCTGGTTGTTGGGACGTGAGCCAGCAGCCTGCCATCTAATCTGCGATTTGGGTTCATCAGCCCCTGCAACCAGGTAAGTCAGGAGAAGCCTCCCGCCTGACCCCTGACCTACGGACTTGGTACTTGCCAGCATTCACAACTGTGTAACCCATTTCCTTGAAATAAATCTCTTTATATACATACATACATATATATATATATATATATATATATGTATATGCTTCACTATTTTTGCTCCTCCAGAGAACCCAGCCTAAGACACTGACTCTCTGGAATCCAACCAAATATAAATTTATTTAAGCACTTGCGTCCGGCAACCAATTAATCCAATATCTCCATAACCAAAGAAGAAAGAGCAGATTTAACTCTCTTACTGATAGTGAGTATTAGTGACCATACATCATATGGTCTTTACCAACTAGTTTTGAGGATTTTTTTTTTTAAGAAAAAAGTAGTCATCTCACACCTTTTCTTCTGAACAATCAATAGAAAACAAAAATATTTGTCACAAACTCCGTGTGGATTATGGGATAGATATTACACCATAAGAATCAAGAAATGAATAAACAGAACTCATAAAAGATTTTTTGTTATACCAAAAAATGGCAAACATTTTCTACAAATAGAGAGACATTTAAATTTATTAAGCAATAATGTTTTGAATGTCTATTATTCATGCCACACTACATCATATCAGGATAGTTGGAAAGGAGAAAAAATTTAAAAGTAGACAGCACAATATTTGTCCCATGGGGCCCTTAAAATTAAGTGAACAACCAGAAACACAGATCCATAAAATGCCCAAGAACACGTGCAAAGAGACCAAAAAAAAAAAAAAAAAAAACTAATCAACAGAAAGGTAATACTATGCTCTGTGTTTCAGGTGAGGAGCCCTGGTGGCACAGTGATTAAGAACTCTCAGCTCCTAACCTAAAGGTCAGCTGTTCAAATCCACTAGCCCTTCCTCAGCAACCTTGTGACGCAGTTCTACTCTGTCCTCTAGGGTTGCTTGAGTTGGGATTGACTTGATGGCACTGTTTTTTGTTTTTGGTGTGGTGGGGGTGGTGGTTGGTGTTTCAGATATTGAACAATAATGGGGAGGGGAAGACCAGCTGTATTAGATAGTTGAAGGACACTCCTTGGAGGACATGTGTTAGTCATGTCCTGGGAATTTAAAAAGTCTTATGGTAGATGTGCTAGTGCGTAATACCACAGTTCCATGAGTGTGGAGTGATTCATTGAGATTTAAATAATTTATATATATATATATATATATATATAATCTTTATAATTTAATAAGAGTAGGAATAAGTTTGGGATATACTCTCCTCTCCCTGCTCCCCAAGGGGGATCAGGCATTTCAATGCCCAGTACATGCTTTTATGACACATCTATCAATTTCCATTTAACTTTAATCACCAAGTGTAAACAATGCCTAGGCTTTTGACAAGGTAAAGTATGTTAAGTTCACTTTAAAAGTAAGTACAGGTAAGTGGAAAAAAAAGAAAAACAACTGTACCAAATATAATTACTCTTACACTAAAAAGTAAAATCATTTTTTACACAGACAGGAAAATCTTAAAATGCCCTAATCAATTTGCATCAGAAAAAGAAGTTTCCTAGCAATGAAACCACAGCAACACTGAACTTTGAATAGCATAATTTCTTTAAAATTATTAGTTGTTTAAAATCTTACTTGTGGATGAAGTTGGAAGGTCAGTTCCAAACCAGCCAAAGGAAAATTGAATCTTACATTGAAGAACTCACATCTAAAATCTTTATACATACACAGGACATAAAAAAAGAAGAAAAAACTTTCCACAAACTTTGAAACCACATGACTCCAACTTCAGTCCCTATAGCTACTTCTCCTTTTTTCCCTGTGTGTTCATATTCAAAACTGTCATGCTAATGTACACAGATTTATTTATTATAGGCAGGTGCTTTGCATTTAGTTCATCTTTGTGTACAACTGAATAGGAAATTTAGTATCTTTTTGTGAAAAATTGAATTTCTTTTCTATGACTTCCTTAAGGCTATAATCTACCATCATTTTGCAGAGAGGCTAAACTATTTTAATTATTTTTTGATACGTTTGCCATTAGTTTCTCCTATTTCCTCAAAATGTATTATGGTTCAATGGTAAAAACAAGAGATAAAATTCCAAGAGCCGAATTGTAAGAAAGAAACCTTGGCCTAGCATGCCCCTTTCAGATTATTGCCTTCTGAGAGGTGACCAGAACTCCACCAGGAAAACATAACAAGAGGGACATTTTAAAGCACTATTTGGTATAGTATTTGAATAGCATTAGTTTTTTATACTACCTTTAGTTATTTAATTATTATTGAAGAAGAAATTTCCATACTTACTGATTTTCAATGTTTGGGAATCAGATGAACTGTAGAGGATAAATCATTTTTTAGAAGTTAGTATTCCTGGAAAAGTGCAATAACCCATATCCAGTGATTATAAGGTAGTCTCTTGTTTTAATATTCTTCAAACTGACTTGAATTAATATTGAGATCTCATTCATCCCATCTTCAAAAAGGATCAATATTAGTTGTGTATACTTAAGCGAATAATAGAATAAAAAAAATTTTAAGAAATTTCTTTTGTAGTGTGAAATCTTCAGGCTTAACCTGCTGATAAATTTGGCTAAGTAAATAAGGATTATTAGCCACAAGCCAAACTGATCAAAATGTTCAGGGAGTTTCTTGGGAAAGAAAGTTAAAGGTGAGTCCTTCCCTGAGTTTCGCTTAAAAACAAAATCGGAAAAAAAAAAAAAGGACCCAATTTAAAGTGTAAGTAATGGAACTAAATGGCAAATATTTATAGCCATCTCTAATGACATTTATTGATCATTTATTAAAAAAAATCTAAGATTGATTCTCCAGAAAGATTATGAGAATATGCCAAATTTATTTTTAAAAAAATTGAAAACAATACAACAACAAGAATAACAAGCAAGCAAGCTGGGAGGTCCTAAAATGCCAAACCAAAACATTTATCCTGGAATCCCCTAATTAGGTTCCATTCCATTAAAAAAGTTCCTCAGTGCTGAACAAACTTCAAATATGTAATTCCTAAGAAAATAACAATAGAAAAATATCCACCACTAGTTTCAACCATCTGGTGATGCAACTTTCATCCAGAAGCAAGATTCATTTGCTAAAAACACAGCGGCACATTTCTGCCTTTATTCAGTCACAAAGTCAATACTGCCCTGTTTACGAAGTCTTAGAAAAAACAGTAAAAAGGTATTATCATTTAGGAAAGTTGCTAATGGTTAGCCTTACCTCCTAAACAGCTTGGTACTAGCTCTGGGTAGTATTGATACCTGCACTCAAATATATTTGAAAAGCAAATCACCCAGCACCCAATAAAAGATGGAGCTCTCTTTTAAAATAAATCTTGGTTAGATTTTCTTGAAAATGCCTTATTTCTGCTTCAAGCCACATGAGAAGCAGTAGTAAAAGTTACTGAACATTTGTAAAACTTTAAACTTCAATTTTTTTAGCACTTTTAGGCAAGATTCAAATCAGACTATTATAAATTCTAAAATTTGTCTTGAAATTCTGAATGCTGCTTGAAATATCCTTTCAAATGTGCTTAAGATTAGATTTTTTTTAGTAGATAATCTGTCATTTTTAAAATCAAGAAAAAATACTTTATGATGTGGTCAACCTTAAATGTATCCGACTTTTGGAAATTTACTTGGAACCTATGTGCATTAATAAAACAGAACAGGAAAGAAAATCCAAAATAGCAGTCAAATCAGCCAGAGCAATAATTTCGCAGTTTCGAAAAACATTTGCATGAGCAACTTTGCATTAGTTTACATGTACAAAGTTCTCATCTTTTCAGCCATATGATTAGGAATAAGAATTACATCATAAGAAATATATATATATATAAAATCCAATAGTCAAAATAAGCCTTGATCATATTTTTCTTACTCAGTTCGAGAGAATTCTAAACAATGGCTTCTTTGATAGAGACATTTTTAAATGGTCCAAACTTTAAGACGTATTAAAATTGACATGACAGCTAAAGAAATTAAAACAAATGAAACATAAAACAATGTATCTCCACCACAGAATGATCTTTTAGCACATTGCAGAAATTCTTTCAACATTTGGCAAAATCGTCACTAACTTGTTTAGCTCATAAAATGTAATCTATTTTATGCTCTCCCCAAATTGATAAAATGCTACATGTACTCAATAAATATTGTCCCATTTTGAGGCACTGAAGGTAAGATCTGCAGAAAGCACTCATTAAGTACCTGTGGAATGAATGATCATGTGAATGGACAGGCATCACTTTATGATGATTTAAGGATGCAATAGAGATTTTTTGGTTTCCTTACCTCAAGCCTCCATGTTATCAAATTCAGAAACAATTTCTAGGATGTCACTCAGCATGATTTAAAAGGCATAAATACTAAAAAGGAAACAAATTCTATACAATAATGGACAAGCTAAACATTACGTGCATTTCCTCAATACAAGCTGCTGTTTAGGTTATTACTCTCACAAGACCTGACCTAAATGTCTATCCATGAGGTGGAAAGATTTTTGAGATTTCTACTGCTTCATCTAGTTGAAGTGAAATATGATGGAGGAAGTGGTTCAATGTTCACTACAATTCGGATAGGGTTGTTAAACCCCATTGATTGTGGCTTACAGCATTTAAAACTTTTATACATGATATGATTGTATGCTGTACTTTTTTAGTAATTTTCACACTTTCCACCTTCATCCCAGTTCTACCATTTACCTGTTGTAGTTAATATCATCATGTACCCAGCCTAAACCTCTCAAAGGTTTCAATTCTCCTTTTTCCTTTTTACTCAGCATTGACTTTGTCATAATGCCTACAAATGTTATCCATGAAATAAACGTCTCTCAAATGTGTTTCCTCCTCTTCATTCCCATTTCAACTGCCTTGATTCAAGCCCTCATAATCTCTTGCCTAGACTTTGCAAGAACCTCCTAATTGACCTGCTGACCTCTTCATATATCCACACTCCTACTACTGGAGCCCTGGCGGTGTTTAAGAGCTCAGCTACTAATCAAAAGGTCGGGGCAGTTCTACTCTGTCCTATAAGGTTGCTATTAGTTGGAATCAACACGACAGCAATGGGTAAGTGCTGGAGCTAGCAATGATATGCTCATGTCACTCACCTGTAGAACAAGATCCACATTTTTTTAAAATAAATGTTTTATTGAGTTTTTGGTGAAAGTTTACACAGTAAGTTAGGTCCCCGTTTAACGATTTCTATGCATATTGTTCAGTAACATTGGTTACATTTTCCACACTGTGTCACTTCCATTAATTCAGCTTCCCTGCCCCTCCTGACCTTCTCATCTATGCTTTAGGGTAAATGTTGATTGTTTGCTCTCATACATATGATTTTTTTTTAGGAAACAGAGGACTCACGGGTGATATTGTTTAAGAGCCACTCTGTTATTTAGCTGAAAGGCAACCTCTGGGAGTAGTTACAATTCGATTAAGTTTAAAAGTTATCGCAGGGTAATAGTCTCGGGAGTTCCTTTAATCTCTACTAAGAATTAGAGTTTTGTTCTACAATTTTCTCCCATTCTATCCACGACCATCTATTGTGTCCCTGGTCAGAATGGTCAGCAGTGGTAGCTAGGCATCAGCTAGCTGTCCTAGTCTCCGGATAGATGAGGCTGTGGTTCATGTAGGCAATTAGTCCTGTAGATTAGATTCTTCTTTGAGTTTTTTGTTTCCTTCTTTCTCTTTTGCTCCAGACGAGTAGAGACCAATAGTTGTATCTTAAATGGCCACTCGCAAGCATTTAAGACCCCAGATGCTACTTACCATACTAGAATGTAGAACATAAACTTTATAGACTATGTTGTGCCAATTGACTGAGTAGTTCCACGAGACTATGGTTCTAAGTTTTCAAACCCAGTAAACCAATCCTGCAAGGGGTTTGGTTCTGTCTGGGAGGTAACTGTGACTGTGTCCCCTATGTGCTTTATTATGTATGTGAATACATACACAGCACACACAAACATATATATGTCTACAGGTACAACTATATATGTACATGTATACACACATATATACTTTGCTATACATATACATGCAGGTATATCTACCTCTGTGACCACTCATGTATTTTTTGGGTTATTGTTGCCAAATTGTATGTTTTATAGCATTTACCAATAGATTTCCTTAATCTTGTGTAGTTCTTATTGTCATTATTTACCTTGGTTAAGTTGTGCATACTTCACCCACATTTGTTATTGCCTTTCCCATCACCAAAAATACCAAGTATCTACCGTCTAGAGAGTGATTCCCCTCCGTCCGTTCCCCATCCCTGGTAACCACCGAAGAACATTAATTTCTGTATGTATATCTATTTTTGTCTTTTTATGAAAGTGGTATCATACAATATTTGTCCCTTTGTTTTTGACTTATTTCACTCAGCATAATGTCCTCCAGATTTATTCACATAAGATCCACATATTTAAACTTTTGATAATTTCATTTCATAATCTGGATACAATCTACCATGCTAGTCTCACTTCACATTACATGTCCTCCCAGCCTGGTTCTGGGCACAGTGCATTCACAGCTCACCAACCCATACGCTCATACCTGCCTGTGTGTGCTCTTGGAGAACAGAAAACACAATAGTTATTATTGAAAATGTCTCACTAAAAAGATAAATCAGTTTAATACAAATGCAATGCATTTGTTTCTGCTTTAAAATAATGAAATAAATAAATAAAATAATGAAATGAAATAAATAAATAGATACCACAAACTATTTCTAAATAGTTTACAAACTTTAATATGGAGAGAGAAGGGTGGACCAGTTGATCTTCAAGAATTTTTTGATTTTTTTTTTTTTAGTTATTTTGGTCTGTAAAGTTCACTCTTTATCTGTCCTACATAAATATTTTCAGAGTAAAGAACACAATAAAATGGGTTTAAATTGCACCAAAATTTCAGTTAGGCAAAAGGAAGAATGTTTATGAATCCAACATTCAATGGCGAGTCAGTATTCAATAGTGAAATCTGCTTCTTCACACACTGAGAAGATTCCAAGAGAAACTCACCGTACAGAAAACTAAAACAAATAAAGATGAAAAGATACGCCTAAGCCAATAGTTCTCTATCATGAAATCCAGATTTGCTGATATATTACAATCCATTGTAAAGTAACATCAAATAATTTGTTACTAATAAAGTGTCAAAATTTGTGAATATTTATTTAAAAAATAATAACAGATGTATTTAGGATTATCCCTCTAACACTTCACTTTTATTTGTATCTATAGTGTCATTTCTGAATAATACCAATGCGATGATGCTACGATATCTCTTACCAGTTTTTCTTGCTATTCAGAGGTGTCTCAACAACATGCTACTATATACCATTTGAGGTGATGTGAATTTCCTAAGGCATGAAATTGATATATCCATCTCAGTGTGATAGTTTCTTCATTCAGCTTTCCCACAACTTCATAAAGTGTTGGAATCGAGAAACATGCAAAGTATAATTTATAAAATTATATATTATAATAACACATAACATGTTAATATAACATATGTTACATATTATTACAATAGTAACATTTAATAAACCAGAACAACATTCTGTCCAAACAATTATGTATCAAATTCAGCATATAAAATTACCAACAAACTTTAATATAAAAATTTCTAGGCAGATTTGAAAGAGATCATAAAGAAATACTTCCCAAATACTTTTCTTTTTAATTGAATATTCTTTCTCTTAGGAAGCTGTCAAAATTTAAATAATTTTAGATAATTTATCAAATTGTCTATTTGTCATTTTCATTTGATAAACAAGTAAAACACCTAAAATCTTAACTCAGCTACTTGAAATGGAATCAAAGGTAATTTTGTTAATAATAATTTTTTGCCATTTTATTAAGCTTCATATTATCCATGTGGGCTAATTTCCAAGAGGAATTAAGTTCTAGCAATAACTTTGAAAAAATCCCTTCATGGTGCAAATGGTTAACCCACTCAGCTGCTAACCAAAAAGTTGGAGGTTCAAGTCCATCCAGCAGTGCCTCACAAGAAAGTCCTGGTGATCTATGTCCAAAAATCAGCCATCGAAAATCCTAGGGAGCACAGTTCTACTCTTGACACACATGGGGTTGCTGTGAGTTGGAGTATACTGGATGGGAACTGGAACAACTTTGAAGTTTGCATTTTCCTGTTTTGTTCTTTTTTTAAATTAATCAAGCTCTTTAATATTAAATCAAAATTTAGCACAAGGTGTCTCAATTTGAAAATGAAAACTGTACTGCGTACCATTTGACCAGCTTACCACAGCTTCCCCTATTTGATCTACAACCTGATAGTTCACAATGACACATACTCTCAATGGAGATGACTACGGGATTATAAAAATAAGTCGTGTGAGAACAACCTCTCAGTCGTTTTATAAACTGGCTTAAGAAACTTTAAAGTGTATAACCCCAGGGAGAAGAATTTTAAATTTGCCATGCAGATCACAACAGATTATTACTTGTTTAATTACAGTGATATTGGTTTGTAAAGCTAAAGATAGATAAACTATGTATAGCATGGCTATGGCATAAATAAGGATCCTTGGTGGTGCAATGGTTAAGTGCTCAGCTTCTAACTGAAAGGTTGGCAGTTAAAACCCACCCAGGAGTTCCAAGGTAGAAAGACCTGTCTCGTACAGATTATAGCCAAGAAAACCGTATGAGGCAGTTCTATTCTGTCACATGGGATCACTATGAGTCAGAATCCACTGGAGGGCACACAAACAACAACGTGGCATAAATACACAGTAGAAAAGTTTTTCTTAGTTACTTTAGGTTCTGCCAAGGTTAAAAAAAGAAAAAAAAATTGACAAAAAATTCTCAATCTACCCTAGCAATTTTCTTTAAAATACTAATTTAGAGTATGTTCAACTTGAATTATATGAGAGATTTTTCTTTACTCTTCCAATTTAAAGTAGTTTTTTCCTAAAAGATAAAAAAAAGAAAGAAAGCAGGGGCTTTTGTTTCTCCTCAAACAGCTAAACTCTTACTCATTTTTCTAGGAAGCCACTTATATAGAAAATAAAACTTTGAATTGGACAGATGTTCTTTATTTACTTAGGTAAAGTTCACTCTGAGGAGCTCGCCAGACTTTTTTAAAAATATGGCCCAAGTGATTTGCTGAACAGGGTGAGAGCTCCACACTGCTGATGCAGAGAAGGGGGGCAGGGAGAGGGGCGTCTTTCTCTCAAGAGGACACTTTTTGGGTGGCCCCACAGCGCCCATCCAGATTGTGCTCCGACCCACCTGTGCGGGCAGCAGGAGGCCCCCACAGGGGAGGGCTGACTGCTAGGGCCATGCAGTTAGAGCGGCCACCTCCTTCCGTTCAGGAAACACCTGAAAAGTCTCCTTCCTAAAGGTCAATAGTGGCATCTCCAACTGTCTTAGCACATCTTTCTAACCAGTTGGTATTGCTTTTCAAGGAGGGGTTTCTCTGCCCCGGTGAGCAGTTTTAATTACTGAAGCTGAAGGCTCCTGGCCACAGCAGCCTGGACAGCAAGTGAGGACAAGATTTCTACAGCCCTGACCCACGTGTTGCATTCAGGAACTCTGAACAAAGGCGTAATTATGCTCATCTGGGGCCACCCAGGTGCAAGCAGGCCCCATCATCTCTTACTGGCTGCATGCTCATGTACATATGTTTCCCTCAATTTTCTCTCCCTTCCTGGAGCATCCTTGCTTTCGTGTCCATATATCAGAAGAAACTTACATTTAATGATCAAACATTTTCCCTTTCCCCTGGGAAGACATGGCCCCCGGACTCTCTATTAGCCCAGAGCTAAAACTATTCCCAAAGCCAACACTTTAGACAAAGATTAGACTGGACTATAAAACATGACATAATACTCATGAAGAGTACACTTCTTAGTTCAAGTAGATACATGAGGCTAAATGAGCCTCTCCTGTCCGGAGGCGGGATGAAAAGGCAGAAAGGGATAGGAGCTGGTCGAATGGACACAGGAAACCTGGGGTGGAAAGGGGGAGTTGCTGTCACATTACAGGGATTGCAGCTAGGGTCACATAACAATATGTGTATAAATTTTTGTATGAGAAATTAACTTGAGCTGTAAACTTTTACCTAAAGAACAATAAACAAATTTAAAAAAACAATAATAATAATAAAAAAAAATTTCTTCTCATTCCCAATATTCATATCTTTAGCTGTATTTATTTTTAATTGATATGCACATTGTTTTTTAAAATGGTGGTTAATCATTTAAATAGCAATTTTTTCCATGTCTAAATATGCTTACTGTCAATGATAAAATTAAGGTGGTTGAGCCCTCAGAGATTCTTGACTTACGTTGTCTTACCTCATCCTACCATTTGCTGTGGATTCAATTTTGACCTATGGTGACACCATGTGTGTTGGAGTAGAACTGTGTGCCTCCCAGGGTTTTCAATGATTTATTTTTCGAAAGTAGATCACCAGGCCTTTCTTATAAGGCATTTTTAGGTGGATTTGAACCATGAACCTTTGGCTGAGCATGTTTATACCACCGAGGGACTCCTTCTTAATGGCTAAGGGGTATTAGTTAGGCTATTTCTTTTTCAAGGTTATTTCTTTTTCGGCTTTTTGATAAGAACTTGTCAATCTCTAAAGATCAGCTTCCATTCCATGATTTATAAGCACCCTACATTTCTGGGGAGAAGAAGCTACCAAAGACATCTAAGAAGTAGCTGTCCATCTCAAGAACTGTCGATGGTGGGTGTCGCCAGCAGGTGGCCCCTCCAAGACGGTGGACCAGACACTACTCACCGCAATTCTGCCGGCTCTCTTGCCTTTCCGCTGGCGCCTTGGGGCCCTACTCTGAGCCCGGGACCTAGCTTCACAGCACACCACTGTTTGAGTGACTCCCATGGTACCCTCAAAATCTCTTTCCCATGTCTCCAAGTCTTGGTGCCCAGGGATCAATCTGAGAAAACTCCAGTAATAATGACTAATCAGTGATCAAAACCCTTCCTTTCACAGATCACGTTATTTCTTCCCCAACATGTTCTCGTGCCTTACCAGACTGCATGGTATGACTTCTTAGGCACAGAAGTAGGGTCAGTGGGGGAAATAATTCAAAATAAATGGGATTTTAACATCCTCAAAAATAGCCCAATATTTGAGGGCTTACTGTCCTGCCAGTTATTGTATTAAGTCTTCATTTCTACATAATTCTTAATCCTTCCAAGAACTCTCTGGGTAAATATTATTACCTGTTTTAAAATGAAGGATACTGAGGGACATTGAGAACTTGCTCAAGGTCACACTGTCAGTATGGAGTTCTGGAATTATGGAATTCACGCCAAAACCCTTTCTCTTGAAGACACCCAGTCCTTTTGCTTCAAATTTTGCCAGTTGCGGAGAGCTTGATATCCTTCAGGCCCTGCTCCAAGCACTCTCTTGAAGTAGCTTAACTCTATTAAGTGTTCTACTAATCTATTACTTACTTAATTAATTAATTAATCTGTTAATCCATTATTCTATTAATTGTTCTATTGAGCAATTTAACTCTTCAAAGAGTATTTGTTAACTAATAAGTGAAGGTAGCACCCTCTTGCCATAATTGTTCCCGTTTTATATATCAGGAAATTGAGTCTATAAATACCAGTTGTCTTTGAGTCGATTCTGACTCATGTAGACCCCTATGTGTGTCAGATTAGAACTGTGCTCCGTAGGGTTTTCAATGGCTGATTTTATGAAACTAGATCACCAGGTCTTTCTTTCAGGGCACCTCAGAGTGGGCTGGAACTTTCATCCTTCTGGTTAGCAGCCAAGTGTGTTAACTGTTTGCACCACCCAGGGGGTCAAGTAATAATCACAAGACCCATGACAGTATTCTCACTACCTGACTGAGTCTGGCCTATGGAAAGTGCTCGCTGAGTATTTGTTGAATTAAAGACAAAAAAATGGATGCATGGATGGGTAAATATATATAAGACTAGCTCTGCAATCTGGTCTCTGAATCTGTGAGGATTTACTTGAAGATAAACTGAAATTAAAAACAAATAGGAATATTTAATGGTGTCAATAGAAACTCTTCATAAATAAACCTTAATGTTCTTAATGAATGCTCATATAATTAACCTCATTTCTTCTTATTATGTACTTCTCATCTATTTGCCTCAGTATCTTTTCCTGAATGTATTTGGTGTATAAGAAGGATTTTTCTGACCGTTCCTGTTTCTTGCTCTGTTGTAGCCATGGTATTTTTACTGTCAGGGAATTTTGTTAAAGAGTATCAAATTACATTTTAGGAAATGTAGAACAAATAAAACCTATTAAAAAGAATGTGTAGAGGAATGTTTTGCTCAGGACAGCCTGACTTTTAACAATTGAAATATAATCCACATTTTTATTCTGTACTCTATGGTCAGATTGCTACAAATAGAACACTGGAGCTGTGGTTCAGCCTGGTGCTTTGACATTCCTGAGCTGTATCACTGAGTGCCAGTTGTGAGATGTGGCAGGTATATGGCACATAAGAATTCGGGGAAAGTGCATCAGAGTGTGACACAATTCTCTGCCTGCTCAGCTCTTGCTGATGGTTCACTGCTACGAAGTATTATCTTTTCAGAAATGGAATTCTGTTAAAAATAAATCAACAAACAAGTTGTGCAACAAAACAAAGTTAAATTCTACTGTCAGAAGCCCCTGGAAGCATTTGGAAGTTGCTTACAATGGCC
The DNA here is from genome assembly GCF_000243295.1 of Trichechus manatus latirostris. Classification (NCBI taxonomy): domain Eukaryota; kingdom Metazoa; phylum Chordata; class Mammalia; order Sirenia; family Trichechidae; genus Trichechus; species Trichechus manatus. Next base: position 4,380,840 of record NW_004444105.1, read on the forward strand.
GCTGGTCCATGTTGTAAAGCTTCTGCTTCCCGGCATTCACATGCTGCATGCTCTTCTATCTAGACACAAACGCCACCCAGAATTTCAAACAGACCCAAGCTCTTGACTGTGGGTGCAGAGTAAATGTCTACCATGTGCTACCTAAGACCAGGACATTTGATAAAGTCCCGGCATTGCTGACATGGGCTTCTCATGAACACCATCAGAGATCTACCTTAGCAAAGTAATGAAGGAGTGATTTTTAAATATGTTGCAACATAACCTTGTACATAGGGTTTACAAAGAAGCTCCAAAATGGCACACCTTACCGGAGCCAAATTTAACATATAAAAGGTACAAGATGAAGATGCTACACAAAGTAAATGGCTTAGAGAACAAAGAAGCAAGTTTTAAGTAAAATAAATGTCAGCTATAAGATGTCAAGGAGTCCCTGGGTGGTACAAACATGCTTAGCTGATAACTGAAAGGTTGGAAGTTCAAGCTCACCCAGAGGTGCCTCAAAAGAAAAGCTTAGAGATCTATTTCCAAAAAAATGAGCCACTGAAAACCCTATGGAGTACAGTCTACTCTGACAAACATGGGGTCATCACAAGTCAGAATTTACTAGAATGCAACTGATTTGGTTTTATAAAATACCAGGAAAAGGCTTTTGTTGACAGAGTTAGTAGATTAAAGGAAATGCATCTACTATAGGGCTGATCCACCACTCTCTATTGAGAAGCCGGACTATATAAAGAAGAATGTGACATTAGGTTTAGTGGAAGACTCATTAACTACCTGTGATATAGAGATGACACAATTTTGCTTGTTGAAAGCGAAGGAACTTGAATCACTTACTGATGAAGATCAAAGACCACAGCCTTCAGTATGGATTACACCTTAACATAAAACAAAAATCCTCACAACTGGACCAATAAGCAATATCATGATAAATGGAGAAAATATTGAAGTTGTCAAGGATTTCATTTTACTTGGATCTGCAATCAACACCCATGGAAGCAGCAGTCAAGAAATCAAAAGACATATTGCATTGAGCAAAATTCACTGCAAAAGACCCCTTTAAAGTGTTAAAAAGCAAAGACGTCACTTTGAGGACTAAAGTGCACTTGACTTAAGCCATGATATTTTCAATCGTCTCATATACATGCGAAAGCTGGACAATGAATAAGGAAGACTGAAGAATTGACACTTTTGAATTATGGTATTGGCCAAGAATGTTGTCTATACTATGGGCTGCCAGAAGAGCAAACATGTCTGCCTTGGAAGAAGTACAGCCAGAATGCTCCTTAGAAGCGAGGATGATGATGCTTCGTCTCACATACTTCAGACATGTTATCAGGAGGGACCACTCCCTGGAAAGGACATTGTGCTTGGTAAAGTAGAGGGTCAGCAAAAAAGAAGAAGACCTTCAACGAGATGGATTGACACAGTGGCTGCAACAATGGGCTCAAACATAGCAACAATTGCAAGGATGGTGCAGGACAGTTCTGTTGTACATAAGGTCACTATGAGTCAGAACCAACTTGATGGCACACAATATAGGGCCATGTCAACTCCATACATCAGCCCTAACAGAAGTGCACGCCCCTGAACTTTTTGCTCAGCACTTCATGGTCATTCTCAGACTGTGGAGCACAAGAATACACCAGTGCCTACTCTTCCTGTGGAGTAAACCCCAGGTGATGCCCAGCCTGTTCTACAAGAAGTTCTATTGTTAGAACATCAGTGGAGGACTTCCGGGCAACATGGCAGTATAAACAAAAGCACCACACCATCCCTCCACAGCAAAGATCCAAAAAACTAAGTCAAACAGAGACAAATGTCAGTCCTGAAACCCTAAGCATCAAATGAAGAGATAAAGAACTCAGTCAAGAACCGAATGGAATAAGAAACTGACAGAGAACAGAGAGTGAGGAGAGATACATGCAGAGGTCCCCTATCAGCTAACACAGCACAGATCCACCATCTTGGACTTCTATCGGAGATCAATGAACATGGGTTACAAGAAAGCAGCTTCACAGAGCTTCCAACGGGAGACAGAACAACTGGTAACCAGCGATATACAGTTTCCCAACCCTTACCCTTCTTTACACCCACTCGGCCTCCTCTGCTTCCTGTGGGCACAGTCTCTTGGCCAGGAAGCACTGACTTCACCCCAGTGCTGCTTGGATTCCACCTGCCCACACTGGCCGGCTTCATGCGTGCCATTTGTTGGTTGCTGGTGTTACTTTTTTCTGTTTCTTTTAATTTCTTCCATACCTCTCACCACCTCCCCTTCCTTTCTCTGGAATACCTGGCTCCATGTGCCATCTTTGCTTCTTCCTGAAAGGCTGTGAAACGATGTTTAACTATGAAACTGCTTCCCAGCACATGCTGTCACACTGGTGCGATCCCCGGTCCTTTTTTTCTTTTGTTTGTTTTGATTTGTTCTGTTTTGATTTGTTTGTTTGTTTTCTTTTTCTTTTCTCGGCTTGGGAACCCCTTCTAGCCAGGCAGTACTGCGCAGCTTGGGAGCTACTCCCTTAATCTGCACAGATGCACAGTGGGATCCCTGCGGACATTTCTTTTTTCATTTTTTTTTCAGTTTTTTTTTTGTGTTATTTTTGTTTTTGTTTGTTGTTTTCTTTTCTTTTCTCTCTTTTTCCCTTTTTGTCTTCCTTCATTTCTCAGTTTCTCATCTCTCTATACTTACCATCTCTTCCTGTCTCCTGTATACCTGGTGCTGTGTGATACCTCTACCCCTTCTATCCAGGCTGTACTTTGTGGCCTGAAAGGAACTTCCCTAGTCATTGTAGCCAAACTGATGGGATCCCTGGGGGCTTTAATATTTTTTTAATTTTTATTCACTCATTTTTTTCTTTTACCACTTTTATTCTTTTTTTCTTTGTGTTTTTCTCCATTTTTCAGTCTCTCATCTCTCTACTCCAATGGTAAGTTCTCTTAGGACTCTTTTGTATTTGTTTGTCTGTTTATTCATAAGTTTTCAACTCTTATTCATCTCTCCTCCCTTAACTCTATGCCATACTCATCTTAGCTCTACAAATCACAATCAACCCCCTCCTTTCTGCCTAGCTGCACCATGTGCTGAGCATCACACCCTCAAGCAGCACAGGCACGACCTATCAGAACCTGCCCTGCACTGATTCCTGGCCCACCCTGTCAGCCCTAGTACGTGCCACAAACAACCTATCCAAGTAACTCCACTTCAGCTGGACCTGCCCTGCTGTACCATACCTGAGTGACTGACCCTGCCCATTGGAGAAGGAGGTGAAAAGTATGCCTACAGATGAGCAAACAACAAAGAATGTAAAGCATGACTGCTCAGACATAACCAGATAAAACCAAAAAACAGGATGAAACACACAAATCTACAATCTATAAATGAGGGGAAATAAAACTACTGAATGCCCGAAGACAGTGGACAATATCAAAACATATTAAAAAACAGTACAAGATGGTTCTCGTAGGCATCCAAATTAAAACATCAGATGACTTGCCAGTAGAAGAAAAGGTACTAGAACTACCTGACAGGGAATTCAAATCTCTAATATTCAGAGCTATTCTAGAGTTGAAGCAAAAAGCAGACAAAAATGAGGAAAAAATAGACAAATTCATGGAAAAGGCAGACAAATACATGGAAAATAAGAAAAAAAATGGAAGAATTCAGAAAAATAATACAGAAACAAAATGACAAAATAAATTCACAACTAGAAACCATACAAAAACAACAATTATAAATCCAAAAGATAAACAACAAGAGAAACACTGTCAGAAATAGATGGTGTCATAGAAGGGCTGAGGAGCAGGTTTGAAATGATGGAAGACAGGATCAGCAAAACTGAAGACAAACACTTGAATACAACTCTGTTTGAGGAAAAATCAGAAAAAAGAAAGAAGAAAAATGTAGAAACCCTGAGAATTATGTGGGATACAATCAAAAGCAAGAATGTGTGAGTGATCGGAGTTCTAGAAGAGGGGAAGAAAACAGAAAACACAGAGAGGATGATTGAAGAACTGCTGAAAGGAAACTTCACTAATATCATAGAACATGAAAACCTGACTATTCAGACCATTCAAGAAGCTCAATGAACCTCATATACAATAGACCCCAAAAGAAAATCACCAAGGTATATCATAATCACACTCACTAAAATCAAGGAAAAAGAATCCTGAGAGCAGCTTGAGAAAAACAAAAAGTCACATATAGAAGAGAAACAGTAAGACTCAGCTCAGATTATTTGGCAGAAACCACACAGGCAAGACGGCAGTGGGATGACATTTATAAAACCTTGAAAGAAAAAAACTGTCAGCCAAGAATAATATATCCTGCAAAACTCTCATTCAAATATGATGGTGAAATGAGGCCATTTCCAGATAAACAGAAATTAAGGGACTACGTAAAAACCAAACCAAACTTACAAGAATTATTAAAGGGTGTCCTTCGATCTGAGAACAAACAACATCAGACCACAGGTTGAATCTAAGAAGCAGGATTGTATCAGCCAGATAGCAGTCTAGGAAATGAACCCTTAAGGACTATCCAAAACCAACAGAATTGCAAGAGAGAACCAGAGTGATTAATTTGTAAATGATGACAACATAAGAACAATAAAAGAGGGAATAAACGGTGTAGGTTTAGAACCTTGTGTTGGAGAGAAAGGCAAAGACATACCAAGTAATAATAGACTTCTTAAAACTTAGGAAAATAAGGGTAAATTTCAAGGTGACCACAAAGAAATTTAACAAATACACTGATCAAAATAAAGAAGAAAATCATAAAGTCTCAGTAAAAACTAAACGTACAAAAACAAAAGAAATTTAAAAAAATAAATCCACTACTAAAAGGAATTCAGCACAGGAGAGTAAGAGGAACAAAGAAAATGTCAGCACCACAAAAAAAAAAAAGCACTACAAAATGACAACAATAAACTCACACCTATCAATTACACTGAATGTAAACGGCCTAAATGCAGCCATAAAGAGACAGAGTGACAGAATGGATAAAAAAAACAGGATCCACCAATATGCTGTCTACAAGAGACACACCTTAGAAACAAAGATGTAAATTTATTAAAAATCAAAGGTTGGAAAAAAACATATCAAGCAAACAGCTACCAAAAAGGGCAGGAGTGGCAATACTAATCTTAGGTAAACTAGACTTTAAAACAAAATCCACCATAAAAGACAATGAAGGACACTATATAATGATTAAGGGGATGATCCGTCACGAAGACATAACCATAATAAACAGCTACGCACCCAATGGCGTGACTCCAAAATACATAAAACAAACTCTAACAGCACTGAAAAGAGAAATTGACAGTGAGGCCTTCTGGGCTGGGGTTATTTTTTGTTGAGAGTTTTTTTTTTTTTTAATCACCTTTTCAGTCTCTTCTCTTGTTATGAGTCTGTTCAGATTTTCAACATCACTTTGTGTTAGTTTGGGTAGGTAGTGTGTTTCTAGAAATTTATCCATTTCCTCTAAGTTTTCAAATTTGTTGGAGTATAGTTTTTCATAATATTGTCTTATGATCCTCTTTATTTCAGTTGGGTCTGTTGTAATGTCTCCCATTTCATTTCTTATTTATTTCTTATTCATTTCTTAATAGTAGGAGGCTTCAACACACCACTCTCAGTAAGGGACAGAACATCTAAAAAGAAACTCAACAAAGATACAGAAGACCTAAAAGGAAGAATCAGCCAACTTGACCTCATAGATATATATAGAACACTCCACCCAACAGCTGCAAAATACACATTCTTTTCCAATGCACATGGAACGTTCTCAAGAATAGACCACATCTTAGGCCACAGAGCAATCCTCAACAAAATCCAAAACACTCAGATAATACAAAATATCTTCTCTGACCAAAATGCCATCAAGAAATTAACAACAGAAAGAGCAAGGAAAAAAAAATCACCTACATGGAAACCAAATAACACCCTGCTTACAAATCACTGAGTAATAGGAGGAATCAGAGATAGAATGAAAAAATTCCTAAAATCAAAACAGAATGAAAACACAGCATACCAAAATCTTTGGGACACAGCAAAGGCAGTCCTCAGGGGATGATTTATAGCAATAGATGCAGACATCGAAAAAGAAGAAAGGGACAAAATCAAAACATTAACTACAGAACTCGAATAGAGAACATCAAAAAAGCCCACAGCTACTAGAAGAAAGGAAATAATAAAGATCATAGCAGAAATAAATGAAATAGAGAACAGAAAAACAATAGAAAGAATGACCAAAACAAAAAGTTGGTTCTTTGAAAGAATCAACAAAC
>NW_004444105.1:4388167-4443533 GCF_000243295.1 Trichechus manatus latirostris
ACTAATAGAAAGATTCAGCAGAGTAGCAGGATACAAGATAAACATACAAAAATCAGTTGGATTCCTATACACCAATAAAGAGAATGATGAAAAGGAAATCAGGAAAACAATACCATTTATAATAGCCCTAAAAAAATAAAATACTCAGGAATAAATCTAACCAGATATGTAAAAGACCTATGCAAAGAAAACTACAAAACACTACTGCAAGAAACCCAAAGGAATCTATATAAATGCAAAAACATATCCTGTTTATGGATAGGTAGACTCAACATTGTGAAATGACAATTCTACCCTAAGCAATTTGCAAATACAGTGCAATCCCGATCCAAATTACAACAACATTGTTTAAAGAGATGGAAAAACTAATCATTAACTTTATATGGAAAGGGAAGAAACCCTGGATAAGTAAAGCACTATCGAAGAAGAAGAATAAAGTAGGAGGACTTGCACTACCTGACCTCAGAACCTACTATACAGCTACGGTAGTCAAAACTGCCTGGTACTGGTACAAGGACAGATACATTGACCAATGGAACAGAATTGAGAACCCAGATGTAAATCCATCCACCTACGGTCACCTGATCTTCGACAAGGACTCTATCAAATGGGGAAAAGATAGTCTTTTTAACAAACGATGCCGGCAAAACTGGATGTCTATCTGCAGAAAAATTAAACAGTACCCATACCACACACCATACACAGAAACTAATTCAAAATGGATCAAAGACCTAAATATAAAGCAAAAAAAAAATATGAAGTTTACAGAAGAAAAAATAAGATCAACGCTAGAGGCCCAAATACATGGCATTAACAGGATACTAACCATAACCAATAACACACAAACTCCAGAAGAAAGGCTAGGTAACTAGGATCTTCCAAAAATTAAACACTTATGCTCATCAAAAGACTTCACCAAAAGTGTAAAAAGAGAACCTACAGATTGGGAAAAAATTTTTGGACATTGTAAGTCAGACAAGGTCTAATCTCTAAAATCTACAAGAAAGTCGAACACCTATACATCAAAAAGACAAATAATCCAATTAAAAAATAGTCAAAGGAAACGAACAGACACTTCACCAAAGAAGACATTCAAGCGACCAACAGACACCTGAGGAAATGTTCATGATCACTAGCCATTAGAGAAATGCAAATGAAAACCACAATGAGATACCATCTCACCCCGTCATTACTGGCATGAATCAAAAAAATTGGAAATAACAAATGTTGGAGGGGCTTTGGAGAGATCGGAAGTCTTGTGCACTGCTGGCGGAAATGTAAAATGATACAACCATTTTGGAAAATGATATGGGGCGTCCTTAGAAAGCTAGAAATAGAAATACCATACCATCCAGCAATCCCTCTCCTGGGAAATGAGAGATAAGAGCTGTCACACGAATAGAGGTACGTACACCCATATTCATTGCAGTATTGTTCACAATAGCAAAAAAGATGGAAACAACTTAGATGCCCATCAACAGATGAATGGATAAACAATCTATAGTACATACACACAATGGAGTATTATGCAACGATAAAGAACAATGACGAATCTGTGAAGCATCTCATAACATGGATGAAACTGGAGGACATTATAATGAGAGAAATAAGTCAATCACGAAAGAACAAATATTGTATGAGAACTCTACTGTAAAAACTCAAGAAAAAGTTTACACACAAAAAGAAACAATCTTTGTTGTTTACAAGGGATTGGAGGGATGTGGGGGGAAATACTAAATAGACAATGGATAAGTGGTAACTTTTGTAAAGGGTAAGATAGGACACAATACTGGGGAAGCCAGCATGACTTGTACAAAGAAAGGTTATGGAAGCTCCATAAACACATCCAAACTTCCTGAGGGACTGAATTGCTGGGCTGTGAGGACCATGTTCTCAGGGAACATCTAGCTCAACTGGCATAACACAGTTTATAAAGACAATGTTCTACATTCTACCTTGGTGAGTAGAGTCTGGGGTCTTAAAAGCCTGTGAGAAGCCACCTAAGATACTCCACTGGTCTCACCCCTTCAGCAGCAAGGGAGAACAAAGAAAACAAGATACAAGGAAAAGGTTAGTCCAAAGGACAAATTGACCACAACTACCATGGCATCCACCAAACTGAGTCCGGTACAACTAGATGGTGCCCAGCTACCACCACTGACAGCTCTGACTGGGATCACAATAGAGAGTCCTGGACAGAGCTGGAGAAAAATGTAGAACAAAATTCTAACTCACAAAAAAAGACCAGACTTACCGGCCTGACAGAGTGGAGAAACCCCAACAGTATGGCCCCCGGACACCTTTTTTCACAGTAATGAAGTCTCTCCCGAGGTTCACCATTCAGCCAAAGATTAGACAGCCCCATAAAACAAAACTAGACTAACAAGGCACAACAGTCCAGGGACAAGTACTAGAAGGCAGGAGGGGACAGGAAAGCTGGTAAGAGGGAACCCAAGTTTGAGAAGGGACAGTGTTGACATGTCGTGGGTTTGTTAACCATTGTCATAAAACAATATGTGTACTAACTGTTTAATGAGAAACTATTTGTTCTGTAAACCTTCATCTAAAGTACAATAAAAAAGAAAAAAAAAAGCTAGATTTCTCTGAATATAATTTATTTTGTAGATCTGATTTTAGACCCATGTATGTTGTAAAATTATACAACAAAGCTATTACAAATTCCCTAAAACTTGAAAATAAAAGGAAACAAATGAGAAAAAAGAACATCAGTGGACTGAAGGTGCATAGCACAGTGCCTGGCACATAGTGAGCCTAGTCAATTCCTCATCATTGTTTACATAATATTAATAACAGTATTAGATCCTAGCTTGGGTTTTGTTTTACACTGGTTGCTTGTAAAATGGGTTAAGAATACATACATCTATGTCAGTAGTTCAAGCCATTCACAAACTATCACCACCAAAAATATGCCAACCGTAGAGGATGTTGCTTACAGAGAAATTAAGCTGTTATCTGAAAATGCATATCATGTATCACTGCTGTAGTTCTAGTACCTGAAAAACTGTCTGGCATAGAGTGAGTGTTCAATAAATATTTAAGTGAATGTTATCTTGATCACACTCCATGCAAAACATCTAGGAATTGTTACAACCAAGGAGTAGCAACTGTGGAAGCCTGAAATTGATAAGACTGTAACATATGGCAAAATTATTACACACAGTTGGTGAAGGATTTCCACGCTTCTATATAGGCAGTAACCAAAAACCTGAATTAAGACTTTACATTGATCACACAGAGTCACCTCAGAGGAATTAGAGATGGAAAATAATTTGCATTTGTTCATATTTCCCTTTTTCCATTTACAACAGCATTCCTGAGTTAGCTATCATGATGCCACTTCACAAACTAGGTAGTGGAGGCTCACAGAGGTTAAATAATTTGGCAACTGTTATATCTGGTCTTGAGTCTTCTTTCCCTTGAAGGCCACTCTGCCATCACCCAACCATCCTGATCAAACACAGGATCGCTGATTGAGTCCACGCTAATGTAAATAAGACATGAGGGCCATATTTAAGAATTCTCTTGGGTGTTGAGCTGGTCGCCATTCCTCTCTCTCTCTTTCCAGATTTGTTTTACCACTCCCCTTACATCCCATGCAACTCAGGGAAGCCATTTCTATTCCTAATTCCAGAGGTGGGCCCTGATCTGTCCCATTCAGTTTGAAGAAGTTCACACATCTTGCCAGTGATTGGTCCAGGATCAGGGTTGCGATGCCATTAGATGCTTTTAGATGTGTCTGTCAGTCTGCTGTACTGTGGGGGCTTGCATGTTGTGATGCTGGAAGCTCTACCACAAGTATTCAAATACCAGCAGGGTCACCCATGGAGGACAAGTTTCAGCTGAGCATCCAGACTAAGACATACTAGGAAGAAGGACTCAGCTGTGTATTTCTGAAGAGAATTAGCCAGTAAAAATCTTATATGTAGCAGCAGAATATTGTCTGATATAGTGCCAGAAGATAAGTTCCTCAGGTTGGAAGTCACTGTAAATGCAACTGGGGAAGAGCTACCTCCTCAAAGTAGAGTCGACCTTAATGACATGGTTGTAGTCAAGCTTTCAGGACCTTCATTTGCTGATGTGGCAGTACTCAAAATGAGAAGAAACAGCTGCAAACATCCATTAATAATCAGAATGCGGAATGTACAAAGCATGAATCTAGGAAAATCCGAAATTATCAATCTTGAAATGTGAACATGGACCTATAGTTAGAAGCACCACGCCATCCCTCCACAGCAAAGATCAGAAAAAATTAGTTAAACAGAGTCACACGTCAATCCTGAAACCCTAAGCATCAAATGAAGAGATAAGAACTCAGCTAAGCACCGAATGGAATAAGAAACTGACCTGGAATAGAGCAAGAGGAGAGATACATACAGAGGTCCCCTATCAGCTACCGCAGCACAGATCCTCCATAGTGGACTCCTATCGGAGATCAGCCAAGAGGAGGTACAAGAAAGCAGCTTCACGGAGCTTCCAGCAGGACACAGAACAAGCGGTAACCCACGATATAAGCTTTCCCACCCCCTAACCTTCTTCACCCACTTAGCCTCCTCTGCTTCCTATAGCCACAGTCTCTTGGCTGGGAAGCACGAGCTTCCCCCCAGTGCTGCTTGGATTCCACCCGCCCGCACTGGCCAGCTCCCTGAGTGCCTTTTGCTGGCTGCTTGTGTTGCTTTTTTCTGCTTCTTTATATTTCTTCCTTACCTCTCGCCACCTCCCCCTCCTTTCTCTCAAATACCTGGCTCCACGTGCCATCTTTGCTTCTTTTTGAAAGGCTGCAAAACACCGCTCGACTGTGAAACTGCTTCCCAGCCTGTGCCGCCACGCTGGTGGGATTCCCAGGGCTTTTTTTTTGTTCATTTGCTGTGATTTGTTCTGTTTTGATTTGTTTATTTGTTTGTTTTCTTTTTCTTTTCTTGGCTTGGGAGGCCCTTCTAGGTGGGCAGTACCATGCGGCTTGGAAGCTAGTCACCTACTCTGTGCAGACGCATAGGGACATCCCTGAGGGCATTTCTTTTTTCTTGTTTTTTTCTTTTTTTTTTTTGTTTTTTTGTTTGTTTTGGGGTTTGTTTTTATTTTTTTGTTTAGTTTTTTTCTCTCTCTTATTCCCTTTTTGTCTTTCTTCATTTCCAGTTTTAAATTTATTCATTTTTTTTACCCTTTTTGTTTTCTTTTCATTTTTGTTTTTCCCCATTTCTCAGTGTCTCATCTCTCCACTCTAATAGCAAGCTCACTTAGCACTCTTTTTTGTTTCTATGGATTTTTTGGCTCCTGTTCCTCTCTCCTCTCTCTCATCTTTCCCATACACATCTTAGTTCCACACATCACACTCTACCCCCTCCTTCCTGCCTAACTGAACTGTGTGCTGAACATCACACTCCCAAGCAGCACAGGCACGGCCTACTGATTCCCAGTCTGCACTGTCAGCCCTGGTATGTGCCACAAAAAAACCTATTGCAGTAACTCCCCTTCAGCTGGGCCTGTCCTGCGTACCATACCTGAGTGACTGACCCTGTCCATTGGAGAAGGAGGTGAAAAGTATCGTGCCTGCAGACGAGAAAAAACAAAGAACGTACAGCCTGCCTGCTCAGACACAACCAAATAAAACAAAAAAACAGGACGAAACAAACAAATCTACAATCAATAAACAAGGAAAATAACCACTGAATGCCCCAAAGACAGCAAACAATATCAAAACATTTACAAAAACAGGACAGAATGGTGCGAGTATGCATCCAAAATAAACACCAGATGCCAGTAGAAGAAAAGGCATTAGACCTAACTGATAGGGAATTCAAATCTCTAATATTTAGAATTATCCAAGAAGCAAAAAACAGACAAAAATGAGGAAAAAATAGACAAATTCATGGAAAAGGCAGACAAATACATGGAAAATACAGACAAAAAAATGGAAGAATTCAAGAAAATAATACAGGAACAAAGGGCTAAAATAAATTCACAACCAGAAATCATACAAAAACAACAATTAGAAATCCAAAAGGTAAACAATAAGATTTCAGAAATGGACAGTGTCATAGAAGGGCTGAGGAGAAGGTTTGAAATGATGGAAGAGAGGATCAGCGAAATTGAAGACAAACACTTGGATACAAGGCTGTTTGAGGAAAAAACAGAAAAAAGAACGAATAAAAATGAAGAAACCCTGAGAATTATCTGGGATACAATCAAAAGCAAAAATCTACGTGTGATCAGAGTTCCAGAACAGAGGGAGGAAACAGAGAACACAGAGAGGATCACTGAAGAATTGCTGACAGAAAACTTCCCCAATATCATGAAAGATGAAAAGCTGACCATCCAAGAAGCTAAACAGACTCTGTATAGGATAGAACCCAAAAGAAAATCACCAATGCATATCGTAATCATACTCACTAAAACCAAAGACAAACAAAGAATCCTGAGAGCAGCTCGAGAAAAACAAAAATTCACATACAGAGAAGAAACAATAAGACTAAGCTTGGATTATTCAGCAGAAACCATGCAGGCAAGAAGACAATGGAATAACATATATAAAATCTTGAAAGAAAAAGATTGCCAGACAAGAATAATATATCCTGCAAAACTCTCATTCAAATATAATGGTGAAATTAGGCCATTTGCAGATAAACAGAAATTAAGGGACTATGTAAAAACCCAACCAAACTTACAAGACTTATTAAAGGAAGTCCTTTGATCTGACAACAAACAATATCAGACCACAGGCTGAATATAGGACACTGGATTGTACTAGCCAGATATCAGCCTAGGAAATGAACTCTTAAGACTATGCAAAACCAAAAGAATTACAAAAGGGAACCAGAGACTTTAATCTGTAAATGACGACAGCATCAGAACAAAAAAAGAGGGAATAAATGGTGTAGGTATAGAACCTTCTAATGGAGAGGAAGTCAAGCAGTACCAAGTAATAATAGACTGGTTCAAATCTAGAAAGATAAGGGTAAATTTCAAGGTAACCACAAAGAAAGTTAACAAACATACTCATCAAAATAGAGAAGAAAAACCTAAAGTCTCAGTAAAAACAAAACCTACAAAAACAAAAATAATGAAAAAAAAAAACCACAAACAAAAGGAACTCAGCACAGGAGAGTAAGAGGAACAAAGAAAAGGTCAGCACCACAAAAAAAAAAGCACTACAAAATGCAATCCCACTCCTAGGAATATATCCTAGAGAAATAAGAGCCATCACACTAATAGACATATGCACACCCATATTCATTGAAACACTGTTCACAATAGCAAAAAGTTGGAAACAACCTAGAAGCCCATCAACAGATGAATGGATAAACAAACTATGGTACATACACACAATGGAGTATTATACAAAGATAAAGAACAATGATGAATCTGTGAAGCATCTCATAACATGGATGAAAGTGGAAAACATTATGCTGAGTGGAACAAGTGAATCACAAAAGGACAAATCTTGTATGAGACCTCTACTGTAAAAACTCATGTAAAAGTTTACACACAGGGAGAGGCAATCTTTGTTGGTTGCAAGGGATGGGAGGGGTGAGGGGGAACTAAACAGATAAGTGGTAACTTTGGTGAAGGGTAAGACAGTACACATTACTGGGGAAGCCAGCACAACTTGTACAAGGAAAGGTCATGGAAGCTCCATAGACACATACAAACTCCCTAAGGAACTGAATTGCTGGGCAGAGGGCTGTGGGGACCATGTTCTTGGGGAACATCAAGCTCAATTGGCATAACACAGTTTATAAAGACAGTGTTCTACATTCTACCTTGGTGAGTAGCATCTGGGGTCTTAAAAGCCTGTGAGCAGCCATCTAAGATACTCCACTGGTCTCACATCTTCGGAAGCAAGGGAGAATGAAGAGAACAAGATACAAGGAAAAGATTACTGCAAAGGACTAATGGACCACAGCTACCACAACCTCCACCAGACTGAGTCCAGTATAGCTAGATGGTACCTGGCTACCATCACTGACTCCTCTGACCAGAATCACAACAGAGGGTCCTGGACAGAGCTGGAAAAGGTTGTAGAACAGAATTCTAACTTACAAAAAAAAGACCAGATTTACTGGCCTGACAGACTGGAGAAACCCTGAGAGTATGGCTCCCGGATACACTTTTAGCTCGGTGGTGAAGCCCCTTCTGAAGTTCACTGTTCAGCCGAGGATTGGACAGCCTCATAAAACAAAGCAGGGTTCATGAGCCACAGCAGTCCAAGGACAAGGACCAGATGGCAGGAGGGAACAGGAAAGCTGGTGATAGGGTACCCAAGGTTGAGAAGGGACAGTGATGACATGTCATGGGGTGGTTTACCATTGTCATAGGGCAATATGTGTACTAACTGTTTAATAAGAAACTATTTGTTCTGCAAACCTTCATCTAAGGTACCAAAAAAGAAAAAGAATTATCTATATGAGATCAAATTGACAACAGCAACTCAGAAGTTTTGATGGGAAGCCTAGAGAGCAGTGAGTTGAAGATAATGGTGTTGGAATAATTTGGAAAAGGATAGTGAGAATAGCAGCACAACTGGAAGAATGTAATTGATGTCATTGAATTGTACATGTAGAAACTTTCGAAATGGTGTAACTTTGGCTACGTATATTTTCACCAAAAAAAAAATGGTCCTCAAGGTCGAGAAGGGAGAGTGTTGACATGTCGTGGGTTTGTTAAACAATGTCATAAAACAAAATGTGTACTGAGTTTTTAATGAGAAACTATTTGTTCTGTAAACCTTCATCTAAAGTACTATAAAAAAATTAAAAAAAACAAATGAAATGGAATGCATAAACATTGATATCCTAGACATTAGTGAGCTGAAATGCCCTGGCATTGGCCATTTTGAATCAGACAATCACATCGCCTACTATGCCAGGAGTGATAAACTGAAAGGAAATGGTTCATCGTCAAAAAGAACATTTCCAGGTCTATCCTGAAGTACAATACTGTCAGTGATAGGATAGTATCCATACACCTACAAATTTAGGCAAAGATTAAGAAATTGAAGATTTTTACCAACTTCTGCAGTCTGAAATTGATCAAACATGCAATCAGGATGCATTGACAATTACTAATGATTGGAATGCAAAATTTGGAAAGAAAAAGGATTGGTAGTTGGAAAATATGGCCCTAGTGACAGAAACGATGCCAGAGATGGCATGATAGAATTTTGCAAAACCAACGACTTCTTCATTGCAAATACTTTTTTTCACCAACATAAATGGCTACTATCCACGTAGACCTCGCCATATGGGATACACAGGAATCAAATCGACTACATTTGTGGAAAGTGATGATAAAAAAGCTCAATATCATCAGTCAGAACAAGGCCAGGGGCTGACTTCGGAACAGACCATCAATTGGTCATATGCACTTTAAAGTTGAAGCTGAAGAAAATTACAACAAGTCCTTGAGAGCCAAAGTACAACCTTGAGTATATCCCACCTGAATTTAGAGACCATCTCAAGAATAGATTTGACGCCTTGAACACTAACGACCAAAGACCAGACACATTGTGGAATGACATCAAGGACATCATACATGAAGAAAGTAAGAGGTCATTGAAAAGACAGGAAAGAAAGAAAAGACCAAAATGGATGTCGGAAGAGACTCTGAATCTTGCTCTTGAACGTGGCTAAAAGGAAAGGAAGAAATGATGAAGTAAAAGAGCGGAATAGAAGATTTAAAAGGGCAGCTCGAGAAGACAAGCTTAAGTATTATAATGGCATGTGCAAAGACCTGGAGTTAGAGAACCAAAAGGGAAGAACACATTCAGCATTTCTCAAGCTGAAAGAAGAGAAAATTCAAGCCTCGAGTTGCAATACTGAAGGATTCTATGGGGAAATATTAAACAATGCAGGAAGCATCAAAAGCAGATGGAAGGAATACACAGAGTCACTATACCAAAAAGAATTGGTCGACACTCAACCATTTCAGAAGATAGCATATGATCAGGAACTGAAGGACGAAATCCAGTCTGCACTGAAGGCATTGGTGAAAAACAAGGCTCCAGGAATTGATGAAATACCAATTGAGATATTTCAACAAACAGATGCAGCACCGGAAGTGCTCACTCATCTATGCCAAGAAACTTGGAACACAGCTACCTGGCCAACTGACTGGAAGAGATCCATATTTATGCCTGTTCCAAAGAAAGGTGATCAAACCGAATGTGGAAATTATCAAACAATATCATTAATATCACACACAAGTAAAATTTTGCTGAAGATCATCAAAAAATGGTTGCAGCAGTGTATCGACAGAGAACTGCCAGAAATTCAAGCTAGATACAGAAGAGGACGTGGAACCAGGGATATCATTGCTGATGTCAGATGGATCTTGGCTGAAAGCAGAGAATAAATACCAGAAAGATGTTTACCTGGGTTTTATTGACTATGAAAGGCATTCAACTGTCTGGATCATAACCAATTATGGATAACATTGTGAAGAATGGGAATTCCAGAACACTTAATTGTGCTCATGAGGAACCTGTACATAGATCAAGAGGTAGTCATTTGAACAGAATAAGGGGATACTGCAAGGTTTAATGTCAGGAAAGGTGTGCATCAGGGTTGTATCCTTTCACCATACCTATTCAATTTGTGTGCTGAGCAATTAATCTGAGAAGCTGGACTATATGACGAAGAATGGGGCATCGGGATTTGTGGAAGACCATTAACAACCTGTGCTATGCAGTTGACACAACCTTGTTTGCTGAAGGTGAAGAGATCTTGATCTTCAGCTTGATGAAGATCAAAGACCACAGCCTTCAGTACAGATTACACCTCAACCTAAAGAAAACAAAAATCCTCACAACTGGACCAATAAGCAACATCATGATAAATGGAGAAAAGACTGAAGTTGTCAAGGATTTCATTTTACTTAGTTCCACAATCAATACACATGGAAGGAGCAATCATTGCATTGGGAAAATCTGCTGCAAAAGACCTCTTTAAAGTGTTGAAAAGCAAAGATGTCACCTTGAAGACTAAGGTGTGCCTGACCCAAGCCATGGCGTTTTCAATCACCTCATACACATGCGAAAGCTGGACCATGAATAAGGAAGACCAAAGAAGAAATGATGCCTTGTAATTGTGGTGTTGGCGAAGAATATTGAATATACCATGGACTGCCAAAAGAACAAACAAATCTGTCCTGGAAGAAGTACAACCAGAACACTCCTTGGAAGCAAGGATGGTGAGACTATTTTGGACATGTTATCAGGAGGGACCAGTCCCTGTAGAAGGACATCACGCTTGGTAAAGTAGAGGGCCAGTGACAAAGAGGAGGACCCTCAACAAGATGAATTGACACAGTCGCTACATCAATGGGCTCAAGCATAACAATGATTGTGAGGATGGTGCAGGACCAGGCAGTGGTTCGTTCTGTCGCACATAGGGTCACTGTGAGTTGGAACCAACTCTACGGCACCTAATAACAACAACACATCTTGCCCGTGATTGGTCCAGGATCAAGGTTGTGATGCCATTAGGGATTTTAGATGTGAAGAGAAGCTTCCAGGAAGGGTCATATTTATTCTTCTGAGAAGGTTCAGGGGCAACCGTCTCACTGACAACAAAGGAAATTGGGAGCCTTAGTAGGTTCCTGGCAGCCAGCAGCGAGAACAGCGCTTAGGATGGCATAGGGAGGCAGAAGGAGCCTGGGCCTTAGCACCACTCTATGATTCAGTTCTGGAGTACTCCCTGCCTCTGGAATTACAATGCTGTGAGTCCATGACTAGCCTTGATGTTTAAACCACTTGAGTTTAGTTCTATGTTACGTCAAACAAAAGCACCCTAACTAGGATACTGTACAGAATTTTTTTAATTTTATAATCTGACTTTTTCAGTGAATATTAATTGAATAATTTGGAGATTTTTATACTGCCCTAGAAAAGACACACCAAGTAAATATATGGTGGACTCTACCTTAAAAGTTTTATATTTTTACCAGAAAGAGAAGATAAAAATCCTTTGTTTATAAACAAACATAAATCTATTAGACGAATTTAAAAGTTGTAGTGGTTAAAACCCTGTTTGGCAAAGCAGGTAGAATATGACTTATCTGTGTTATTTTCCTAAAATGTTGGATTACTGTGTATAGAAATGTAAATTGGTGTTTTGTTCTTCTCTCTAATCGTCATTCCACTGTTCATGCAGCCACTGATGCAAAATAAGCAAAAAGCAAGTGCTGGAGGTTTGCATAAGGCACCAAGCACCAGCGGAGAGACTGTGGCTTTGGAAAACTGATTGCTTTAGCCATCAAGCTTCTATTGGCACCATCCTCATTCTAACAGAGTAAGAAGCATCACAGAACAATAATATGGTGTGACGGCTCGAGAACAGGAAGTAGAATAAATAACCAAAACCTAAAGCTTCTGATTCTGAAAAAAATACCAAACGAATGTTTTACTTTTAAAAGACCACATCCTGGGCTCTTCACAGTGTATTGTGGTGCCTTGTAGCCTGCCTCCCCTCCCTTGTGGGCACCCCCAGAGGCAGTTCACCATGCAGGCCCCTGTGATGGCACTCTTATGTCTGACTCTTTTTGCCTGAATTCAGATGTGGCAAGTACAGAGGAAAATTCTCCTAAACAAAAGTGGGCAATTGGAAACTTTTAGCTGGGCCTCTAAAGAGTTAATTCTCTAGCCAATGACAATATAATCTTCTCTGGCAAGAGAAAAAACAAATTTGCCATTGGAACATGGAAGGGAATCAGCCTTCTTATCTGGGGAGGCACACTCCTTTTTGTAAATGAAATGCAATTCTGCTGTCTTTAGCTGTCTGATTTTCTGCCATGTTTAAGTAGTGTCATTCTCACCCTTCTGAAGGTGCCTCAACTAAATGATTGAGCCTGGGAAAATTGAACTGGCACTTCTTAGAAACATCTTTTTCTGAGAATTGAAAAAAAAAAAAAGGCATCAGTATAATGTTTTAATTTGTATTCTCTCCATTGCTCTTAGTTGGTACTCACACCAAGACTGTGAGAAGAAACTAAGGCTTAGGAAGAATGTACCTTCTTAGAGTGGACATTTTCTTGATTCAACACATTTTTCAAATTTTCTTATCCATCCCTATCCTATCCAAAATCTGAACATAGATTCCAGTTAAAAGTCCCCCACCTTATTTTCAAGATAAGCAAACTTAGGACCAGGAGATTCGAGATGCCTGCCCAAGATCCCATAGGCAGTAACCAGTGCTGGTAACACAGCTCCTCAGTTCTAGGGCCTGCCCTCTCCACCCCCATCCTGCAATCTCCTTTCCTAAGGATTAGAGACATTGCTACTTTCAGCTACGTAAGCCCATGACTCCCAAGACAATGGTCATCACCAAACACACATATGGTGTGTTAAAACTTGATGCTGTGATGTACATGATCACAAAGCATTATGGTCATCCCAGCATATCAGCCATCCTATTAGTTATGACTGTGAGAACATGGAGGACATCACTGCTTTTCTCCCCTGCAAGAAAATCCCTGGTCAGGACACTAGGACCCTCGTCAGCCACTGTGTTATTGTTGATAGCTGCCTACAAGTCGGCCGGATTCATGATGACCCTATGCACAGTGGAACAAACAGCCACTTGGTCCTGTGCCATCCCCATGAGCAGTTGTGTATTGGACCATTGTGATCCAGAGGGTTTTCACTGGCTGATTTGAGGATGTAGATAGCCATGCCTTTCTTCCTAGTCTTAGTCTGGAAGCTCCACTGAAGCCCATTCAGCATCATAGCAACACACAAGCTTCCACTGACAGACACTTGGTGGCTGTGTACGAAGAGCATTGGCCAGGAATTGAACTTGGGTTTCCCACTTGGAAGGTGAAAATTCTACCACTGAACCACCACTGCCCCCATAGCAGCTGTATAGTCAGTGGAATATGTACTCCTGATAGTAAATGAATAGAATTCTTTAACTCAGACATTTAAAATGACTGGAAAATTTCACAGCAACCAAATCATACTGTGATTTATAAAAAGGTAGATAATTTGTAGTGCATTTACTAGAATGATGGTCAGCTGGAATACTGCTACTTTTAACCACCAATCTGCCTCACTAGGAATTCAGGGATAGTCTTCTGGGCCTAGGTGTCCCTGTTAGGATCACAGCCCTGAATATCTTCGCCTTTAGCTTGCTTCTGTCCACTTTCTCCAGCCTTCCACCTTTTCACACACATAGCATACTGCACGTACCCACCTATCTTCTCAGTAATCACTCCATTTTCCCTACTGGACTCATGACACTTCCAACCTCATATTGCTCCCAGCATACACTCTAAGGGTCCACTTTTTGTTGTCAAAAGCAGTCTCTGCTTACATTTTCTTTTCTCCCAACTTTACTTGCTCAGGTTCAGAAAGTATTTATTACTAGAGAATCTATTCTATGAAGAAGATACAAAGTTTAAATAAGATGATGCACATAAACACTCCTTGATAGATCAGTGGGTACCTATCTCCCAGACATAATGCCATACGACAAAACATGGCAGAGAACACCTAGATAATGATCCCATTTATGCAAGAAGCTATGTCCAATATCTCTATGCATCTATCTACCTATCTACACACACACACACACACACACACGCACACACACACATACATACACATGTGAGGGGGTAGGGAGGGTGCGCGTGGGTGTACACCAAACTCTTGGTGTCAATTCCCATCAGTGTGGGGAACAGCATTGTCAGAGAACTTGTATATTTTCCTCATTTTATATCATTTTAATCTCTTACAACCATAATATATTCATTTATTATTCACTTAAAAACAAGATAAAACGTATTTTAGTAATCCCTGAAACTGTAAAGCACTAAATAACTACAAGGTGTCCTTATTCGTTTTATTATGTGTGCATGGTATTTTCATGTGCGCTATATGTATGACTTGGTTTGGTTCACAGAGTAGCTGTACCATAAAGCTCTACACTCGGAATAGCAGCAAAACATTTAGAACATCAGTTAGAACATCACTGAAAAAGAAGTCAACTATTCAATTCAGTAGCTGAATAATTCAATTCAAGGATTAATAGTAGAACTTTACTTTGGGTATTAATTGTTGAACTAGTCAAGCTCACATATCTCTCTTCCTTTGCTGTCCTGTCAGTTTCGCATAATTGACTGCCTCAGCTACTTGCCCACAAATACCTTAATTCCTTCAAACTCTTTCCCTTACTTCATACTTGCCCAACACTAATGAAATTCAAGAAGCCATGCAGAATGTTATGATCTCCAACTCAGCTGGACAATTATCACCACCAAATCAACCACTGAGTTGATTCCAACTCATCCAGACCCCATAGAGTTTCCGAGGCTGTAAATCTCTACGGAAGCAGACTGCCACATCTTTTTCCCATTCATCACCACCAGTCAGTCATTTTTCTTATTTTTCATTCATTTTCTTTCCTTGACTAAATATTCCAAATCTTGACTACTTTCTTCAAGTTTCTTGCTCAATTCCTAACTTCTTCTTATAGACTTGCCTATAATTTCATGAACAAAACAGGCTATCAGTCTCACCTCTACTCTTCCCCTCTCAGATTCAGATCTGGCCCCTCCTCCACCTGCTCAATTCCTCTCATCTCCCCACCTCCTCCAAAACCATGCTGGACACAGCACTCTCCTCTAGATCTTTCCCCATGGCCCATAAGTATGCTTATGTATCTCCCATTTTAACAAAGACTTTTCTTAGTCTTGTGTAACCTTCAGGCTACTACCTAACTTACCCCCTGCCTTTCTTATAAAAACTTGAAAGAGTAGCTTCTCCCCTTCTCCTCTCCTTCACCCTTCAACTCATTATATGTCTTCTCTCCATCTTCCCATAGCTCTACTAACTCATGTGTATTCAATTAATTCACATATATATTCAATTAACCACAGGTATATTCAATTAACGCTAATAAAAAATTCAGAAAATACTTTTCAGCCTTCATCTTATTTCATGTCCCTGCCACGTAGTCAGTTAGTCCTTTCTTGAAGAGCATTTCTACCTTGGTTTCTATGGCAGTCCATATACCTCTCTGGCCAGCGCTTCGGTCCTCTCTTACCTACTCCTTATATGACAGCAGTCCTGGCTTCTGTCCTCAGTCTACAGGTCTTGAAAATTTGTACCGTATCCCACTGTGCTCTCATTCACCCTCAGTTTTCTAAATACGTCTGTGTCTTAGTCATAAAAAATGCTCTGGTTGTATTTCTCCTAAGACTGACTATAAGAGGATGGCTTTTAACAAAGAGAAATTTATTTTCTCGTAGTCTAGTAGGCTACAAGCCCAAATTCAAGGCATCAGCTCCAGGACAAGGCTTCCTCTCTCTGTCAGTTCTGGAGAAAGGTCCTTGTGATGCATCAGTCTTCCCTTGGTCTGGGAGCTTCTCTGGGCAGTAACCTCAGGTCCAAAGGACATGCTGTGCTCCTGGCACTGCTTTCTTGGTAGTATGAGGTCCCCATGAGTCTCTGCTCACTTCTCTCTTTTATATCTCAAAAGAGATTGGCTTAAGACATTATCCAATCTTGTATACCTCATCAATATAACTGCAGCTAATCCATCTTATTAGATCAGTGATTGAATTTACAACATATAAGGAAATCACATCAGATTACAAAATAGTACATAATTATACTATGCTGGGAATCATGACCCAGCCAAGTTGACAGATATTTTTGGGGGACACAATTCAATCTATGACAGTCTATATGCTGATTGCTAACTCTGTATAGACAGCCCAGTCTCAAACATCAGACTTGAGCTAATTACTGAATATTTCTATCTAGATATTCCCTAATATTCACGTATTCACCCATTCTCACATGTCTAAAAGAAGACTCACCTTTTACATACAGCAGTGTTTGTACAACCACCATCAACTCCCAGTGTCCTAAACTGGAAATCTTGGAATAATCTTTGCCTCACTTCCCTCACTCTCTATATTTGTTCAATCAATCGTTATGCGTGTGCCAATTTTCACTCCTAAATATAACAGATTATATTTTCCAAAGATAGGCATAACAGTAGGCACCCCCGCCCCCCTCACTATTCTGTAGTGTGATCTTACACTCCCCCATCAGGAAGTGGAGTCAACTTCTGCCCTCTTGAATGTGCTCATTCCAGGATGGCTGGCCCTTCTCTGGCCTGGCAGCTTCTGCTTCCTGTCTCTTAGAATCCAGCCGCTCTATGTGAACACCAGAGATCCTTATACTGAGAGAATTCCTGCACAGAGGCCCAGAAGATGAGACACCTTGAACAGAAAAAGAACAGAGGTGCCAGACCCACAGTGGAAACAAACTCCTAGAAGAGAATCTTCCAGACCCAACTGTGCTTGTTGTTGTTACTTGTCATCTAATGGCTCCAACTCATGGCAACCTTATGTGTAACAGAACAAAACGTTGCCCAGTCCTGCACCATCTTCATGATCATTGACATGTGTGACTCCATTGTTGTGGCTATGGTGTCAATCCATCTTATTGAGGATTTGCCTAGTTTTCATTGGCCCTCCACTTTACCAAAATTGATGTCCTTTTCTAGTAATTGATCTTCCTGATGACGTGCTCAAAGTACGTGGGCCAAAGTCTTGCTATCCTCACTTCTAAAAAATGCTCTGGTTGTATTTCTCCTAAGACTGATTTGTTTGTTTGTATTTAGCAGTCCACAGTATATTAAATATTTTTCACCAACACTACTGCTCAAATGCATCAATTCTTCTTCTATCTTCCTCTCTATGGATCACAACCGCCCTTAAAGATGTCCTTTTCTTTTCATCTGCACTGGGCCCCTCTGAAAAGATAGAGCAGCTCTCAGTCCAGTCAATGTACACAGTCTGGTGATGAATGCCAAAGTGTCTTAGAATTCATAGCTAGGTGATTTGCTTTACTATTTGTGTTTCCTGTAGTAATCACCAAAATTATCTCAGGGACACCAGCTCTGATTGAAGAGCCAACTCTACAAGCTTGGACTTGTAATGTGAAACTTGCCTCTAAAAATGAAGAGTCCTGAGAGACTGAAGAAAGAGGCAGGCAATTCCAGAGTGGCAGCAAAGGAGTTTATTAGGGAGACTTACATATGAGGTGAGTCATGGGTGGCAGCAGGACCAAGCAGATCTCCACACCTCTAAAGTGGAGAGGTTTCATAGTGGTGGTGGACAATAGTGACTACATGCCAGGGGCTTACATAAGAATGACTTAGCAAACAGTAGTGAACTAGTGAACTAGCATGAGAGCCTTCATGTTTGGCCTTGCAAAGCCTATTTAGCCTTCATTTCTCTGCTCAAGGCCAGCTGTTACAATATGACACATTCCCTTTCTTCCACAAGATACCTGAGTGCCCCAAGAGGAGGTGTTATACCCTTGCTGGTATGGACAGACAGTGTTGCTGTAGCTGGAGGCACAGATCACACTAGCAATATAGAAAAACACAGCAGGAAATCTCTGTACACAGGAAAAGAACCACACCCAACAGAGAACCTCACCAACCAGAGGAGAAAGAGGAAAACCAGGTCCCCATAGCAGACCAGCCATCACATGTGTCCAAGAGTTCTGTTTCTTCATATGACCTAACAAATCCAGTGGTAGTCTGGTATATAGGTACAACATTCAGTTTTTACTATGGCATATGTCCTGCCTTGAGTGACTGTTAGAATGTCTGGAGCTCTTTGGTTCTCAAGGACTACCTTCCTCATTTGAGTGGTTTTGGCAGTTAATAGCCACAAGTTTTCTCTGCTATCATTCAGGGCCTGTTTAGTAAAATTAGCCAGAACTTCAATTTGAATTTGCCCCATTACTTCTAAGGAGATAATGAGGGGAACAAAAAGCGTTAAAAGGAAATCATACCGGTGGAAAAGATTATGCATGGTCCACCTGGCTTTTACCATGGGATAATTCAGAGGTTTTGGTATAGTTTTTCTAACAGTTCCTGCAGCATAGGGTAACTCCCAAATGCAGCATCTTTTCCATATGTACGATAACCAGGGCCACAAGTAGTGGTCACACAGCCATTGAGTGCCATTAGGAGTAAGGTAGGTTCCTGCAATCTTATTGGGTTTTTTATACTGCAACCATTCAGTGCTATTAGATGTTATCACCTGTTGGCAGAGGGATGCAGGAGTCCAGCCCAGTGTGCAGGAGGAGGAATTGGAAGGAGACAGGGGAACCAATGAGGTTTCATTTGGTTCAAGACAGAGAGAAGTAGGTTTCTAACACACCCTGTTCGAGTACTAACCAACCTAAACAACCCAAGAGGTGGTAAACACCCTCTCGTGGTCACAACTGAGAGTCACTGAGATCTCTTACTAAGATGCAAGTGTCCACAATAGTCTGACTCCAGGAAAAGGTGACGTTGCGCCCCACCTCTTCTTTTATACCCCAATTAGTTAAAGAGGTTTTAGTACCCACCCCATATCTCCCACAGCTGCCCAATCAGTTCTGGTCAGGGGCTGCATGCTCCATGGTGCTTGAGAAGAGGATTTGTCCACAGACTCAGCAGCTGCTTTTGATGTGGACTATGGCAAAGCTGTGAGCCCACTCTAGGAAGATGTTGGCAGCCCCAAAGGGAAGAAAGCAGAGTAGGCCATACCTCCCATCAGAAATACAGGTGTTTAGTAGATACCAAGATGGGTAAATCTTCCCCTCCTGTTAGGATCGCACTAGTGGCTTCCCCTCGGGTGGTGAGAACAGTGGCTGCTTTAGGCTTTTTTCCTGTCTGAGTGTACTATACATGCTACCCTGGAGAGGTCACTTGAGGGCTTGGAAGTAAAGCCACCCATTTTGCTGTATGCCAGAAAAGGAGATTCATTTCTGTTCCTCCTGATATAACCATTGTTCCTTTCTATGTAAAGTGTGACTATTGAGGTCATCCATGCAGTAAAGATAGTGTGCTCCCACGTTAGGCCGATTAGTTCCTCTGCCTCCAGAGGGACAAAGTAGCAAATCAACCCTGGTGGGATAACCCACAAAAGGTGCTAATAGATGGTTTTACTTCCTGGTGCCAGGTCCTAAAGTGTTCAGAGGACCGTACTGTTTTTTTTTTCCAGTAACAATCTTGATGGATAGACTTCCTGAGTCTGTGACATCACTCATATCATTGCTAAAGGGTCACTCGGGGCTCCTAGTCTGGCATATGGGTCTAAAGTCCCAGTAGGAGCTAAATTTATGAACCTCAAAGACTTAGGCAGCACCTTGGTCCACCCGCCAGGGAAGCCTTGCCTGTACAGGTTCATATTTGTTGTTTTAGGACACTATTCTTACCTAACCAGATAATTCCTAGGAATTTTACCAAGGTTGCCGGCCCCGGCACCTTTTGAGGATTCAGGAGCCCATCATCTCCCCTGTAGGTGGATGATAAGCACATCTAGACACTCCTGTAACAGAGAAACATCTTAAGCAGTTAACATGATGTCATCAATGTAATGAAACTAATGGACAGTAATGGAGAAGAGGAAAAGAGTCAGATCCCTAGCAACCATACTTTGGACTGCAGCATGTATAGAAAGGATCACCTTGTTAAGCTCAATTGTCCACGGTCGTACACCAGGACCCATCTAGTTTCTTCCCAGGCCACATGGAGCTATTAAAGTCACTGTGGACTTCCCAGAGGAAGGCTACACTTTCAATTCCAAAATGGTTTCCTTATGTCATCTGAGCAACTTATATTGCCTGATGTTTACCACTCTTCGTGCCATGTTCCCCCTCAAGACTGCTTTTACCACTCTCACTTGCAGTCGGAATTCTCCCACAGACATAGTCAAAGTGATGCCCATGAGGACATCCACACATAGAATATATTCCTGTATTGTTGCTGTTGTTAGGTGCCATTAGAGTCAGTTCCAACTCATAGGGACCCTATGTACAGCAGAAGGAAACACTGCCCAGTCCAATGCCATCCACACAATTGTTGTTATGCTTGAGCCCATTGTTGCAGCCACTGTATCAGTCCATCTAATTGAAGATCTTCCCCTTTTTTGCCGATCTTCTACTTTACCAAGTATGACGTCCTTCTTCAGGGACTGGTCCCTGCTGATAACGTGTCCAAAATATGTGAGACGATGTCTCGCCATCCTCGTTTCTAAGGAGCATTCTGGCTATACTTCCTCTGAAACAGATTTGTTCATCCTTCTGGCAGTCAATGGTATATTCAATATTCTTCACCAACACCATAACTCAAAGGCAGCAGTTCTTCTTCGGTCTTCTTTATTGATTGTCCAGCTTTCACATTCATATGAGGTGATTGGAAACACCATGGCTTGGGTCAGGCACGCCTTAGTCCTTAAAGTGACATCTTTGCTTTTTAACACTTCAAAGAGGTGTTTTACAGAAGATTTTCCCAATACAATTTACCTTTTGATTTCTTGACTGCTGCTTCCAATGGGCGTTGATTGTGGATCCACGTACAATGAAATCCTTAACAACTTCAACATTTTTTCCATTTATCATTTATCAATTCGTCCAGTCGTGAGGATTTTTATTTTCTTTATGATAAGGTGTAATGCATACCAAAGCCTGTAGTCTTTGATCTTCATCAGTAAGTGCTTCAAGTCCTCTTCACTTTCAACAAGCAGGTTGTATCATCTGCATATCACAAGCTGTTTCTGAGTCTTCCTCCAATTCTGATGTCACATTCTTCTTCATATAATCCAGATTCTCGGATTATTTGCTCAGCATACAGACTGAATACGTATGGTGAAAAGATACAACCCTGAAACACACCTTTCTGGACTCTAAACCTTGTAGTATCCCCTTGTTCTGTTCAAACGACTGCCTCTTGGTCTGTGTACAGGTTCCTCATGAGCACAATTATGTGTTCTGGCATTCCCATTCTTCACAATTTTATCCATAATTTGTTATGATCCACACAATCAAATGCCTTTGCATAGTCAATAAAACACAGGTAAACATCTGTCTGGTATTCCCTGCTTTCAGCCAAGAGCCATCTGACATCAGCAATATCCTTTGTTCCATGTCGTCTTCTGAATCCAGCTTGAACTTCTGGAAGTTCCCTGTTGACGTACTGCTAAAGCCGCTTTTGAATGATCTTTAGCAAAATTTTACTTGTGTGTGATATTAATGATATTGTTCGATAATTTTCGCATTCTTTAGATCACCTTTCTTTGGAATGGGTACAAATATGAATCTCTTCCAGTCAGTTGGCCAGGTAGCTGTCTTCCAAATTTCTTGGCATAAACAAGTAAGCACCTCCAGCACTGGGTCTTTTTGTTGAAACATCTTGAATGATATTCCATCAATTCCTGGAGCCATGTTTTTCATCACTACCTTCAGTGCAGCTTGGACTTCTTTCTCCACTAACATTGGTTCTTGATCATATGCTACCTCCTGAAATGGTCGAACGTCCACCAATTATTTATGGTACAGTGACTGTGTATTCTTTCCATCTTCTTTTGATGCTTCCTGCATCATTTAATATTTTCTCCATAAGATCTTTCAATATTGCAGCTCGAGGCTTGTATTTTTTCTTCAGTTATTTTAGCTTGAGAAATGCCAAGCATGTCCTTCCCTTGGATTTTCTTTCTCCAGGTCTTTGCACATTTCATTATATTTTATTATGTCTTCTTAAGCCACCCTATGAAATCTTCCATTAAGCTCTTTTACTTCGTTGTTTTTTCCTTTAGCTTTAGCTACTTTATGTTCAAGGGCAAGTTTCAGAGTCTCTTCTGACATCCATGTTTGTCTTTTCTTTCTTTACTGTATTTTCAATAACCTCTTGCTTTCTTCACGTATGAAGTCCCTGAAGTCATCCCACAACTCGTCTTGTCTTCAGCCATTAGTGTTCAATGCATCAAATCTATTCTTAAGAAGGTCTCTAAATTTAGGTGGGATATACTCAAGGTCATACTTTGGCTCTCATGGACTTGTACTATTTTCTTCAGCTTCAACTTTAACTTGCATATGAGCAATTGATGGTCTGTTCCACAGTCAGCCCCTGGCCTTATTCTGATTGATGATATTGAGCTTTTCCATCATCTCTTTCCACAGATGTAGTCGATATGATTCCTTTGTATTCCATCCAGTGAGGTCCATGTGTACCGTCGCTGTTTATGTTGTTGAAAAAAGGTATTTGCAATGAAGAAGTCATTGGTCTTGTAAAATTCTATCATGTCATCTCCAGCTTCGTTTCTGTCACCAAGACCATATTTTCCAACTACCAATCCTTATTCTTTGTTTCCAACTTTCACATTCCAATCCCTAGTAATTATCAATGCATCTTGATTGCATGTTTGATCAATTTCAGACTGCAGAAATTGGTAAAAATCTTCAATTCATCTTTGGTATTAGTGGTTGGTGCTTAAATTTGAATAATAGTAATATTAATTGGTCTTCCTTGTAGACGTATGGATATTATCCTATCACTGACAGTGTTGTACTTCAGGATAGATCTGGAAATGTTCTTTTTGACGATGAACACGACACCATTTCCCTTCAATTTGTCATTCCTGGCATAGTAGGCCAGGTGATTGTCTGATTCAAAATGGCCAATACCAGTGCATTTCAGCTCACTAATGCCTAGAATATCGATGTTTATGCATTCCATTTCATTTTTGATGACTTTCAATTTTCCTATATTCATATGTCGTACATTCCACTTTTCGATGATTAATGGATGTTTCCAGCTGTTTCTTTTCATTTTGAGTTGTGTCACACCAGCAAATGAAGGTCCCAAAAGCTTGACTCCATCCACATCATTAAGGTCTACTCTACCTTTAGGTGGCAGATCTTCCCCAGTCATATTTTGAGTGCCTTCCAACCTGAGGGTCTCATCTTCTTGCACTATATCAGACAATGTTCTGCTGCTATTAATCAGCTTTTCACTGGCTAATTTTTTCAGAAGTAGATGACCAGGTCCTTCTTCCTAGTCTGTCTTATTCTGGAAGCTCAGCTGAAACCTGTCCACCAAGGGTGACCCTGCTGGTATTTGAAATACCAGTGACATAGCTTCCAGCATCACAGCAACATGCAAGCCACCACAGTAGGGCAAACTGACAGATGAGGGGATTCCTGTATTGGAGAAATATAAAGTTGATATGGTTTAGGGGGAATACATCCTATAAGTAGGGTCAGGAGTACCTGACGTCCGTAGATGGACTTTCCGCTGCACCCATCACTTGCCAAGGTGTGTCCTTGAAACTGTTCAGGGTTTCCAAAGATAAGGGTGCATTCAGCCCCTCTATCAACCAGAGCCAGCACCCACTGCTTTTTTGTTCTTGATCAATGTATTGTGACCTCTACATGGGGCCACTGGTCCCCCTTCAGGGCCCTGATCTGCAGATGACCTCGAGCCCACCCCTAGTTCCTAGGAATTGGGGGTGTTCATCTGGTAGCAAGGAGCCCTTCCTCATGTTATCAGTAGGACCCAGAGGGCAGTATTGTTGCTCCAGCTTCAGATTTTTCCAAAGGCTGACTGAAACCACATTTCGTTGTTTACCTATCTTTTCCACGGCCATTCTGGCAGCCACTAAGTCTACCCACATCTGCTTTTGGGTTACTTTTAAGGGGCCTTTGGACAATTGTCTTACAGGGTATTCAGCCTTTCTTTTCTCTCTTCCCACAGCTCACACTCCCTTCTCTCTAACTCTCTCAGTTTCATTGAAGTTGACTACAGCTTGTCCCACATATCAGACTCTCTGGCCCACTGAGGGACTAACTATAGCCACCAGTGTGCCATACCAGGAGGGCAGGGCTGCCTGTAGGATGTTTGCCTTCATGCCTGTAGTGAAGAGTTCATTGTCTGGTCCCTGAAAGTGCTTAGATTAAATGGCATGACACATACGTAGCTCCTGTATTAGTTGCTGTAACTATTTTAAGGAAGACCACTTCCCAACCATACCGGGAAGGTCCCCCTAATTTGGCCACACTCTTCTACAACACAAGATGATCCAATCCATGAGGGTGTGTATGATCTCTGTGTTCTGAGCTACTTGTAAACACTGCCAGAGGTGGGGTGGGTGGTTATACTACTCGTTTTTTCTGCCTCAGCTCCATTTAGAGATACCATCTCCCCCAGTATCCCACTGATGTCATAACTAAGCTGTGTTAGTTTCTTTTCCTTTCTGCTGGAATTTCCTACACAAATCAACAAACTCAGTGGGGGTGTATTCCCACATTGTCATGGAACTGGTGGGCAGGATTTCTTGTCTAAGGTCACCGGGCTTGTGGGTAGCTTTCATTTTATAGGTAATGAGCAGCCATTCCCGGAGGTGCCGCTCTGCAAAACAAGGCTCTTCCTCTACTATCACTTCTGCATCTGAGTCACTACTAGATTCACTCTCCCAAGGATTCCACATTTTTGAGTCCCAGTCACCTTGCATCAACACCGCCCTGATCTTTGCCTTTGGCACTTTCCTTCCTCTCATCTTTACAAACTTACAGGCAAGTGTTTCTAGTTGCTTATCCTGTTCACAGACACAGCTGCTCAATATGTCAGTTGTGGTCACACATGACAATCACACATCCCTTTCCAACTGTAACTCTTCCTGCAAATCTCTTAAGCACACTTCAACAGCTATCTGGGATTCGGTGGCCAGCTAAACATCACAGAGCAGTGCCTACCCTACAGTCACTACTGCTTTCCTAGCTTCTTTTCCACACGTATGAAGGCACAGGTTTTCCTAGAAAGATGCTATGCTGCTTGGTGTTTTAGGGGCATCCCCATACTCACACAGTGATATACACATATCAAGTATATAGGCCAGACATGGAGCCCTGTTGGCACAGTGGTTAAGAATTCAGGCTGCTAACCAAAAGGTCAGCAGTTCAAATCCACACGCTGGTCCTTGGAAACCCTATGGGGCAGTTCTACTCTATCCTTAGGGTCACAATAAGTCAGAATCGACTCAACGGCAACAGATTTAGTTTTTGTTTTTTTCCCCACATGGAGGTCGCTGGCCAACCTAGGATTTCCCCTACAGAGGTCTCACTCCCACTCGCCATTTCCTCAGTCTGCTGGCTGGCTCGCCAATTGTCCTGGCACAGATGTATAATGTGAAACTTGTCTGCAAAAATGGAGGGTGCCATGGAAGAAAGAGATGGGCAAATCCAGGGTGGCAGCAAAGGAGTTTAGTAGGGATACCTACATACAAGGTGAGTCCTGGGTGGCAGCAAACTAAGCAGTTCTCTGTGCCCCACAGTGGGAGGGCAGCAGTTTTATAGTGGTGGTGAACAATAGTGGCTACCTGCTAGGGACTTACTTACATAAGAATGACTTAGGAAATGGTAGTGAAACTGCAAAGCCTGTTTCCCCTTCACTACCTCCTCAGAAACATGGTCTGACTATGACCCTGTGTTTGATCTACAGGCTGGTGCAGTGAGTTTGCCTCTTATGGGGAGTTGGAGAACAAGCCCTTCTCAATTGGGACTGTGAGAAATCAAGGGCTGCTGGGCCAGGAGTCTCTGGGTCTGTCCTCCAATCCCCCAGGAATAGAAGGAGGGGGTCTGGTTGCACCAGGCCCACTGGACGAGGCCCCCACATTTGCACCTAGCATTTAGTTTCCTTAAAGATGGTTCACTCCAGAAGGACTTCACAAGAAGAAGGGTGAGAGACAGTACACCAAATTCCTCTGAGGCACAGGATGTTGTTCCAGAAAGTTGTCTATTTTCAGTGGGCAGAAGGATGACCTGAGAAGCTTGTTAATGTGCAAATTCTAGTGCTCCATCCCCAAAGCCTCTTTCCCAGAATGCAGCCCAGGACCATGCTTTTTAACAAACTTTGCACAATCTTACTTACTTTGAGATACATGATTCTAATGAAATTTACTCCTATCCTCTGCCTTAAAGGAGTCTACAAGCCAGAAAGACAAAATGTATTAAATGGTGCAATATAGTATCACTAAATACCAAGAAATATATATGGAGATTCATAAAGAAAGAGAAGAAAATGAGGTGCTTGTATTGGACCTAAAAAAGGTAAGGTTCAGATAGAGCATGGTGCTCAATATTCATTCCTGAAGCAGCATCAGCAACATCCCTGGGTGCTTGTTAGAAATGCAGGTTCCCAGACCTTACCCCAAGACTTCCTGAATCAGAACTTCTGGGGATAAAATTCAGCACTCTGAGTTTGAACAAACTCTAAGCCTCACTGAGATAGAGAGAGGCGAGGGGACTGGGGACAACCTGGAAATGAGAAATGCACAGAGATCAGACTACCCATGATGTCCTCAGAGGACACTGAGTAATGTATGGAAAGTGAAATATGTTACCAGCAAACAAAGCAATATTGTTTTCTGTCATGCTGAGTCAGTAACTTCCTTTATGGAATTACCTGAACAGAATGAGGCCTTTGTCTTATCGTGATGTTGATTATTCTTGTACTCACAGTCCATACTGCTATAGTGAAAAATGACTCTGTATAGAACAGTTTCTCTTAATTGTTCCATATTTAAAACATGGCCATCTGAATAAATTATGGCTAAAACATAAAGACTACCATAAGACTGTGTTATGTTTTACAGAGTTTGTTTAATTTACATTTAGCATTCCATCTGTACAATAAATCATAATTTTTTTCAGAAACTGGAAAAAAGGGTGTATTCTTTGAAAGTGGTAATAAGCCAACAAGTTTCCAAGCAGTAATGCTTAATAGATTATATATGCATCCAATCTGTTCCATGTACGAAATGATGTATAATAATAATAATTAAAGAGAAATTGTAGTTAGCAATAAAATATGAAAATGAGTTCTTTGAATTACAAAATACCAAAAAACCATTGCCATCAAGTTGAATCCTGACTCATACCTACCCTATAGGACAGAGAAGAAGTGTCCCATTGGGTTTCCAAGGCTGTAAATCTTTAAGGAAGTAAAGTGCCACATCTTTCTCCCACTTAACCACTATGCCACCAGGACTTCTGAATTACAAAATAGAGGTACATTAATTGCATAAAGCTTCATTTCAGAAAGCTATTTACACCATTTGGACTACCAGTGAGAAGTAATTTGAGTCAAGAATTATGGCTTACAACTCTTCTTATTGTGAATGTGCAGGGTAATGTTACGTACTATAATTAATCTGTGTGTGCAAGCTAAAACAGGGAAGTACCGTGTACCATGTAGGGTCCTTTCATTTTGGTGAAGCTGAGTGATAATGGCTTTTTAAAAGTCTATTTTGAGTATTTGTAATACAGAGTAGACTATTAGACAAAGGCTGTTGTTATTCACATGTAAAAGTTACATGTCTTGCTGCTCAAGAATCACTTTGTAGGTACTAAAAGAGGAATGAAGTCAGTGCAGCAACGTCATAGTAAATATAGTAAAAGTGAATTTTGTAGTGCAGGACCTGCCATCCTGATTTGAGATTTTCCTTCCCATGTATGTTTGATGAAGGAGATTTTGGAGAAAACACCCAGCACAGAGTTCTGGGCTAAAGCTGAATAGGCTCTGACCAACCACAATTACATTTTCTTCTTCTACTCAGCTCTAGTTGCTTTCAGAATAACACATTAGAAGTTATCCCAGTAATCATAGTTTCTTAAATTGTACACATTACTGTATTGTTCTTAAGTTAAAATTCAACAATTGGACACAAATTTTTAAACTGACATATGTACTGCTTAAATATCCATGTAGTAGCTTTTTCTAGCTGTTGTTTATTAGAGAGGAAGTGTTAAGAGTGCAGGGTTTTGACCAGATAATAGGAGTTAACAGCCACTATGTTTCTACTAGCTTTTAAAAATTAGAAATTTAACATTTACTTGCTCTATAGCTGTTAAAAATATCTTTTAGAGGACTTCCAGGCAGTGTGGCACTATAGACAGAAGCACCACACTGTCCCTTTACAGCAAAGATCTGAAAAACCAAGCCAAACAGAGAAAACAGCAATCCTGAAACCCTAAACAACGAATGAAAAGATAAAGAACTCAGCCAAGCACCAAATGGAATAAGAAACTGACAGAGAACAGAGAATGAGGAGAGATATATGCAGACGTCCCCTATCAGCTAACACAGCATATACAGGCCATCTTGGACTCCTATCAGAGATCGGTGAACAGGGTGTAAGGGAAAACAGCTTCATGGAGCTTCCAGCAGGAGACAGAACAACCAGTAACCAGTGATATACTTTTTCCCACCCCCCACCCTTCTTCACCCCCATTTGGCCTCTCTGCTTCCTACAGCCGCAGTCTCTTAGCTGGGAAGCACCATCTTTACCCCAGTGCTGCTTAGATTTCACCTGCCTGCACTGGCCAGCTCCCTAAGTGCCATTTGTTGGCTGCTGGTGTTGCTTTTTTCCACTTCTTTTGATTTCTCCCATACCTCTCACCACCTCCACCTCCTTTCTGTCAAATACCTGGCTCCATGCACTATCTTTGCTTCTCTCTGAAAGGCTGTGAAATGTTGCTCAAGTGTGAAACTGCTTCCCAGCCAGTACTGCCACGCTGGTGGGATCTGGGGGCTTTTTTGTTTGTTTGTTTTGAACTGCTTGTTTGTTTTCTTTCTCTTTTCTCAAATTGGGATCCCATTCTAGCCAGGAAATACTGCATGGCTGGGGACCTACCCCTCTGTTTCTGCAGACTTGCAAAGGGATCCCTGAGGGCATTTCTTTTTCTTGTTTTTTTTTTTTTTTTTCCTGTTATTTTTGGTTTTTCCTGATCTTTTATCTGTTTGTTTTGTTTTCTTTATCTTTCCCTTTTTGTCTTTCTTCATTACTCAGTTTCTCATCTCTCTATACTTACCTTCTTTTCCTGTCTCCTGAATACCTGGCTTTGAGTGACACCTCTATCCCTTCTAGCCAGGCTGTACTTCACTGCCTGGGAGCAGCTTCCTCAGACCTCACAGCCACACCAGCGAGATCCCTGGGGACTTTTCTTTTCTTTATAATTTTTATTTATCCATTTATTTCTTTTTTTTTACTTCTTCTTCACCTTTTTGTTTTTCTCCATTTCTCAGTCTCTCATCTCTCCACTCCAATGGCAAGCTCCCTTACCACTCTTTTTTGTTTGTATGTTTTTGGCTGCTGTTCCTCTGTCCTCTCTCTTCTCTTTCCCATACCCATCTTAGCTCCACACATCACAATCTCCCCCCTCCATCCTGCCTGCCTCCACCGTGTACCAAACATCACACATTTTTACAGCACAGGCATGGCCTACTGGAATCAGCCCTGCACTGATCCCTGGACATCCTCATTGGCTGTAGCATGTGCCACAAACAACCCATCTCAGTAACTCCTCTTCAGCTAGACCTGCACTGCTGTGCCATATCTGAGCGAATGACCCTGCCAATTGGAGAAGGTGAAAAGTATCATGCCCGCAGACCAGCAAACAAAAAAGAACACACAGACTGCCAGCTCAGACATAGCCAAATAAAACAAAAAAGCAGGATGAAACAAACAAATCTACAATCAATAAACGAGGAAAATAACTATTGAATGCACTCAAGACAGCAGACAATATCAAAAAGTTTACAAAAACAGGACAGGATAGTTCCAGTAGGCATCCAAAATAAAACAACAGATGACTTTTCAGTAGAAGAAGAGGCACTAGAACTACATGATAGGGAATCCAAATATCTAATATTCTGAGCTATCCAAGAGTTGAAGCAAAAAACAGACAAAAATGAGGGAAAAATAGACAAATTCATGGAAAAGGCAGACAAATACATGGAAAATACAGAAAAAAATGTAAGAATTCACAAAAATAATGCAGGAACAAAATACAAAATAAATTCACAACTAGAAATGATACAAAAACAACAATTAAAAATCCAGAAGATAAACAACAAGATTTCAGAAATGGACAGTGTCATAGAAGGGCTGAGGAGCAGATTTGAAATGGTGGAAGATAGGATTAGAGAAATTGAAGACAAACACTTGGATACAACTCTGAGGAAAAGTCAGAAAAAAGAACATGGAAAAATAAAGAGACCCTGAGAATTACGTGGGATAAAATCAAAGCAAAAATTTGTGACTGATTGGAGTACCAGAACAGGGGGAGAAAACAGAAAACACAGAGAGGATCATTGAAGAACTGCCGACAGAAAACTGCCCCAATATCATGAAAGATGAAAAGCTGACAATCCAAGAAGCTCAACGAACCACATATAGGATAGACACACACACAAAAAAAAACCACCAAGGCATATCATAATCACACTCACCAAAACCAAAGACAAAGAATCCTGAGAGCAGCTTGAGAAAAACGAAAAGTCACATACAGAGGAGAAACAGTAAGATTCAGCTCAGATTATTCAGCAGAAACCATGCAGGCAAGAAGGCAATGGGATGACATATGTAAAACCTCGAAAGAAAAAAATTGCAAGCCAATAATAATATATCCTGAAAACCTCTCATCCAAATATGATGGTGAAATTAGGTCATTTCCAGATAAACAGAAATCAAGGGAATATTTAAAAATGAAATCAAACTTACAAGGATTATTAAAGGGAATCCTTCAATCTGAGAACAAACAACATCAGCTCAGAGGCTGGATCTAGGATGAAGAAGCGTACCAGCCAGGAAATGAACTCTTAAGGACTATCCAAAACCAAAAGAAATACAACAGAGAATCAGAGAAGTTACTCTGCAAATGACAATAACAGCAGAACAATAGAAGAGGGAATAAATGGTGTAGTATAGAACCTTCTAATGGAGAGGAAGGAAAGGTGATACCAAGTAATAACAGACTGCTTCAAATTTAGGAAGATAAGGGTAAATTTCAAGGTTTCCACAGAGAAAGATAACAAACTTACTCATCAAAATAAAGAAGAAAAACATAAAGTCTCAGTAAAAACAAAACCTACAAAAACAAGAGAAATGAAAAAAAAATCCACAGACGAAAGGAATTCAACACAGGAGAGTAAGAGGAACAAAGAAAATGTCAGCACCACAAAAAAAAGCACTAAAAAATGACAGCAATAAACTCACACCTATCAACAATTACACTGAATGTAAACGGCCTAAATGCACCCATAAAGAGATGGAAAGTGACAGAATGGATTAAAAAAACAGGATCTATCAATATGCTGTCTACAAGAGACACACGTTAGAAACAAAGATGTAAATTTATTAAAAATCAAAGGATGGAAAAAATATATAAAGTGAACAACTACCAAAAAAGGGCAGGAGTGGCAACACTAAAATCCCATAAAAGACAATGAAGGACACTATATAATGATTAAGGGGATGATCCATCATGAAGACATAACCATAATAAACATCTATACAACCAATGACAGGGCTCCAAAATACATAAAACTAACTCTAACAGCACTGAAAAGAGAAATTGACAGTTCCACAATAATAGTAGGAGACTTCAACACACCACTCTCAGTAAAGGACCAAACACCTAAAAAGAAACTCAGCAAAAATATAGAAGACCTAAAGGGCACATTCAGACAACTTGACCTCATAGATATATATAGAACACACCACCCTACAGCTGCAAAGTACACATTCTTTTCCAATGCACATGGAACATTCTCCAGAATAGATCACATTTTAGGCCACAGAGCAATCCTCAACAAGATCCAAAACACTGAGATAATACAAAGTATCTCCTCTGACCATAACACCATCAAGGGAGAAATTAACAACAGAAAGACCAAGGGAAAAAAATCAATTGCATGGAAACTGAATAACACCCTGCTTACAAATCACTGGGTAATAGGAGAAATCAGAGATGGAAACAAAAAGTTCCTAGAATCAAATGAGAATGAAAACACATCATACAAAACCTTTGGGACACAGCAAATGCAGTCCTCAGAGGATGATTTATAGCAATAGATACACACATCAAAAAAGAAGAAAAGAACAAAATCAAAACAGTTTAAGTACAGAACTTGAACAAATAGAAAGAGAACATCAAAAAAGCCCACAGCTACTAGAAGAAAGGAAATAATAAAGATCATAGCAGAAATAAATGAAATACAGAATAGAAAAACAATAGAAAGAATCAACAAAACCAAAAGATGATTTCTTGAAAGAATCAGCAAAATTGACAAACCACTGGCCAGACTGACAGAAGAAAAACAGGAGAGGATGCAAATAACACAAATACGAAATGAAATAGGGGACATTACAACAGACCCGACTGAAATAAAAAGGATCATAACAGAGTATTATGAAAAACTATACTCCAACAAATTTGAAAACCTAGAGGAAATGGATAAATTTCTAGAAACACTCTACTTACCCACACTAACACAAAGTGATGTTGAAAATCTGAACAGACCCATAACAAGAGAAGAGATTAAAAAGGTAATTAAAAAAAAAACTCCCCCCAAAAAAAGCCCTGGCCCAGATGGCTTCACTGGAGAATTCTACCAAACATTCAGAGAAGAGCTTATAACAGGACTATTCAAACTATTTCGAACATAGAAAAGGAAGGGATACTTCCGAATTCATTCTATGAAGCCAGCATAACCCTGATACCAAAACCAGGTAAAGAAACCACAAAAAAGAAAATTACAGATCAATATCTCTCATGAATGTAGATGCCAAAATTCTCAATAAAATTCTAGCCAATAGAATTCAGCATCATATCAAAAAAATAATATACCACAACCAAGTAGGAGTCATACCAGGTATGCAAGGATGGTTCAACATTAGAAAATCAATCAATGTAATCCATTACATAAATAAAAGGAAAGAAGAGAGTCACATGATCATCTAAATTGATGCAGAAAAGACATTTGACAAAATCCAACACCATTCCTGATAAAAACTCTCAATAAAATAGGTATAAAAGGGAAATTTCCCAGAATAATAAAGGGCATCTACTCAAAACCAACAGCCAACATCATTCTTAATGGAGAGAGGCTGAAAACTTTCTCTTTGAGAACAGGAACAAGACAGGGATGCCCTTTATCACCACTCCTATTTAGCGTTGTCCTGGAAGTTCTAGCCAGAGAAATAAGGTGAGAAAAAGAAATAAAGGGCATCCAAATTGGTAATAAAGAAGTTAAACTGTCACTGCTTGCAGATGATATGATACTATATATAGAAAACCCAAAAAACTCCACGAGAAAACTACTAGAACTAATAGAAAGATTCAGAAGAATAGCAGGATACAAGATAAACATACAAAAATCAGTTGTATTCCTATACACCAGTAAAGAGAATGATGAAAAGGAAATCAAGAAAACAATACCATTTATAATAGCCCCTAAAAAAATAAAATACTCATGAATAAATCTAACCAGGGATGTAAAAGACCTATACAAAGAAAACTACAAAATGCTACTGCAAGAAACCCGAAGGGATCTACATAAATGCAAAAACATACCATGCTCATGGATAGGTAGACTCAACACTGTGAAAATGACAATTCTACCCAAAGCAATTACAAATACAGTGTAATCCCGATCCAAATAAAAACAACATTCTTTAAAGAGATGGAAAACTAATCATTAACTTTGTATGGAAAGGGAAGAAGCCCCGAATAAGTAAAGCACTATTGAAGAAGAAGAATAAAGTAGGATGACTCACATTAGCTGATTTCAGAACCTACTATAAAGCTATGGTAGTCAAAACAGTCTGGTACTGGTACCACAACAGAAACATTGACCAATGGAACAGAATTGAGAACCCAGATGTAAATCCATCCACCTACAGTCACCTGATCTTCAACAAGGGCCCAAAGTCCATCAAATGGGGAAAAGACAGTCTTTTTAACAAATGTGCTGGCAAAACTGGAGATCCATCTGCAAAAGAATGAAACAGGACCCATACCTCACACCATATACAAAAACTAATTCAAAATGGATAAAGACCAAAATATAAAGCCAAAAACTATAAAGTTCATAGAAGAAAAAACAGGATCAACACTAGAGGCCGTAATACATGGCATTAACAGGATACAAACCATAACAAACAACACACAAACTCCAGAAGATAAGCTAGATAACTGGGATCTTCTAAAAATCAAACACTTATGCTCATCAAAAGACTTCATCAAAAGAGTAAAAAGAGAACTTACAGACTGGGAAAAAAAGTTTGGACATTACAAGTCAGACAAAGGTCTAATCTCTATAATCTACAAGAAAATCCAATACCTCTATAACAAAAAGACAAATAATCCAATTAAAAAATGGTCAAAGGAAATGAACAGACACTTCACCAAACAAGACATTCAAGCGGCCAACAGACACATGAGGAAATGTTTGCAATCACTAGCCATTAGACAAATGCAAACTAAAACCACAACGAGCTACCGTCTCATCCCGGCATTATTGGTATGAATCAAAAACACTGGAAAGAACAAATGTTGGAGAGGCTGCAATGAGATCGGAAGTCTTATGCACTGCTGTTGGGAATGCAAAATGATACACCCATTTTGGAAAATAATATGGTGCTGCCTTAGAAAGCTAGAAATAGAAATATCATACCATCCAGCAATCTCACCCCTAGGAATATATTCCAGAGAAATAAGAGCCGTCACACGAATAGACATATGCACATCCATGTTCATTGCAGCATTGTTCACAATAGCAAAAAAGATGGAAACAACCTAGATGCCCATCATAGTTTGGGTAAACAAACTATGGTACTTACAGTGGAGTATTATGCAATGATATAAAGAACAATGATGAATCTGTGAACCATTTCATAATGTGGATGAAACTGGAGGACATTATGCTGAGTGAAATAAGTCAATCACAAAGGGCAAATATTGTATGTGACCTCTACTGTAAAAACTCAAGAAAAAGTTTACACACAAAAAGAAATAATCTTTGTTGGTTACGAGGGATGGGAAGGATGTGGGGGGAAATACTAAATAGACAATATATAAGTGCTAACTTTGGTGAAGGGTAAGACAGTACACAATACTGAGGAAGCCAGCACAACTTGTACAAGGAAAGGTTATGGAAGCTCCATAGACACATCCAAACTCCCTGAGGGACTGAATTGCTGGGCAGAGGGCTATGGGGACCATGTTCTCGGGGAACATCTAGCTCAATTGGCATAACATAGTTTATAAAGACAACGTTCTACATTCTACCTTGGTGAGTAGCATCTAGGGTCTTAAAAGTCTGTGAGCAACCATCTAAGATACTCCAATGGCCTCACCCCTTCAACAGCAATGGAGAATGAAGAAAACAAGATACAAGGAAAAGATTAGTCCAAAGGACTAATCGTCCACAACTACCACAGCCTCCACCAGACTGAGTCCAGTACAACTAGATCGTGTCCGGCTACCACCACTGATGGCTCTGACTGGGATCACAACTGATGGTCCCGGACAGAGCTGGAGAAAAATGTAGAAAAAAATTCTAACTCACAAAAAAAGGCCAGGCTTACTGACCTGACAGAGACTGGAGAAAACCCGAGAGTATTGTCCCCGGACATTCTTTTAGCTCAGTAATGAAGTCACTCCCGAGGTTCACCTTTCAGCCAAAGATTAGACAGCCCCATAAAACAAAATGAGACTAATGGGGCACAACAGTCCAGGGACAAGGGCTAGAAGGCAGGAGGGGACAGGAAAGCTGGTAAGAGGGAACCCAAGTTTGAGAAGGGACAGTGTTGACATGTCTTGGTGTTGTTACCCATCATCATAAAAAAATACATGTACTGTTTAATGAGAAACTATTTCTTCTGTAAAGTTTCATCTAAAGTACAATTTAAAAAAGATCTTTTAAACAGTCTCACACCGAAAGCACACCTAAAGAATGCTGACATATTCATTTATCCATCTGAATAATTCTAATAATTAGAATTATGTTGGTTTCCCAAAAAAACAGTATGGTACAAGGCAAATAATAACCAGAGGTTCAGTTTAGATTTTTTGGTTACCAAGACTTGTTTGCCGTGCTTTGTAAGTTCTTTCAATTTATTCCATAACAGCAGAAGCAAAGTTTTCTGCATCACGGGAGAAAGTTATTGATTTATTGATTTTATGCTTTCATTCCTTTCTCTGCAAATGGAGTAAATAATTCTGAGAAAGTCCACTAGGCGGAGTACTTGTTACAACTATACAACAAAAGATAGCTCTTGCTATTTGCTGATTGAGATCTTTGATATTTTCCTTAAATTCTTCTTTGCACTTCAACTGACAAACACAATGCAAGCTCAGAGGCAGCATTTGCAAATGTGAAAACATTGAAATAAAGTTTATTAAAGAGAAAAAGCAAGGACAGTAACAATTTTTAGAAACTTATCAACTAAATTTAAGGGGAAAAAAAGCATGTGCATATGCAGACAACCCAACAGGACTAATATTTTCAAAAGAACAAAGATTTAACATGAGGATATTAAGCTTAGATTTTATTAAAACTTCAATTAAATGTTTTTATTTCAAAAACATTTCATTTCTACTTGCTGATAGTTTTTAAACTACAATGACAGAATGTGCTTCTATCAAATACTTCC
Organism: Trichechus manatus latirostris; assembly: GCF_000243295.1. NCBI lineage: Eukaryota > Metazoa > Chordata > Mammalia > Sirenia > Trichechidae > Trichechus > Trichechus manatus. The sequence goes on from NW_004444105.1 coordinate 4,425,467, forward strand.
ACAGAAGTCAAAAACATAGCTGCAAACCCTTATCATTTTCACTCAGACTTCCTGGACATGCCGTATTTTTAATGTATTGATTCCATCTCTTGAGTAAAATTGATTTTTTTGTTATTATTATGAATTTTAACTTAACGTTTATTAAGAAATATTTAATATACACATATAAGGTCTAACATAGACTTTCAGCAAAACACACTGTCATAGGGAAAAAAGACCCCAGACTCAAATTTAATCAAAAGATATTTTTATTAAGTCAAGACTAAGACAATCATTCAAATGAGGAAGACCATCAGGAAGTACTCAGTATAGAGGCCGAAGGAATCCACTGAATCATGGTCATGGTGTCTCTTATATACTATACAGGACAAAGAAAATCATCACAAGGTCATGACTGGTAGCAGGTCAATTCATCACTGTCATATGTGGGATTACAGAAGTGGGGAAGGGACCATGACTAGGATATGTACATAATTACTCGTTAAAAATTTTACAGGATTGGTTCTGCAGTTTTAATTACCTGGCCACATGGTGGCTGGAGCTGACTTGTGATCATACAATCCTGAGTCATATTCACAAGGTGATTATAAGACAATACCAGTACCCCAACCTTTAACTTAAATCAAATAACATGCATCATGGAGCATTTCCTTCTTTGTTTTATTTTAAAAAAAAACCAAACCCATTGCCGTCAAGTCGATTCCAACTCATAGTGACCCTATAGTTTTACTTAGGTACACTTATTTATTATCTAACAGAGAAAATTGTTGTGCCAATTTTTCTGTCACATAACTAGGGGAAAGGGAAATTGGACCTTATCCTAGTTTTCCTTACTATGGCCAAGCCCTATAAGATTTAGGGGGTCTCCACTCTTCACATCAATCCCTACTTTTGATCAAGGATTTCAGCTGAACATCTTTTGATCACACTGTCATTGTCTTTTGTATAGCCTTACATTATCTCCAGCATGGACTTAGCTTTACTAGATTGTGGCCCATAAGTTTTAGGTCTTTAAATTCACAGCTGTTTGGTTTTGCTGTTCAGGTTTGTTGTCTGTACTCTCTGCTGGATGTTATCTGGTTCTTCACCACATGCTTGTAATTTCTGCCAGATACCATCTGGTTTTTCACCATGCTCTGTGTTGGTTATCACCATACTGTGTGGATTTGGGATACATCTATTGGAGACCTGAGCAGAATTGTGAAGGAATAACTTGGTCTTTTCAAGAAAGCTAGTTCAAGGTGCAGGACCCATCTGCTGTGTTATAAAAGTGTACAGTCAATATACATTAGTCATTTTGGAATATGTTTTTGCCTGACCCTGGCTACATATTTCATAATACATTTGACTATGCCAAAATGATTACAACGATTATTAATATAGTTATTATAAATTTGCAATAAAGTTCATAACCATGATCATATCCCTTGTAGGAGTTAACTAAACAGGTCAGATACTGATGGCATCTGCACTGGGGGGACTGAATGTAGCCATACTGATTGATGGACTATTTTATGTACATCTTTTTTTTCTTTTTTTTTTTTACTTCACCAGTGGTGTTTATTCAAGAACTACAGGAGATATTTGCTACTGATTGAGCTAATTTGACAAAAGGATTATCTCTTTAAAGCCTTAGTACTTATTATGAGACATAGTAACAAATAACTTAAGAAAGGCTTTATAATGGAGGAAAATTGTCTAGAAGAAATAAACAATAGCAGTTAGCATACAAATGACCTAGAAACTAAAAGAGTCCCTTAAATAAGGACATATATGACTAATCAAGGATAGATGTGACAAGTTAACAATTATTAAAACACTAATAAGAAAAATATAAAGGAAAGTTTTAAGTTAAAACATATGGAAAGATGTACGTATACAAATCTGTCTTAGTAATTAAAACAGCTAATTAGAGTTAAGCACAAAGCAATAATTTCAATAACATTCATTCACCGAGGGAAATTTATTAGCCCACAGACCCTAAAGGCATGTAAGTATCGCAAGTACTAGAACAAGAAATATGAAAAGTCTGAGAATTTTATCTCTATTTATGTGGTTCTGTGTTTGGGAACAAAGGGTTTACAGGCCTGGTCCTGGATCTTGAGATGAGCTGTCCACTCCAGATTTCACGTTTCTCATTTGGCTATTTTTGAATTTTAGTTTGAGTCTTTTAATTAGTTGAACTATCCAAGTAGGAGCAGCAGCTTTCTTAAATTGGGAGAGGAATAACCAGGTCTTAACTCTGTAATTTAGTGGCACAAGGATTAGCAAAGAAAACTACATATGGTCCTTTTCAATGAGGTTTCAGGGAATCTTTTATATATATATACACATATAGTCCCCTGGAACAATATTAGGCAGATTTTAGGATTTTGGTTTTTGGTTGTCAAAAATTCCTTTAACCTGTGAAAACATTCTTTGGAGTATTGGATTAAAAATTGACAATATTTAACAATACTAGAGTCAGTATAAATAACATAAAAGAAGGTCATTTGGTTTTGAAGAACTACTTTTCTTCTTATAGTAATTTTAGCATTCATTTCTTGGAGTCTACTGGCAGAATCATTTAAAACTTTCTGAATATGTTTGTCAGAATTTTGACATGTGCTAAGACATCTTCTAATCCTACTTGTGGTACAAAAAAAAATAGAAGTTAAAAGATTACATATTGAAATACAGATCTGGACTAACAAAGGAAAGAAAAAAAAAGATTGGCTTTTATATCTAGTCAATAGAACATTGAACATTAGCAATATTTTCATATAAATTTTATAGTAATTCTTTTACTCAGTCCCATGTAGCCAATTTTGGTTCCATGTTATTCTGGATTAGCAGCAACTTGAAAAACTCCATCAATTTCTACATAAGAGTTTTAAAATCTTGATTTAGTTCAATGGCTTTTATGTTCAAAGTATTATATTCCTCTTTATGAGTCTGATAGTCCATTTCGTTGTGTTGTCAGTGAATTAGCAAAGTAAAACTTATCTCTGAATGAATGGTTAGCTTATAATAATAGTTTTGTTGTTTTGTTTTTTTTTTTTAAAGTGAAAATACTCGATGGGAATCAACTACAAAAATAATGTAAAGCCAAATAAAGTTAAATAAAAACTTCAGATAAAAAATCTCTAAATATAATGGTTAACCTTATTTCTAAAGAGCTTTACATATAATGTATAATGATTTGAGATATTGTACCATATAGTTAAAACACATCAAGAATATATTAAGCTAAACATGTGAATGGTAACAAAAACTTCATAAGAAAACAATGTAAATTCTCTGATTAAAACTATTGGCTTGATGATGCTAGATTTAAAAGAAACAAAGTTGTGACCAAGTTAGTAATTGAAATCATAAAATTATGGCATGCTTGTTGTTTAGTATTAGGCATATAAATTTTAACTCAAAGAAAATTTAATACTTTTTCTTATTTGATACCATGTTTATTAACTCATAATATATTAAATAACCCTTTTTATTTTTATAAAACACAAACAAATCTTTTGCAGCTTTCCATGAAGTTTTAAAGTTGTCAGAAGTTTGATATAGATTACTGAGAATCAATAATCAATACTTAAGCTATTTTAAATCAAAGATTTTAAAGGTGAAAACCTTAGTTTTTTCAAAACCATTCAGTTTTGTTTGACTCAGGAATCTTTTCTTAATGAGAAGTTGAACTCTTGTATGCGAGGCAGATTACATTAAAAAAAAAAAACTTACCTTTTAACCTCATAATCAAAGAAAATTTTGTTATTTTAACAGTGAGAAACATCATTTATTTGTTTTATATGTTATTTGATATTAAAAGCTCTTAAAAATCTCATAAATTAACTCATCAAATTTTAACCAGGCAGACAAAAATTTTGATTATGTGTTTTGTACAATTCTTTAAGTGATAACAATAAACGTATCTGCAGACATAAATATATGCATATTTTTTTATGTGTGGCATAAAAACAAAAGAGTATAAACTTGGATATTAATTTAATTTAATATTAGTAAATTACTTAAAGGTTTTGGAAATTATTTTAAGCTTATATATCACAAAACATAATTACTGTTGAAATAAAACTTTGTTTAATTAGTCTATGTTTTTATTTAAACATTTACCATTTTATTTTAGCTGCATCTCTTTGTAATTTTTATGTTTTGGTTCACAGTTAAAGACAAAAATTGGTTATACAATTTATTTTCAGATGTTTAAGCTGGTTTGGAGCCCTGGTGGCACAAAGGTAAAGAGCTTGGCTGCTAACCAAAAGGTCAACAGTTCGAATCCACCAGTCGCTCCTTGGAAACTCTATGGGGCAGTTCTACTCTGTCCTGTAGGGTAGCTATGAGCCAGAATCCATTTGGCAACTAATTTGGTAAGCTGGTTTAGGTATTATGAAAGACAAAAGATAACTAAACTTTTTTTTTCTTTTATTACTCTCTTGGTAAGCAGTTTTTTGGCTCTTATTACAACTTTTTATTTACCCAGTAAAAACCAACACGCTTTAGTAAAAATGAACTCACTGATTCTTGGTAATTACTCATTTTCTTTAAATAAACATATTTCATGTAATACCTAGTTTAAGTTACTTTGAAAGGCTTTGCTTTAAAGATTGACATATTACAGAACATGAAAATCTTTGTTAGAATAAATTTACCTTTATTAATTTTTGGAAATAGTTGGGCTTATGAGTGCTTATTTATTAAATAATTAAAGTGAGTTCTTTGAAGAAATGTTGTAATTTAATAATACCATCCAGAGTTAAGAAGTTACTATATTTTCATAACCCTGTCTTCTGCTCACTTTAAAGAGTACCTTAGAATAATTTGTCCTTTTAAAGCCTTGTTATACTAATTAAAATGAATAATCTATCCTTTTTCAGTGCAGTTTTTTAAATATACTAATTCATATTAAAAATTTTTAGAGTAGCTACTACAGGTCCAGATAGACAAGATAAAACCTCAGTCTCATGAAAAACAGTAACTTAGGCAAGTTCTCAGGTCAAAACAAAACAGAAGCTGCCATGGCAGGACTTTGGCATTGCCTTTTTTTTTGGCCAAGAATTTAGCAAATGTGTACTCAGTGAGTTAGGAAAAAGAAAAACGGCTGTGAGGAGCATTACTTTCGGTTTCTCACCTTTTACAGTAACCTCCACAATGCCTAATTGTGCACCCTAGCTGTGAGGAGTGTTACTTTAGGTAACCTCCATGATGCCAAACTGTGAGAAGTGACCTCAAATGTGCACCAAACCTAGGTCAAACAAGCTTTAATCTGAATTTGCAAGTGGAAAAACTTAGTAAGTGCATGCCAGACATGGCATCCCCCATCTTACTAAGTAGCCAACAAAAGAAAGGTGGGCTAAGCTAAAATGCACACTTAAAGAAAGAAAAGGAAAGGTTTGCACAGTGAGTCATACCTTTCATCTCCTAGATGGTGGACTTGTTATGCTCAAAGTTTCAAACCACAAGCAGAAACAAAGATCAAAACTTGGAAGTCATTCAAACCATGAGGAACCCAAAAGTAAAGAGAAACCTGTCAAACGGGTTTGAACACAAACCTTCAGCAAGCTTGTTCAACTGCTAAAGGGAAAGTGAAAGGACTTTTACTAGAAGCCTGAAACTGCAGCTTTTGATTTAACCTGTTGATTTATTTTAGATCCCCTTTTTTCTAATCCACTGTGCAGAAAAGTTCATTTTACTTAGCTCAGAATTTTCCCAGACCAGCCATTTGGTCTGGTTCCTAATCTCTAGCAAGTGCATGTCATTTCTCAAGCCAGACAGCATTCCCCAGTTTACCAGAGTTCAGCATGTGTGACCTTAAATTTCAGAAATCTGCAGATACAACCACTTGTCACTAGATGACATGCAAACTTCACCTTTGAGCAATCTCAGAAACAAACTGCCTGTACAAAAACAAAAAAAAAAAAATCTACCCTCAGTTTCTCCCAAACCACAAAAAAAATTCTTTGAAAATTAAATTTACGTCTATACCAACTCAGAAGCTCAAATTTAGAAAACACAAACAAATGAAAGCTTACCAAGACGTCCGAGAGAATCCAAACAGAAAAACACAACAAAAGACTTAATAAAAGATCTCAAAAAACCATGCTGTGAGTTACGGGGTTCAAATCCAAGAGCATTTACCTTTGTGGGGTCCCCAGGTCCGTGGAAATGGTAGGGCACAAAGGGCCTTGTTGCTGGCACCTGCTCCCTTCCTTGGGCCCTTGAGGGTCCCGCTGAAGGAAGATGGCTTTGGAATCCCATCCTCATCACCAAAATGTCATAGGGGAAAAAGACCTCAGACTCAAATTTAATCCAAAGATATTTTTATTAAGCCAAGACAAAGACAATCATTCAAATGAGGGAGACCTTCAGCAGGTACCTAGTACAGAGGCTGAAGGAATCCACTGAATCACAGTCATTGTGTCTGTTATATACTGTAGAGGACAAAGAAAATCATCACAAGGTCATGACTGGTACCAGGTCAATTCATCACTGTCCATAGGTGGGACTACAGAAGTGGGGAAGGGACCATGACTAGGATACGTACATAACTAAAGTTAAAAAGTTTACAGGATTCGGTCTGGGGTTTTAATTACTTGGCTACATGGTGACTGGGGTCAACTTACGATCATATAATCCTGAGTCAGTCACAAGGTGGTTATAAGACAATACCAGGACACCAACCTTTAACTTAAATCAGTTAACTTGCATCATGGAGCATTTCCTTGTTTTACTTAGGTACACTTATTTATTAACCAGCAGAGAAAATTTTTGTGCCAGTTTTTCTATCACATAACTAGGGGAAAGGGAAATTGGACCTTATCCTAGTTTTCTTTACTATGGCCAAGCCCTGAAAGATTTAGGGGGTCTCCACTCTCCACATCAACACCTATTGAACATTCATTTTGAGCCAGTCTGTGTATGCGTAGCATGGCGTGTTGTATGTAGAATGTGTTCTCATGGGTGTGTGTGTGTGTATGTGTGTGTGTGTGTGTGTGTGTGTGTGTGTGCTATCACTGCTTTGCTAGCCCTCTGACATTAGCAGGAAGATGGTCCCTATTATTTCTTTTTCTTTATTTCAGAATCTTCAATAGACTTGGCTCCTTTGGAAAGAAAGATTCCATCTAGTCCTCTATGGGCGGCCACACCAGAAAGCAAGCTCTGACTATTTTTAACCTTTGCTGGCACCGGGCGCCTGACTCGCAGGCCTTGCAAAGGAGCCAGGTCACCATGAGTGAGGAGCAGATGGAGCAGGCAGTAATAAGACATTATAAACATTTTTTAAAATGATTCTGCAAAGCCAAGTGGCCTGTGGAGTAGTGATCAGGGAGGGGAAGGAGGGGAGAGAATAGCAATCTGACTTTGAGATTTTCCAGCAGGTGGCAAACATGACCAAATGATTCTGGTATTAAAATCATGGAGATGGGGTTGGGGGGTGGGGGGAAGCAGAGAGGGCATTGTGAGGAGGAGCAGATGCTCCCTTGTCCCCAGTTCATGTCTGCCTGTGAATCTGGCAGCCATTTTCCATACTGCACCCGTTTGTTTAGCTGAAATCTCAGGCCAACCACTATGGTGCAATCCAACCCAGCCAAAGGCAGGATATTGCACAAAAGTACACAAGATACTATCAGACTGGTACTAAAATACTCATTACCTACCAGACAAAATCTAAACTCTTTACATGACATTCAGGGGTCTCCACAATCTAGTTTTATCCTACTTTCCAACCTGGCCCCCCCACCGTGCCTTTCCTAAAAGCTTCACTCTACTTAAATGACCAGTTACTGCATACACCAAGCTCCTTCCTACCACCTTGCTCTTTCTAAGCCTGAAATGCCCTTCAAGGCTCAGCTAAAAATCCAAATCCTTTGGCAAAGCTCCTCCAATGCCTCTCAGAGCCCAAATTACTCTCTTCTTTTGTGCTCCAACAGCAATTTGATCATTTCTTTATTACATCCTTTGGGTCTAGATGTTTATCTTTCCTGTTCATCTGTAAGGGAAGGCATGCAGACTTGCTCATGGCTGCATGTGTAGCCTATGCAGGACCCTGCACCCCCACCATTGCTTCCATTGCTGTAATTGCTGCTTCTCCTTGTTCTCACTGACTGAATACCTACAATGTGCGTAGCCTCGGTTCCATCTGCCTGGGATTGAACCCTTGATTCTCACTCACCAGCCGTGCAAACTTGAGCACATTGCTTAGATGATTGGTGCCTCAGTGACCTCATTTGTAAACTGGGGTGATAATGATCCTAACTTATTGGGGTAATTATGGGGATCAAAGGAGCTTACACATACTGGTGGCAGATTCTGGCCTGGAGTGAGGACTCAGAATCCATTGTTATTGTTATTGTTGTTAGCTGCCATCAAGTTGGCCTCCACTCATGGTGACTCAATGCACAATGGAATGAAATGCTGCCTGGTCCTGTGCCATCTTCATGATTGATTTCAGATTGGACCATTGTGATCCATAGGGTTTTCATTGGCTTATTTTCAGAAGTAAATCACCAGGCCTTTCTTCCTACTCTATCTTAGTCTGGAATCTCTGCTTGAAACATGTTCAGCATCATTGCAACACAAACAGATGAGTGGTGGCTGTGCATGAGGTGCATTGGTGGGAATCTAATCCAGGTCTCCCGCAAGAAAGGCAATAATTCTACCACTGAACCAACAACATCCCCAACCAACAACATTAATACTAGTTATGATAGTAATTATCTATTATAATTACTGCTGTTATTATTATTTTAGCAAACTAGAAGATCAGTTCTTTCTCAACCTTCACCCAAAGCCACCAGCCTGGAAAAGAGGAGTTGGAATGGAAAGCTGGTCCAACTCCAGAGCCAGTGACTTCTAATATTGTTTCTTAAATAAAAGAAAAAGGATTTTTTAGTAAGTTTATTGAATACATAACAAATAAGTTTAAATAACTGGTACTTAAAATACTTTGTCTTAAAATATTATAACCTTAAAAGAAGATTTCCAAGATCATTAAATGTATACTCTACACTATACAAATGAGGACACTGAGGCACATTGATGCATTTAGCAAATTTATTGAGCAGCTACTATGTGAAAAGCACCAGTGTAGGCATTTGGGTGATAAAACAAAAGTGTAAGCAGGGATGCCTGCTGTCATGGTTTGAATTGTGTCCCCCAAAACTTTGCATCAACTTGGTTAGGTCATGATTCCCAGTATTATGTGGTTGCCCTCCATTTTGTGATGTGATGATCCTCCATTTTGTGATGTATTGTAAATCCTAGCCTCAAAGCCTGTCGTTATGGCCCCCATTGTGAGTGAGCTTTCGTTATGTTAATGAAGCAGGATTAGGTCATATTAATGAGGAATAGGGTGAGATGCAACACCCTTACTCAGATCACAGCCCTGATCCAATGTAAGGGAAGTTTCCCTGGGTGTGGCCTGCATCACCTTTTATCTTAAAAGAGATAAAAGGAGAGAATAGTGAGCAGAGAGAAAGGAACATCAGTACCACCAAGAAAGAAGAGCTGGGAGTGGAGAACATCCTTCGGACCTGTTATCTCTGTGCTGAGAACCTCCTAGACCCAGGGGAAGATTGACAGCAAGATACATGGATATCTCCAAGGGACTCCAGACCCACAGATGTTGAAAGGAGACAAGGACCTTCCCCCAGAGCCAACAAAGACAGAAATCCTTCCCCTAGTGCTGGCACCCAGTTGGAATCGACTCGATGACAATGGGTTTTTGAAACTGTGACAGAATAATTTCCTGTTTGTTAAAGCCATCCACTTGTGGTATTTCTGTTACAGCAGCACTAGATAACTAAGATAAATACCTGGAGAAACACACCAGGAGAAAATCTTCAAGAGTCCTGATGGGAGCATGACTTCCTGAACTTGTTAGTGAGAGTCTGCATCTCAAATTTCTTGGCTTCATGCTCAGAACTCTGTCCATTTTATCACTGTGTCATAGTGTCCTGGTAAAATAGCAATTCATCTTAACATGAAACTGCTGTAGGAAAATGTTTTGCTTTTAAGAACTCTAGTAGCCCAGGGATTCTTCTTCCCCATAGCAACCTTGATGGTCCTGACTATGTTTGCAGGTTAAATACACCATCAAGCGCGTCCCCTCATGGAACTTCAAATACAGTAATTTTTCCAACGTGGCTCCCCGGCAGTTGTGTGCAGCCTGAGAAGAATGAGATTGACTTTTCCCACCTCCTCCTTTCTGGACAGATCTTCCTTCTCTGTGGATTTCTTGTGCTTGAGTTCATGTCCATTGCAACGGGAAGATGTGAAGAGAAGTCAAATAGGTAATAATAAAGACATGAGAATTTGAAGTAAATTAATAATAAATACTGTTTGCCTAGGAATAAATGATTAGTTTTATAAGGAGATGCAAATCAATGCCCTAGCTAAGCTGACAATGTTATACATCTGGTTATAGGTTTTATTCAGATTTTATCAGCAGCTTCTCCCATGTAAATATAGTCTCTATGCTTAGTTGAGTTCCTGCGCAAAATGATTATAGGTCAGAAAATGAATATCAAAAGTACTTTTAAAATATATTAGTATGCTACTAACATTACCTCTAAGAAGTAACAAAGCCTAATGACTCTTGGGCTTTTTTCAAGCCCATTAAAACTCATTCGTATTTCAGATGAGGCTTTGGTGGTTCCGGGGTAGAATTCTCACCTTCTGTGCAGGAGATCTGGGTTTGATTTCCAGCCAATGCACCTCATGCACAGCCACCACTGGTCTGTCATTGGAGGCTTGGATATTGCTATGATGCTGAACAGGTTTCAGCAGAGCTTGCAGACTAAGAGGGACTAGGAAGAAAGGCCTGGCAATCTACTTCAGAAATTCGATCAATGAAAACACCATGTATCACAAAGGCCCAAACAGCAAACAATCATGGGGATGGCGCAAGACTGGGCAACATTTTCTTCCATTGTACATAAGGTTGCCATGAGTTAGGGGTAGGATCGACAGCAGCCAACAACAACATATTTCTGATGAATAGTACAGTCTGAAATAAGGATCATACCAAATAGACCACTCATCTGTCAGTTTGTCGTACTGTGGTGGCTTATGTGTTGCTGTGATGCTAGAAGCTATGTCACCAGTATTTAAAATACCAGGAGGTTCACCCCTAGTGAACAGGTTTCAGCAGAGCTTCCAGACTAAGACAGACTAGGGAGAAGGATCTGGCAGTCTACTTCTAAAAGAATGGGCCAGTGAAAGCATTATCAATAGCAGTGGAACATTGTCTCATATAGTGCCAGAAGACGAGCCCCTCAGGTTGGAAGTCACTCTAAATAAAACTGGGGAAGAGCTACCTCTTCAAAGTAGAGTCGACCTTAATGATGAGGATGGAGTCAAGCTTTCAGGACCCTCATGTGCTCCTGTGGCACAACTCAAATGAAAAGAAGCAGCTGCAAACATCTATTAATAATAGTAACATGGAATGTACAATGTATGAAACTAGGAAAATTGGAAAGCATCAAAAATGGAATGGAATGCATAAACATCGACATCCTAGGCATTAGTGAGCTGAAATGGATTGGTATTGGCCATTTTGAACAGGACAATCATGTGGTCTACTATGCTTGGAATGACAAATTGAAGAGGAATGGCATTGTATTCATCATCAAAAAGAACATTTCAAGATCTATCCTGAAGTACAATACTGCCAGTGACAGGATAATATCCATACGCCTACAAGGAAGACCAGTTAAAATGGATATTACTCAAATTTATGCTCCAACCACTAATGCCAAAGATGGAGAAATTGGAGATTTTTATCAGTTTCTACTGTCTGAAATTGATCAAACATGGAATCAAAATACATTGATAAATACTGGGGATTGGGATGCAAAAGTTGGAAACAAAGAAGAAGGATCCGTAGTTGGAAAATAAGGCCTTAGTGATAGAAACGACACTGGAGAAAGCATGACACAGTTTTGCTAGACAAACAACTTATTCATTGCAAATATTTTTTTCTGAAAACAAAACGGCGTCTGGACATGTGGACCTCACTGGGTGAAATATACAGGAATCAAATCAACTATATCTGTGGAAAGAGATGATGGAGAAGCTCAAGCTTGTCAGTCAGAACAAGGCCAGGGGCCGACTGCAGAACAGACCATCAATTGCTCATATGAAAGTTCAAGTTGCAGCTGAAGAAAATTAAAATATGTCCACAAGAGCCAAAATATGACCTTCTTATATCCCACCTGAATTTAGAGACCATCTGAAGAATAGATTTGACCCACTGAACACTAAGGACCAAAGACCAGACAAGTTATGGGATGACATCAAGGACATCATACATGAATACAGCAAAAGGTTATTTAAAAGACAGGAAAGAAACAAAGACCAAAATGGATGTCAGAAGAGCCTCTGAAACTTTCTCTTGAAAATAGAGCAGATAAAGCGAATGGAAGAAATGATGAAGTAGAAGAGCTGAACAGAAGATTTCAAAGGGTGGTTCGAGAAGACAAAGTAAAGTATTATAATGAAATGTGCAAAGACCTGGGGCTAGAAAATCAAAAGGGAAGAGCGTGCTCAGCATTTCTCGAGTTGAAAGAACTGAAAAAAAAAAAAAAAAAATTCAAGCCTCTAGTTGCAGTATTGAAGGATTCTACCAGGAAAATATTGAACGACAGAGTCACTGTATCAAAAATAATGGTCGATGTTCAACTATTTCAGGAAGTAGCATATGATCAAGATTCGTTCGTATTGAAGGAAGAGGTTCAAGCTGCACTGAAGGCTTTGGTGTAAAACAAGCCTCAAGGAATTGATGGAATATCAATTGAGATGTTTTAACAAATGGATGCAGCACTGGGAGTGCTCACTTGCCTACCCCAAGAAATTTGGAAGACAGCTACCTGGCCAACTGACTGGAAGAGATCCATATTTGTGCCCATTCCAAAGGAAGGTGATCCAACAGAATATGGAAATCATCAAACAGTATCACTAATATCACATGCAAGTAAAATTTTACTGAAGATCATTCAAAAGCAGTTACAACAGTACATGGACTGGAAACTGCCAGAAATTCAAGTCAGATTCAGAAGAGGATGTAGAACAAGGAACATCATTGCTTATGTCAGACGGATCTTGGCTGAAAGCAGAGAATACCAGAAAGATGTTTACCTGTGTTATTGACTATGCAAAGGAACTTGACTGTGTGGATCATAACAAATTATGGATAACATTGCAAAGAATGAGATTTTCAGAACACTTAACTGTGCTCATGTGGAATCTGTACATAGACCAAGAGACAGTCATTCAAACACAACAAGGGGATTCTGTGTGGTTTAAAATCAGGAAAGGTGTGCGTCAGGGTTGTATCTTTTCACCATACTTATTCAACCTGTATGCTGAGCAAATAATCCCAGAAGCTAAACTATATGAAGAAGAATGCGGCATCAGAACTGGAAGAAGATTCGTTAACAATCTGCAATATGCCGATAACATAACCTTGCTTGCTGAAAGCAAAGGGGTCTTGAAGCGCTTACTGAAAATCAAAGACTACAGCTTTCAGTATGGATTACACTTCAACACAAAGAAAATAAAAATCCCTACAACTGAACCAATAAGCAACATCATGATCAACTGAGAAAATATTGAAGTTGTCAAGAATTTCATTTTATCTGGATCCACATAATCAATACCCATGGAGGCAACAGTTAAGAAATCCAACGACGTATTGCATTGGGCAAATCTGCTGCAAAAGATCTCTTTAAAGTGTTAAAAAACAAAGATGTTACCTTGAGGACTAAGATGTGCCTGATCCAAGCCATGGTATTTTCAATCACCTCGTATGCACGCAAAAGCTGAACAATGAATAAGGAAGACTGAAGAAGAATTGATGTCTTTTGAATTATGATGTTGAGGAAGAATATTTAATATGCCATGGACTGCCAGAAGAATGAACCATCTGTCTTTGAATAAGTACAGCCAGAATGCTCCTTAGAAGTGAGAATGACGAGACTTCCTCTTATGTACTTTGGACAAGTTATTAGTAAGGAGCAGTCCCTGTAGAAGGACATCATGATTGCTAAGATAGAAGGACAGGGAAAAAGAGGAAGACTCTCCATGAGATGACACAATAGCTGCTATAATGTCCTCAGACATAGCAAGGATTGTGAGGATGACGCAGAACCAGACACTGTTTTGTTCTGTTGTACAAACGGAATTGACAGCACTACCAACAACAACCAAATAATAATGACTAACCATGAGATTTCAACAAACCTTGCAGAGATGGCTACATCATAAGCTAAAGAAGTTATAGCTTAAACCAGTTGCCATTGAGAGGACCCTATCTCATTGTGGCTCCATGTGTGTCAGAGTAAAACTCTGCTCTATAGAGTTTCAATGGCTGACTTTTGGTAAATACAGGTTCAACAACTCCATCATAAGTTGGTTCTGACATCAGTTAAATAACTCAATTTTGTTTTTTAGTTTTCATTATTATTGTCTTTTATTATCAATATCTTTATAATTCCAATCTATATTTGTCTTTAGGGATTGGAAACATTAAATACAAATTTACATATATATTTAACAGATACATAAAAAAATACACAAATCAGAGGGACTTCCGGGCAACAAGGCACTATAGACAGAAGCACCACGCCGTCCCTCTGCAGCGAAGATCAGAAAAACTAAGTCAAACAGAGTCACACATCAATCCTGAAACCCTAAACATGGAATGAAGATAAACAACTCAGCCAAGCACTGAATGGAATAATAAACTGACAAAGAATGGAGGGCTAGGAGAGATACATGCAGAGTCCTCTATCAGCTACTGCAGCACGGACCCACCCTCTTGGATTCCTATCGGAGATCAGCGAACAGGGGGTACAAGAAAGCAGCTTCACAGAGCTTCCAGCAGGAGACAGAACAACTGGTAACCAGTGATATAGGCTTTCCCACCCCCTACCCTTCTTCACCCCCACCTAGCCTCCTCTGCTTCCTGCAGCCACAGTCTGTTGGCCGGGAAGCAACAGCTTCACCCTGGTGTCTCTTGGATACCACTTGCCCTCACTGGCCAGCTCCCTGAGTCCCATTTGTTGGCTGCTGGTGTTGCTTTTTTCCACTTTTTTAGATTTCTTCCTTACCTCTCATCACCTCCCTCTCCTTTCTCTCAAATACCTGGCTCCATGTGCCATCTTTGCTTCTTCCTGAAAGGCTGCAAAATACTGCTTAACTGTGAAACTGCTTCCCAGCCCATGCCACCATGCTGGTGGGACCCCCGGGGCTTTTTATTTGTTTGTTTGCTCTGATTTGTTCTGTTTTGATTTGCTTGTTTTCTTTTTCTTTTCTCGGCTTGGGGGCCCCTTCTAGCTGGGCAGTACTGCACGGCACGGAAGCTACTCCCTTACTGTGTGCAGATGCAGGGGGACATCCCTGGGAGCATTTCTTTTTTCTTTTTTTTGGTTTTGGTTTTTTTAGTGTGTTTCCTTGTTTTGTTTTCTTCTCTCTCTCATTCCCTTTTTGTCTTTCTTCGTTTCCAGTTTCTCGATTTATTCATTTTTTCTTTTACCCTTTTCCATTTTTTTTCATTTTTGTTTTTCCCCATTTCTCAGTCTCTCATCTCTCCACTTCAATAGCAAGCTCGCTTAGCACTCTTTCTGGTTTCTGTGGATGTTTTTGGCCCCGTTCCTGTCTCCTCTCTCTCATCTTTCCCATACCCATCTTAGCTCCCCACAATACAAGCTACACCCTCCTTCCTGCCTACCTGCATCATGCACTGAACATCACACTCCCAAGCAACACAGGCATGGCCTACTAGGACCTGCCCTGTACTTATTCCTAGTCTGCACTGTCAGCCCTGGTACATGCCACAAACAACCCATCCCAGCAACTCCCCTTCAGCTGGACCTGCCATGCTGTACCATAGCTGAGTGATTGATCCTGCCCATTGGAGAAGGAGGTGAAAAGTATTGTGCTCAGAGACAAGCAAACAACAAAGAATGCACAGCCCACCTGTCAGACATAACCAAATAAAACAAAAAAGCAGGAGGAAACAAATCTACAGTCAATAAATGAGGAAAATAACAACTGAATGCCCAGAAGACAGCACATAATATCAAAACATTTAGAAAAACAGGACAGAATGGTTCCAAAAGGCAGCCAAAATAAAATACCAGATGTCTTGCCAATAGAAAAAAAGACACTAGACCTAACTGATAGGGAATTCAAATCTCTAATATTCAGAATTATCCAAGAGTTGAAGCAAAAAACAGACAAAAATCAGGAAAAAATAGACAAATTCATGGAAAAGGCAGACAAATACATGGAAAATACAGAAAAAAACACAAAAGAATTCAAGAAGATAATACAGGAACAAAATGTTAAAATAAATTCACAAGTAGAAATCATACAAAAACAGCAATTAGAAATCCAAGAGATAAACAACAAGATTTCAGAAATGGACGGTGTCATAGAAGAGCTGAGGAGAAGGTTTGAAACGATGGAAGATAGGATAAGCGAAATTGAAGACAAACACTTGGCTACAACTATGAGGTAAAATCAGAAAAAAGAATGAAGAAAAATGAAGAAACCCTGAGAATTATGTGGGATACAATCAAAACCAAAAATCTGTGAGAGATCAAAGTTGCAGAACACAGGGAGAAAACAGAAAACACAGAGAGGATCATCGAAGAATTGCTGACAGAAAACTTCCCCAACATCATGAGAGGTGAAAAGCTGACCATCCAAGAAGCTCAATGGATCCCGTATAGGATAGACCCCAAAAGAAAATCACCAAGGCATATCATAATCACACTTGCTAAAACCAAAAACAAACAAAGAATCCTGAGAGCAGCTCAAGAAAAACCAAAAGTCACATACAGAGGAGAAACAATAAGACTAAGCTCGGATTATTTGGCAGAAACCATTCGGGCAAGAAGGCAATGGGATGACATATACAAAACCTTGAAAGAAAAAATTGCCAGCCAAGAATAATATCATGCAAAACTCTTCTTCAAATATGATGGTGAAATTAGGTCATTTCCAGATAAACAAAAACTAAGGGACTACGTAAAAACCAAACCAAACTTACAAGACTTATTAAAGGAAGTCCTTCGATCTGAGAACAAACAACATCAGACCACAGGCTGAATATAGGACACAGGATTCTACTAGCCAGAAACCAAGCTAGCAAATGAACTCTTAAGGACTATGCAAAAGCAAAAGAATTACAACATGGAACCAGAGAGTTTAATCATTAAATGACAACAGCATCAGAATAATAAAAGAGGGAATAAACAGTGTAGGTATAGAACCTTCTAATAGTGAGGAAGGCAAGGCAATACCAAGCAATAATAGACTAGTTTAAATCTAGGAAGATAAGGGTAAATTTCAAGGTAACCACAAAGAAAGTTAACAAACCCACTCATCAAAATAAAGAAGAAAAACATAAAGTCTCAATAAAAACAAAACCTACAAAAACAAAAGAAATGAAAAAGAAACCCACAAACAAAAGGAACTCAGCACAGGAGAGTAAGAGGAACAAAGGAAATGTCAGCACCACAAAAAAAAACACTACAAAATGCAATCCCAGTCCTAGGAACATATCCTAGAGAAATAAGAGCTGTCACACAAATAGACATATGCACACCCATATTCATTGCAGCACTGTTCACAATAGCAAAAAGAAGGAAACAACCTAGATGCCCATCAACAGACGAATGGATGAACAAACCATGGTACATACACACAATGGAGAATTATGCAATGATAAAGAATAATGACAAATCTGTGAAGCATCTCATAACATGGATGAAACTGGAGGACATTATGCTGAGTGAAATAAGTCAATCACAAAAGGACAAATATTGTATGAGAACTCTATTGTATAAACTCATGTAAAATTTACACACAAAAAGAAACAACCTTTGTTGTTTACCAGTGATGGGAGGGATGGGGGGAATGAAATAGATAATAGATAAGTGGTAATTTTGGTGAAGGGTAAGACGTTACACTTACTGGGGAAGCCAGCACAACTTGTACAAGGAAAGGTCATGGAAGCTCCATAGACACATCCAAACTCCCTGAGGGACTGAATTGCTGGGCAGAGGGC
>NW_004444105.1:4443946-4475519 GCF_000243295.1 Trichechus manatus latirostris
AAGTTTTGATGGGAAGCCTAGGGGGCAGTGAGTTGAAGATAATGGTGATGGAATAATTTGGAAAAGGATAGTGAGAATAGCAGCACGACTGGAAGAATGTAATCGATGTCACTGAATTGTACTTGTAGAAACTTTGGAAATGGTGTAACTTTGGCTACGTACACTTTCACCAAAAAAAGCTCCTCCAAGGTCGAGAAGGGAGAGTGTTGATATGTTGTGGGGTTGTTAACCAATGTCATAAAACAATATGTGTACTGTTTAATGAGAAACTATTTGTTCTGTAAACCTTCATCTAAAGTACAATAAAAAAATTTAAAAAAAAAACCCAAATCATAAAAATTTACTCCAATGGTGAGGAGTTGGACGATGCTGACATTTTGTCAATTGCAGTAATAACTTCACTTGTGGAAGGTCCTGGATCATGTGGATTATCCCTGGGAACAGGGACAGTGTTTCTAGTCAGAAAATTAGTGAGAGTTGTCTATTTGGTCTTTTCCTTTTTTTATCGATATATTCTGTGGTAACTTCTCACTGCCTCCTGAATCTGCCTATCAACTTTAGCAAAGCAGTGTTTGAGTCCATATTTTCAAGCAACTGATTTAATTTACTAAACCTAATCTATATGACAGTGTTTTGAACAGTAAATCATAAAATTGACATCTGTGAGTGAACATCTGAGAATTATAACATCAACAAATTATGTGCTGTAACACTGTATGTAGTATATATTACTAACAATAAGATGCACAAAAATAAATAAATAAGGGTGGTGGTATGTGCAGTTTGTCGTAACTTCAATACGTTGTAAGTCGAGGACTGAAAGACTTCAGATTTAAATAAATGGAATATAAATGAAATTAATAATTAACAGAAATGAAATCAATATAAATTATTCTGATACTAAGAAGAAAAAAATATTTTATCACTTTCAAATTAGACCAAAGGCAATTATTCATTAAGAGAAAGAGAGAAATTTCAAATAGAAGTAATGAATAGGCTCCTTCATTGTCTAAGACTCAATTTGTGTGGAGGAGTGAGTCATGAGAACATTGGAAAACATTTACATGTTCTGCTGATTTGACATAAAATATCTACATCTATAAAGTCTCAAAAATAAAATTTTCACAATATTAAATTTGTAGATGAATGCACTAGATTTATTTTTTAGTTCGTGGACTGGGGAACATCTTGTCTGGAGTCAGACCAGAGTTCCAAAGTATGGTACAGGTGGAAAGGTTTTGTAAAGGCAGGTAAACAGGAAATAAAGAAGATACACTGGACAATTTTTGGATTGGCTGGTAGGCATTTTCTCTCCTTATTTGGAGGTCAAGGGGAAAATCTGAAAATTTTAAATTGATCAATCATGTCCAGATTGGCTAGTTTAAGTTTCTATGTCCAGGAGAGTCAATTGATTGACTTGGATTTTGGTTCCTAAGGAAGTTAAACATTCACATGAGATAGAAACTTAGATTTCGGTTTGCTGACATGGGAATCAGCACAAGTGACTCCATTTTGGGCCTCGTTTAGTCAGGTTATCAGAAGAGAACTGTGGTAGGCAGATTAATGCTTCCCTCCCCTGCCAAAAAAGGTGTCCAAGAAATTAATTAATAAAAATATGATGTTATTTTGCTGGATTTTCTGATAATTGTGATATTTGTCAGCTTTTTAAATATTTGAATTTGCTTTTATTTTCTCACTTTAAATAAAAGTAATTTTACATTTAATTTTGTATTTATAATTTCATATTCTTTTTCAGAATTGAACAAACTTCATACTCCACAGAATCCAGAGCTGCCTTGGAGACCAGACTCTCTGCTAAACTGTCACAAGGACTACTCCAATCTATTCTTACCATGTGAGAGGTAGGTACCACCATCAGCATCTATTTAAACATGAGGTCACTTGGCTTGGGTTACCGGGTTATCTAAGAGGCAGAGCTTGGATGTGAACCAGTGTCTAATTCCAAGTCCTGTGCTCTTTGTCACAGGACAGAGATTCTCAGAGTGTGGTCTCTGGACCAGAAGCATCAGCTCCCCCCTGAGAATTTGTTAGACCCAGTGCTCAGCAATCCCTGTTTAAACAAGCTTTCCAGAGGGTTTTGATGCACACTAAGGTTTGAAAACCCCTGCCATAGAATACAGTGAAACCTCTGGTCTGGAAGACCAACAACAAATATCCGGCCTCCGAGATCACAGCAACCGCATGTCATCACAATCTATCTTGGCATCTCCTGGAATAAGAGCAGTAACCTAGCGGGCACTCAGAACAATGGAAGCTGTAGCAGTCCTTGAGAGGAATTTACTTTCTGTGTGCTTGCCAAGAGCAGAGAATTCTACTGAGGAGCAACCTATTGTCACTGGTTGTTAAAGGATCGGTGTTCTAAGGCTTTAGCTAAGATAGTGTAGAATATACTATACCATAGTGTATAGTATACTATACTATAGTATAGTACACTGATAGGGTATATACAGCCAACTGGGAGGAAGGCTTGTCAGGTTCAGAAATCTCCTCCTTTTCAAGAGCAACTCTGGCAGTAAAGTGACATCTTGTGGACAGTGTGAGAACTGCAAGAAATAGCATGCCAGCGCATTATGGTGTTCCTACATCTGTGTGGTGGGCAAGGTTAGATTTGGTTCTTTGTTAGGTTTTTCCTACAATCTGTCACACGCTAAAATACTTTCACAAAAGATAATTAATATTGGAGAAATAAAATTTAGAAAACATACAAAACGCACAAAGAGTACAAAATATTTTCTTTTTAGATTCAAATTGCTATAAAAGTTTTTAACACTTCTTCTCAATGTCTGAACTTATCTAGGCCCATGCTTTGAGCAGCACAGCATTACTTACTGTGCAAGTTGTATTCCTAAGAACGTACTTTATAGAAAGAGTTTCCTTTGTTAGACAACCAAGTAAACTAAAGTGTATTTCTAGGTATAAACATAGATTCTGTGTTTGTCTAAATTGACAGCCATCAGCCTTAAGAGACGTCTTTCACCCAATCACTTG
Organism: Trichechus manatus latirostris; assembly: GCF_000243295.1. Classification (NCBI taxonomy): domain Eukaryota; kingdom Metazoa; phylum Chordata; class Mammalia; order Sirenia; family Trichechidae; genus Trichechus; species Trichechus manatus. The sequence continues at coordinate 4,446,956 of NW_004444105.1, forward strand.
GGCTCATAAGATTTCTGGTATTAAAACAAAAATCACACTAAGCCAATAATAGAAACTGATTGAAGTTTATTTAATATATGATTTTCAAATTGGGATAACATTTCTACTGTTGTTGGGTGCCGTCGAGTCCGTTCTGACTCATAGCAACCCTGTGTACAACAGAACAAAACACTGCCCTGTCCTGCTCCATCCTCACAATCAACATTTCAACTAGGGAGTCAAAAAATGTTCCAAAGATGAGAGAACCTCTAAAGACTCTTATACCCCATCTTATTGGCATTGCCGTGGAAAAAGGGCCAGAATATAACTGACAAATTATTTGTTGTCAGGAAGGATTTCATACAGCATTGTCTTGAAGAACAATTAAAATAATTACAAATTTACCTTAAAACTTAGCTCTGCTCTGACCTTTGCAGTCTCTGTTTCCCAAAACTGACTAAATTCTTCAAAAGAGCACAGCACCCAAAGGAAAACGGCCTTCCCGGTTTATCTAGACCATTGTTGGACTCAAAAGTAACTTTTAGAAACCATTCGGCTCAAGGCTCAAGATTCAAAAGAAGATCTCAAGGGCAATAGCCTGGATGGGTCACCCTAACTCCACTGTCCCCAGAAATCTGGATTCCAGGAGAACTAAAATGATTTTTCACTGTTATGTGTGGGAAATTATCAGCCTGGGAATGATCTGCACGCGGACACTCCCGAGCTCATTACGAGATCTCCGGGATCCGGACCGCATGTCCTGCACGCAGACATGCCGTTCCCTCCTGCAAACAGGAGGGAACACCGAGTCTCTGAGAACTTGCTGATCTGTGAGCCTTAAAGATAAGTTCGGATACTTGTTATAGTCTTGATGTGCTTTGAGGAAGAAAACTACTTATAATTAGCTGGCATAATGCCCAGGCGGAGACCTTAAAAATAAACCACTGCAAGTCCTCGGGGCTGCAGTCTTGTTTGTCTTCCTGTGTGTTTGTCTCTTTTGTTCATTCCGTCGTTCTGAAACGCAACATTATGTTAATTTTTTATTTGTCGCTTCTATTTCTTTTGTTTTATTCTCCTCTTAGAAAGGAGCAAGAGTTCAGATCCCTTAAATAATCTGTTGCTATGAGTTAACATTGGGCTACTAAAACAAACAAACAAAACTCCCTCTGTATCTGTCTTTCTTTTCATCACTATTTACCAAGCATTTGACATTTTGGTACCTTTTACATGATGCCATCACAACAGCTAAGTGGAGAAGAGTCAAAAACTCATTAAAGTGGATATTATGCTCAAACAATGACTAAAATAAAAAATAGTTGCTTGTAGCTTATTTTGTTTTAATCTAATTTATCAATCAACTGGCTGGTTAGAGACAAGTCGACTAGAAATTAGTGGTCCAGCCAGCACTCTTGAAGGCAGGTACAATCAGTTTCCATCACTAAAATGTTCCATCACTAAATATACGAAAGAATAGAGAATTAACACTTGAAATAAAGATTAACTATTACCAATTTGCTTAAAAATATACTTAAAAAAAAAAGAAGCAAATTTAAGTAATCACATATAATAATTATTTAAGCATAAAATGTACTGTGACCATAAAGAAGTTATTGTAAAATGAATTTTCTTCCTTCTTATTGTCTCCAGATCACAAACAGTTTACAACTTTTAAAGTCTGCATCCTTGGAAGATGGATGAAAGTTCCCAAACTGCTCATTAACAATGTAATATTGGTTGAGCAAATCAGTTTTTTGGTGAATTGTTTTCTCATGTGTGGATTTAACAGGCTTTTGTCAAAACATTGTTCCTTTTCATTTTCAACTATAAATTTTAAAGACTATCTAGTTTTATTTAATTAAATTATTTCTGGGGAAAATGCCTATTTCTTTCTGTTGTGAACTATTAACAGGCCTTGACAAATTTAAAATAAATGCTTCTCTAATGTCAAAATATAAATTGTGACAAAATTTTGAGCTATGGAATATAAATTTTTCTTTATGTCTCTCTATGCCATCGTTATAGAAAGCCATGAAAAAATGTATTATAATTTGAAATCAGATTTTCAGGGACAGAAAACTTTCTTGCATAGTTTTACTGGGCTGGGCTGGGTGTAGGGGAATACAGAGAATGGAGGGACCTTCCTGGAAGAAACCAAGAATCCATATTCCTATCCAAGTTCTTCAGAAAAGAGTATTGGGACTCTGGGAGGTTAAGTTGTCTGCCTGAGGTTAAAAAAAAGTGGTGAGTGATTGTGTTAACCCTTTATTAATTTAAGAGACATTTATCAAATAATTGTATACCAAACCAGTGCCAAGACTGTAAGCACAAATGTGAATAGTAAAATTGCATGCCTCCCCCTAGGTGCTGTTAAAAACATAAATTTGTGGGGAAACAGCAGAAATTAGTGTAACAGAATATATTTATTGTGAGTAGATATGATTAGAATCCGGCAGCATCAAACCTTAAGTATTGGGAAGGTGCTGCAAAGAGGGCACAGTGAAAACAGGTTATATAGTTGAGGTCTGGGCAGTACAGTTGTTGTAAATTCCTTTCATGTTGGTTTCTCAGGAGATGGAGTCAGAGCACATGCAGGGCTTCAGGGTCAGCCAGTTGTAAAAACAGTCATTAAGGACATGCCATATATCCTAAAACACAGCTTCCAATCAGACCCTGGAGTTCCTGCTTCTCAAAACTGACTTCACATACAGCCCAAAAGAGCCCAATACCTAAGGCAAAATGGTCTCCACTAAGCTCCTTACTAGGTTATTGTTTGCCCTGAAGTTGACTCCAGGAAAACCATTTCCTTCAAGGCTCAAGGTTAAACAGGACACCTAAGAGCAAATCACAAGGTCCTTCTTCCTACTCTTAGTCTGAAAACTCCACTGATACCTGTCTACCATGGGTGACCCTGCTGGTATTTGGAATACCAGTGGCATAGTTTCCAGCATCACAGCAACATGTAAACCACCACAGTATGACAAAATGAAAGACTCATGGTGGACAGGCTTCAGAGGAGCTTCTAGACTAAGACTAGCAAGAAGGACCAAGCAATCTACATCCAAAAAAAATGGCTAGTGAAAAGTTAATGGATAGCAGCAGCACATTCTCTGATATAGTGCTGGAAGATGGGCCTCTCAAATTAGTCGACCTTAATAACATTGATTGAGTAAAGCTTTTGAGACCTTCATTTGCTGATGTGGCACCACACAAAATGAGAAGAAACAACGGCAAACAAACATTAGTAACTGGAGTGTTCAAAGTATGAGTCAAGGAAAATTGGAAGTTGTCAAAAATGAAATTTAATGCTTGAAGATTGATATCCTAGGCATTATTGAGCTGAAATGGAATAGTACTAGAAAATTTGAATCAGACATTCATATGGTCTACTATGCCAAGAATGACAAATTGAAGAAGAGCAGTCACATTCATCGTCAAAAAGAATATTTCAAGATCTATCCTGAAGTACAATGCTGTCAGTGATACAATAATATACATATGCCTACAAGGAAGACCAGTTGATGCAACTATTTTTCAAATTTATGCACCAATAACTAATGCCAAAGATGAAGAAATTGAAGATTTTTACCAACTTCTGCAGTTTGAAATTGATCAAACATGCCGTCAAGACGCCTTGATAATTACAGGTGATTAGTGTGTGAAAGTTGGATACAAGAAGGATCAGTAGTTGGAAAATATGTCCTTGGTGGTAGAAAAAACACCAGAGATTGCGTGATAGAATTTTGCAAGACTAAGGACTTATTCACTGGAAATATCTTTTTTCAACAACATAAACACCAACTGTACACATGGACCTTGCCGGATAGAATACACAGGAATCAAATCAACTACATCTGTGGGAAGAGATGACTGAGAAGCTCAATATCATTAGTCAGAACAAGGCCAGGGGGCAACTGCAGAACAGACCATCAATTGCTCATATGCAAGTTTAAGTTGAAGCTGAAGAAAATTAAAACATAGTCCACAAAAGCCAAGTATGACCTTCAGTATAACCCACCTGAATTTAGAGATCATGTCAAGAGTATATTTGATGCGTTGAACACTAATGATTGAAGACCAGACAAGTTGTGGGATGACAACAAGACATCAAACATGAAGAAAGCAAAAGGTCATTAAAAATACAAAAAGATAGAAAAGACTAAAATGGATGTCAGAAGAGACTCCGGAACTTGCTTTTAAATGTAGAGTAGCTAAAGCAAATGGAAGAACTGATGAAGTAAAAGAACTGAACAGAAGATTTCAAAGGGTGGCTCAAGAAGACAAAGCAAAATATTATAATAAAATGTGCAAAGACCTGTAGTTAGAAAACCAAAAGGGAAGAAGATGCTCAGCATTTCTCAAGATGAAGAAACTGGAAAAAAAAATCCAAGCCTCAAGTTGCAATATTGCCCGTTTCTATGGTCAAAATACTGAATGATTCAGAAAGCAACAAAAGATGGAACGAACCAGACTAAACCAAAAGCCAAGAAGTTTCCTGAACACAACCAAACACTACGAGGAACAGAGTAGCTGGGGCTGGGGCCTGGGGATCATAGTTCTGGGGAACATCTAGGTCAATTGGCATAACAAAGTTTATTAGGAACATGTTCTGCATCCTAATTTGGTGAGTGGGGTCTGGGGTCTTAAAAGCTTACAAGCAGTCATCTAAGATACATCAATTGGTCCCAACGCACTTGGAGCAAAGGAGAATGAAGAACACCAAAGACACAAGGAAAATACTAGCCCAAGAGACAAAAGCGCCACATAAACCAGAGACTCCATCAGCCTGAGACCAAAAGAACTACATGGTGCCTGGCTACCACCAATGACCGCCCTGACAGGGAACACAACAGAGAGTCCCTGACAGAGCGGGAGAAAAGGTGTGGAACAGAACTCAAATTCACATAAAAAGACCAGACTTAATGGTCTGACTGAAACTGGAGGAACCCCCAAACTGATGGCCCCTGGACGCTTTGTTAACCCAGAACTAAAACCATTCCCAAATCCCACTCTTCAAAGATTAGACTGGACTATAAAACATAAAATACTACTCATGAAGAGTGTGCTTCTTAGTTCAAGCAGATACATGAGACCAAATGGGCAGCTCCTGTCCAGAGGCAGGATGAGAATGCAGGAAGGGACAGGAGCTGGTTGGACGGACACAGGAAACCCGGGTGGAAAGGGGGAGTGTGCTGTCACATTGTAGGGATTGCAACTAGTGTCACATGACAATACGTGTATAAAATTTTGTATGAGAGATTAACTTGAGCTGTAAACTTTCACCTAAAGTACAATTAAAAAAAAAAAAGATGGAAGGAATATACAGAGTCACTGCACCAAAAAGAATTGGTGGACGTTCAAACATTACAAGAGTTAGCATATGCTTGTGGTGCAATGAATTACTTACCATGGCCCATGTGGCTCATAATGATTGAGTGGGACTGTGCAAATAAGGTGTATGGAACCTGTGATGGTTGTTGTTATATGTCAATTGCACTAGGCCATGATTCCTACTATTGTATGTGTGTTCTCCATTTCGTGATCTGATATAATTATCCTCCATTTTGTGATATGTTGTGAATCCTAGCCTCTATGCCTGTGACTGTGTTAATTAGGCAAGATTAGGGATGTATCTTGAGTCAACACCTTATTAGAGGATGTGACTCCAGTCCCACCCTTACTCAAGTCACACCCTTCCCTGGGGTGTGGCCTGCATCCAATGTATATATGTGGGTCCTCTGGTGGGGCTTTCTCTCTCACTGCATCTAGAGCTTCCATCTGGCTTGTCATTGTCTGATCTCTGGTTCTTGGTACTTGATCCAGTGGCCTGCCATCTGACCTGCCGATTCTGGGATTTGCCAACTTCCTCAGCCCCGTGCACCAACAGCCGATTATCTGACCTGATTCACCCACTTCCACAGCCTTGTGAGCCAGCAGCCTGTCGTCCAGCCTGTCGGTTTGGGTTCATCAGTCCCTACAGCTGCATGGGTCTGCAGAAACCTCTAGCATCGTGCCCAACCCACAGATTTGGGACTTGCCAGTCTCCATAACTAAGTTAGCCATTTCCTTGAGATACGGTTCATGAGTTCTGTGAGATGTTGCAGCGAATTACAGAACCCAGAGATGAGAGGGAAAGTACTGATAGGAGGAGGAGTGGTTGATGTTAAGACGATGGAGTGGGACAGCAGTTTGGAAAAGTTGGGCATTTGGAAAAACTTTGGCCTCCACCTCATAGGAACCAGCTTTGTGCTGATCCCTACAAAAGGAATTATTCATTCAATGATCAAGAATCAATGGTACTGAAGGAAGAAGTCCAACCTGCAATAAAGGCATTGGTGAAAAACAAGCCTCCAGGAATTGACAGAATACCAACTGAGATGTTTCAACATATGAATGTAGCACTGGAAGTGGCCACTCATCTATGCCAAGAAATGTGGAAGACAGCAACCTGGCCAAGTGACTAGAAGAGATCATATTTGTGCCCATTCCAAAGAAAGTGATCCAACAGAGTGCAGAAGTTATCAAACAATACCATATAACACACAAGTAAAATTTTGCTGATGATAATTCAAAAGCAGTTGCTACAGTACATCAACAGGGAACTGCCAGGAATTCAAGCCAGATTCGGAAGAGGATATGGAACAAGGGATATCATTGCTGATGTTTGATGGATCTTGGCTGAAAGCAGAGAATATCAGAAAGATGTTTACCCCTGTTTTAGTAACTATGCAAAGGCATTTGACCGTGTGGATCATAACAAATTATGGATGACATTGCGAAGAAAGGGAATTCTAGAACACTTAATTGTGCTCATGTGGAACCTGTACATAGACCAAGAGGCAGTTGTTCGAAAAGAACAAGGGGATACCACGTGGTTTAAAATCAGGATGTGTGTCAGGGTTGTATCCTTTCACCATACTTATTCAATCTGTATGCTGAGCAAATAATCCAAGAAGCTCGACTATATGAAGAAGAATGTGGCATCAGGATCGGTGGAAGACTCATTATCAACCTGCAATATGCAGATGACACAACCTTGCTTGCTGAAAGTGAAGAGGATTTGAAACACTTACTGATGAAGATAAAAAACTAAAGCCTTCAGTATGGATTACATTTTAACATGAAGAAAACAAAAATCCTCACAAATGGACCAATAAGCCACATCATTATAAACGAACAAACCATTGAAGTTGTCAAGGATTTCATTTTATTTGGATCCTAATCAACACCCATGGAAGCAGCAGGCAAGAAATCAAACTACATATTGCATTGGGCAAATGTGCTGCAAAAGACCTCTTTAAAGTATTAAAAAGCAAAGATGTCACTTTGAGGACTAAGGTGTGCCTGACCCAAGCCATGGTATTTTCAATCACCTCATATGCATGTGAAAGCTGGACAGTGAATAAGGAAGAGCAAAGAAGAATTGATGCCTTTGAATTATGGTGTTGGCAAAGAACAGTGAAAATACCTTAGACTGCCAGAAAAGTAAATAAATTTGTCTTGGAAGAAGTACAGCCAGAATGCTCCTTAGAAGGGAGGATGGTGAGACTTTGTCTCACATACTTCGGACGTGTTATCAGAAGGGGCCAGTCCCTGGAGAAGGACATCATGCTTGGTATAGTAGAAGGTCAGTGAAAAAGAGGAAGACCCTCAACACGATTGATTGACACAGTGGCTGCAACAATAGGCTTAACTACAGCAATGACTGTGAGGATGGTGCAGGATTAAGCAACCTTTCTTTTTTTTCCTGTTGTACATAGGGTCACTAGTAGTTGGAACTGACTGGACGGCACCTAATGACAACAACAACACAAGGGCAAATGGTGTGGATGGGTCACCCCAACTCCATGGACCCAGAAATCTGGATTACAGGACAATTAAAACAGTTTCACAGGGCTTAGAACCAGAAAATGTGCTCAAATAAACAGAATATAGCAAGAGGATTGTCATGACACAAGTGATTGCAAAATACTAGCGCAAGTACACACGATGCACCGCAAAGAAAATGGACTCCTCCGGGGTTATCAGTGAAAGCTGCCTAGGAGAGAGGACATTTAAACTGCATAAAGAAGTCTGGGTAGAAATTCACCTGTGAGGAAATTTGTTCTGTTGAAGAGGAAAATTAGTAACAGATATCTTACTTTGATTTTAAGGTTTTATTATCCATGAAACTAAGTATTAACCATAAAAAGCCTGACCCAAACTGCAGAAGCTTGCCAGAAACTGCTCTACATCACTGTAAATTTGTTTTAACCTGCTAAAAAAGGATAGTTAGCAAACCATTACCTCCTCATTTAATGAAATAGACTCCAGGCTCTCCTAATCTAAATCTCAAAAAGTCTCATGGCTGCAGGTGGGTGGAGGGCCACATTATTAGCAGCTGGGCCAGAAGTAACCTGATATTAATTGATTTCAGTAAAGGGGGGAAGACAGGGTTCAATCAATCACGTTAAGGTTAGCCAATGGCTGATCTTCTATTCTCCCACCTCTTCTCTTTATAATCCTCATTGTAACTAGTTTACTTCAAGCCACTTCCTTTTTTTCTGCAGTCAGAATGGTCTTCCTATGTGCATGTAGAATAATTGCTCAGAATAAACCTTATGTTACAATTTCTTTGAATTTTAATTATTTTTAACAGTTCCACCCAAAAGGAAGGCATATGTAAGGCTACAGGGGTGAAAAAGAAATAAATAATGTCATAAAACAAAAGACAGCCATGTGCTACATAGAACTATTATATGTCACCCATTTTTCACTCAATACACACTAGAGGGTTTCAAAGAAGGTCAGGATGAAGAAAACTGGTTCTACATGGGAGATTTCTTAATGGATGTTAAAAGCAGCATTAATCAGAATCAACTCAACAGCAACTGGTTTGATTTTTTTAAATTATTATTGTTAATATTTAATAAACAGTATTTCCTCAAATCTAAGATGTCATTTCTTATTGTTGCCCGATTAGGGTCCGTGCACTGGAGCTGTTGAGCCAATGTACTCCGAGTCAGAAAGAGAAAGTTTGTTTAGGAGGTGTCCACAAACAGGGATCGAACACCAGCTCAGGCTGACTCAGTGGAGTCCCAAAAGGCATTTTTACTTTACAGCTTATATATGAATTTTACAAAGGTTAGAAGTGTCTTTGTAGCCAGCAGATGGCATGGCCAGATGAGTTACTCATTATAAGGTAATTACAAGTGACTCTTTATCAGACTGAAGAGATACATGCCAGACATCTCTTTATCAGGCTAAAAACATACATGTTAGACAACTGGGCTCTAATCTTCCTGTGGGGGGTCATAAGTCACAGGTGGCCGGACAGAGTAAAACAAAGTCATTAACAAAGGTCTGCAGAAAGGAGAAGGCAAAGAAAAAAAAAAAACTTATAGGTTCATCATGGCATTAGTTATGTCAAGCTCTCCGTCACCCATTTTGAAAAGGAGAAAACATGCTGGGGAGTATTAGGGTCACATTATAAAAGTACCATTAATTTATTACCACTAAGAACATGCTACCAATTAAACTATGATGTGCTTTTAACTGTAAGGTACCTCCCATTTTCAGAAATATCCTGCTTGCGATGTGCTAGGTATTATTATAAATACTTTAGAAATATTAACACATTTAACCTTAAAACAACCTTAAGAGAGAGACACTACTATTATCACCCCCACTTAATTGGTAGAGAAACTTAGCTACAGGGAGTGTGGAGCAATGAACTAAGTTTGGCCTTTTGTCTCTGGTTCCTGAAAATAGCTCTAGCAATTAAGGTAACTTTTATCTTTCTAAAATAGCCAGGCCATACTTAAACATATGTAAATAAGTTGGGAGTCTCCAACTCATCACCTTGGTGAAGAGCCTCAGAGAAGGAAAGGACATGAAGAGGCTTCCACTGCCCCACCCTCTGAGGTCTGAGACTTGCCCAGGTTGTGTGCCACACGGGCTTTGGAGTATAAAAATGAATAGCTGGCGGACCTCATGGTCTTCTCAGCTATGGTGCAGATGGGGCTCATGTAGTGTAAGTTTACAGCCCATCTAACTGGACCTACCTGGCCAGGGGTAGACCGACAGAAGGTAGGCTCCCATTGTGTTCCTCAGCCATGATGCCAGGTTGAAGGTATGCATGGAAAACTCCTCCATACCCACCAGGACAGCTTCCAGAAGCCAGGGGGGCACCAGCATGTCATGTGATGGTCTCATTCAAGTCCCTCTTCTATGGTACATAGTAAAGTATGTGTAGAAGTTTCCACCTCTGTCCAAAAAGATTTTGAGCCTGGGGGACTACTTGTCCTGTTGTATGCTGTCTGCTTGTGTTTGTAAGTAATAAAGGCTACTTTCTATGTGCTAACGTGTGTTCAGGGACTGGTCAGAAGGATGGGATATTCATGGAGGAATCACATTTAATGATTGATGCTGTTATGTATGCTTTCTGTATATTCTCAAATCATTTGATTCTATAATGCTCTTAAAGCACATATGTATAAGTCACTATTATGCATGCTTCTGAAATGCTTTTTACACTGTTATGATGTTTTCGTAACACTTCTAAACACCTATGTATAAGTCACTATTATGTAAACTTCTCAGGGCTGGATTAAGGCATGTGAGGGTTCTAAGCATTGATAATCTGTGGTGCCCCCTCCTCTGCTTACTCATACACCCAAACGGGATATGTGAGTTTTATATATACATACATATATACATGTGTGTGTGTGTGTCTTAGCTATCCACGATATAACTTCTTTTAAATGTGACTGCAATATTAACATTTGAACACAAAAGTGATATATGCTATTTTAGCAGAATGAGATGAACTGGAATATAAAATTTTTAGTAAATGTGGGGTACTCAGATTTTTACTATATGCCACATTTTCTACAAAAATAGTATTCTACATATTCTACAACAAAGAAAATGAGTCAGTGAACTCAGTTGTTTCAACATTAAAAAATAAATAAATAAATAACCTGTTGCCATCGAGTTAATTCCAGCTCATAGCAACCTTAAAGGACAGAGTAGAACTGCCACATAGAGTTTCCAAGGAGTGCCTGGTGGATTCCAACTGCAGATCTTTTGGTTAGCACTCCCACAACAAAAAATTGACTTTCACCAATTTTGCTTTAAACAGCTCATACTTCAATTTTGATGCTTGTTTCATAATAAATCCTATAATTATAAACAAATGAAAAGATGTCATAAAAGAAAATTTTATAATCAGAAAGCAAATATTACAAGAAATTACTATACTTAGGTTTTAGATTTTTCATCTCTAACACACTATAATTAAAAACAGTTCTTTCCTTTGCTTTTATAAATTCTTCAATGATTTTGTCACAATTAAGCTGCCAAACAATATCTACTTCCATATACAACAAGGACAATGAACTGAGTCTTTCTGGAATCATTGTTGTATGCTGGGTTTTTTGAATCTCTTTAGGGACAAAAATGAGCGTTTTGTCGTGCAGTTTGTGATCATTAAAGTTAGGAATATGTGTAAAGCAATTTCAACATTTGGAAATATGCATTGTATTTTAGCTTTTCTATTATGGAATCATACATGCCTACCAAACCAAAACCACTGTCGATTCCGACTCATAGCAACCCTATAGGACAGAGTAGAACAGCCCCATAGGGTTTTCAAGACTATAAATCTTTGCCGAAGCAGCCTGTCGTATCTTTCTCACTCTGAGCGGCTAGTGAGTTCCAACCGCTGACCTTTTGTTTAGCAGATGAGTGCTTTAACCACTGTGCAACCAGGGCTCCTCATACATGCCTACATGAGTAAAATTTGTCTTTCCTGAATCTGTAAACTTAGTTTTCATGGAAGAATGAAATTGTTGCACTTCTCTGTAGTTTGTGTTTAAGTCATTGAGACAAGCCTGCATTAATTTCTTAGATACCGTAATGCATTCTTCATCAGGTAAATCCACATTATTTAAGAAGGAAAATCTGTTTGAAAGAATTTCATATCCTTTCACCCTTCTTTTCATGCAAGATTCAAGTGTGTCGATGATGTAGTATGTGGTTACGTGAAATTGATCTCTGGCACTCAATACTTCTGGAGGACTTCTGTCATTTACTTGTTTCTTTCTAATGCTTCTGCAATGCTGAACTGCTTGATAATCAGTATTTGGCAGTATTTGTTTTGCTGTGTCTTCATATTTTTCAAAATCTTCTCTTAAAGTATGTAAATAACCTGTTAATGACTGGTAGAGATCTGCGTGTGTCTTTAAATTTACTTCTGAATCTTGGAGAGTTTGACTCATCTGATGAAAATGCTGCAATATATTATTCCACATAACTAACATAAATACATATTCTAGTGTTTGCATTTTGTTGGCAATGTTTTCAGCTTCTCTTTTGGTATCTCCTTTTTATGTCTGGTCCCCAGAAACATTTCCTAAGGCATCTAGAATCTGAGTGTATGATTCCAGGATTGCATTCATTGCTACAGCATGCACTTCCCAGTATGTATTAAAAAGATATTCTAACACTCGATCATTGCATAAATGTATTTTAAGAGCTGCCGTCAGTAAGTAGAGGCAGCAAAAAATGTGTAGATTAACTTAACAGCAGGAAAAAAAATCATCTGCTTCCAGTCAACAATCTACTGCACTGCCGTTTTACAAGACTAAGTGAATGTGCAGCACATGGTATGAAAATGGCATATTCATTATGTTCTAAAATTTTCTTTTGCATGCCTTTATAATGCCCTGACATATTGGTAGCATTGTCATAGGACTGGCCTCTGTACTTAGAAAAATCAGTTTTGCAAACTTCACATAAATAATGAATTACTTGACTTGCAATTTCTTCACGAGTATGACTTTTTAAGCTAATGAATGTGATAAATCACTTGACAGGTTTTCCATCTATTAGAAATACATATCTCAAAACAATACTTAGCTGATCTGTATGAGAAAGGTCAGGAGTGGAATCTACAAACTTAAATATAGAGCTATACTTATTTCACTGAAAATAGTTGATCAAACTTTATCACTTTTTCTTGTCAGTTTATTAATTCTTCGCACATTGTTTTAGACATATACAATGGGTTGCCCTTTTCCTGTGTTACCATATTTTGAGACGTGACCTGCTAAAAATGGATCAAACTGAGCAAGAAGTTCAAATAAACAAAAAAAATTTCCATTTTGGGGGGATCCAAACCCTCCATTTCTTCCTCGAAAAGACAGTCCACGTTCAGCAATTATTGTTCAGCAACAACATGTTGCAAAACAGCTTTCCAGTACTGATGTTCTCCATTAATTTGTGTTTCCAGTTCATGAGTTAAGCCAAAACCATGTCTTCAGTCTAAATATGACAATATATAATCTCTGTGAATTGAACTGTTTTCACGTTTATCGATCATGTTCAAGTTGTGGCAATCACTAAATCCATCTGTAGCAAATTAAGAATTAAATGATTTACAACTGAACAGTTTGCAAACAAAACAATATACAGAGCCAACTGATGGAGAATACAGTAGCTACTCCCTCTTATAATCTTCACCTTTAGCTTTGTAGCCCCATAATAGATTCTGGGTACAGAATCTTGTTTGTTTACCATCCAGAAATTTCCACATGAGTTTTCAAATGGTCCACTGTAATGTTGACAATCACTTGGCCCTCTTTAGATCCAATAATTTACATGATTAGAAGAAAAATTATTCCACATAGCAGAATCTGTATTTCTGTTATTTGTGGGGTCTGCAGATGCAACAATTTCAAATTCTTAAAATAGTTTCACTTTCTACATCATTATTAATTTTTTGCTACAGCAAGGAATGGATGCAGACTTTGGAACAAATTCTGTTATATTTGTATTGCTATCAGTAATTTCAGCACTAGTGGTACTAGTACAACGATTTGCACCCATTAAACTCAAGCGTTCAATGGAAGAAGTCTTTTCCGATTCATTACATTTTAAAAACGAAGTTAATTTTTAAATTGTCTTTAGGGATTCACAAACCCTTCTCTTGTTATTTTCTGCAATCTTCAGTTTTTGTGCTCCACTTAGTTGTTCCCATTTCATTTTACCTGGATATAAAATTATATCACTTTTTAAATTTGGTTCTACTGTAGCAAATAAACATGAATAATTGAAAATAAATAAAATTTATAAAACAAGTAAAATTTATAAAATAAAATTTACGTTTGAATTTGGACTTTAACCCAAAAATTTATATTTGAAACTTGGTGAGTTAAAAAAAATAAATTATTTGACGTGTAATTTTGTTCTTCAGGTCTGAGATAGTCAAAAGAAATAGTACTTACAAAGCACTATTTTTAATAACTGTTAGAAATAATTTGATTTGTTTGTCGTACGATGTTTGTGGGTGGGTGTTTCAAAGATCTCCACAAGTGTTTTTCTTTTCGAAGTAATACTTGAAAACTTGTGTACTCACTTTCCGTCCTTTGATGCTGCATCTTTACAGTTCATGGGACTACTGCTGATACCCAATGGGGGTGAGAATGATCACAAAGAGCATGATACAAATATAATGATATGCTAAATCTGAAGATGCATTTTGGTTTGCTTTGCAAAGGACAGGACCAGATACGTCACAATTCACATGATTATAGTGCCCCTGGCGCGTTCTTATGTGGTGGATGAGAGAGAACTGAATGTGAGGTTGTACCTGATTAGTCCGAAAAGAAAAAGAAAATATAGTTGTTATACACAAAATTTATAAAATGTACATTTTGTTTCTTTGTGAAATTGTTCAACTCCTATATTTGGAGATACATACATAATTGATGTAACAATAGCACCACTTCTTGATGAGCAAGTTCATTTTCTGAGTCATAACAGCATCAATCAGGTTCTTAAAAGAAAGTCAGTTTGAAGGGAAATGGAAAATAAAATACATTTGTATAATTTTTATTATCTAAATATTCATTTACTTCCTCCAGGAATTGTTCAATTTCCTTACATGGATAAAATATAAATGTAATGTTCTGATAAATGCCCTTTGTTGCTTTCTTGGAAGATGAGTTTAGAAACACATTTATTGTTGCAAAACAGAAACATATTTTGCATGATAAATATTGAATGTTGCATCCTGTTTATGTGCCTAATACCTCATTTATTAGCCTAATAGAGTAATATAAAGCACTGTGTCCTGTGCAACACAGTAAAAAATGAAATTCACTTGATACATAAAACTTTTCAAGTTAGATAAACAGTAATATTTCCAGTATTTTTTGGACGTTTGCTATGTTAGTATTATATTATTACCTATGATAGTATTACATTAAATTTATGCTAGATTATGTCCACATGTATGCCAAACATATTTTAAAGTTATAAATATTATTGTTTACTTAGGACATAACTGTACATAAATGCTATACAGTTAAAAAGTAACTTGACTGAATTCATTGCAATGGTAAACTTATTCAAGTTCCATTGCTTTTGCACATCATCTGGGATTAGAGTTCCCATTGCTTTTTTACCAGAACGTGCATAAAAGCATACCCTTGGTTTGTACCATGGCAATGAACATTACTGGCCCTCCTGGCTGGAGCTGCTGGATCAGCAGACATGGATGTTCAAGACGGTTCTCTCAAAACACATCAGAGAACTGCTATCTATTAATATAATCTGTCCTTGCCCAGTTACTGTTCATGTTGGATCCAGTTATATATCAGGTGAATGTAACAAGAGTTAGACTCGACGGCCCACCCCCACCTCATTTACTGAAAAGAAATAGTATACTCCCAAGAGACTTGCCAAGATAAGGAGTTTCAATTACACAGAAGGAGACCATAGGAGACAGATGTCAACGAAGGTGTTTAAGTGGTAGGGGCCTCATAGCTTAACCTTGCATGTGGGCATCCTCATGACACTGCATGAACTTTATTTCCAGCTGGCAACTTCTCATGCCCTGGAGCTGGTATCAATTTCATTTAGTGCCCTGACAGTTCCCTTCCCATTGTGATGTTTGGTTTTCCTTGTGTTGTGTCTGTTTGGCATCTATGAATCTCAGCTTTGGACAACTGGTGCCCCTGTTTTGCTGATGCCCTAATCATGTGCTTACCTTGCTTGTTAGGTAATCCATCCCTGATACTTCTATAATGCTTTTTTTACACTGTAATGATGTTTTTATAATGCTTTTAAACACCTATGTATAAATCACTTCTAATGCAAAATTAGAAATAGAGAATTTCTGATCTTAGAAATAGAAACATATACATTTCTATAATGCTTTCTAACCATTAACTGTCACTAGAAAATTGTTCTAACCTTGAAAATAGATAAAATATGACATAAAAATCTTTCTGAAATTTGGCTGTGCACCTGCACTGTGATGATAGAATGTAACAATCAAATCTCTCTAAATTAACAAAACATAAATATGTCAGTAAACAATTCCCATAATTTTTAATTCAAATCTCTATAAATTAGCAAAACATAAATGTGTCATTCAACAATGTCCTTAATTTGCAATAAAACATACCAATTATAGTTGAACATGACAGCACACATGGTGTGATGGTTAAGATTGTGTGTCAGCTTAGCTGGGTCATGATTCTCAGCGTTTTGGCAGATGTTGTGATCACTTCCCTGTTGCGATTTGATGCATGATCGCCTCCATGATGGGATCAGCTGTGAGTAGCCAATCAGTTGAAGAGGAGTTTCCTTGGGCATGTGGCCTCTATGGAGTGTGGGCAGATGTTCAGGCAAGGCTCTAGGGCTTTTGCTCATTCCGGATCCTGCAGGTGGCTCCTGTTTGTCTGACCTCTGGTTCTTCGGACTTGAGCTAGCAGCTTACCTGCAGTCTTGCCTGCCAATCTTGGGATCTATCGATCTTCACAGCCTGTGAGCAACAGCCCTGCTCTCCAGCCTGCCGATTTTGGGTTCACCAGGCCCTGAGGCTGTGTGAATCAGAAGCCACTTTCCTGACCCACTGACTTAGGATGTTACAGCCTCTACAACCATGTGAGCCATTTCCTTGATATAAATCTCTCTCTCTCAGTATATATATATATTTATACACTTAACTGATTTTGCGTCTCAAGAGAATCCAGCCTAAGACACATGATATATAAACCCATAGATCTCTGCTCATTTTCGGAGAAGATAGAAGCAAATTGTCTCTTTGACTCTCTGTCTGAAGACTGAGAAGCCTGCTGAGACACTGCTCACTACAACCTATCTTGGGCCCCACCTATAGGGGACCTCCTCTGATTTCAAGGGGTGGTCAAGTCTCCTCCCCAAGACCACTCATTAAAGGTAAAGCCTGAAGTCTAAAGATTTGAACTCTAAAATTTAAACTAATATTACAATTGTCAATTCTGATTCCCCAATGCTAAATGAATATCTTGAGGTCTTACTTACATATCTTTCCATGACTATCTTGCAATAAACTAAACAAGTTTATGCATGACAAACCTTAGCATTTCTTTATTTATTCTTAAGATAATATCCTCCAGGATAGGTGCCCTCTTTCTAATGGCTTCCTGGCTATCTAGAAATCTGGTACCATCTGTGAGCACCAGAGTTTTGGCTTGTTGTCCCACAGGGGGTTAAGTGCCTTGCCCAGATCACACAGCTACTAAGTGACTGATATGAGATGGGAAGTGAGCCAAGGAAGTCAGACTGAACAGTGGGCACACCTCCACTATCATCGCTACTCAGTTTCAGTTGGGCCAATAATTATTTGAGGAGCAAATTATCAAGGGTCTTGAAATATGATCAGCCATAAGGAACCATAGTGAGTATTTGCACAAGTATGATTTGCTTCTGAACAGAACCAGTATTTGCTTCTATATGTATCTTCTCCACTGTTTTAAGGTGGTCTAGAAGAAGCTGTTTGCAATAGGCACATTTCAGTGTGAGGGGAGGAACCCAGATATCACAGTTAGAAGAAGGCTCCTCATTCACCACAGAGTTGTGGCAGCCTCCAATTTCTCATCTATAAATGCAGGTAGCAATACCTACTTTGCAGGTCTTTGTGAGATGGCCTCAATGCTGTGTGTACTGCACCTAGCACAGTGTCTGGCATGTAGTAGGTTCTCAGTTATTTGTAGCTACCAGCACCAAACGAATGAGAAACAGACTTTTGATTTTTCTGGGATCCAGATTTCTGGTTTCCATGGTGGTTGGATGACTCACCCAAGCCTTCACCCTGAGATGATCTTTGGACCTTGACCCTTCAGAGAACTGGTTTCCTAAAGTCATCTTTAAGTCAAATAGTCTAATAATTAGCTTAGTAAAGACCATCTTACCTTAGGCATTGGGCTCTTTTGAAGAATTATCTATGTGTAGTTTCAAGAAACAGAAACTGTGGTCAGACTAGAAGTTGTGTTTTCAGGTAAATTGTTTTTATATAAATGTTATTTTGGATTTTTGACTCCCTAGTCAGGAAGCATCAAAAGAAGATGGAAGGAATACAGAGAGTCACTATACTATAAAGAAATGGTTGACTTTCAACCATTTCAGGAGGTAGCATATGATCAGCAACCGATGGTACTGAAGGAAGAGGTCCAAGCTGCACTGAAGGCATTGGCAAAAAACAACGCTCCAGGAATAGATGGAATACTAACTGAGATGTTTCAACAAACGGATACAGCACCAGAAGTGCCCACTCGTCTATGCCAAGAAATTTGGAAGAGAGCTACCTGGCCAACAGACTGCAAGATATCCATATTTATGCCTATTCCCAAGAAAGGTGATCCAACCAAATACAGAAATTATCAAACAATATTAATATCATATGGAAGTAAAATTTTGCTGAAGATCATTCAAAAATGGCTGCAGCAGTACATCGACAGAGAACTGCCAGAAATTCAAGCCAGATTCAGAAGGGGACATGGAACCAGGAATATCATTGCTGATGTCAGATGGATCTTGGCTGAAAGCAGAGAATATCAGAAAGATGTTTACGTGTGTTTTAGTGACTATGCAAAGACATCCAACTGTGTAGATCATAACAAATTATGGATAACACTACAAAGAATGGGAATTCCAGAAAACTTAATTGTGTTCATGAGGAACCTGTACATAGATCAAGAGGCAGTTGTTCGAACAGAACCAGGGGATACTGCGTGGTTTAAAGTCAGGAAAGGTGTGCATCAGGGTTATATCCTTTCACCATCCCCATTCATCTGTATGCTGAGCAAATAATCCAAGAAGTTGGACTCTATGAGGAAGAACGGCACATAAAGATTGGAGGAAGACTCATTAACAACCTATGATATGCAGATGACACAACCTTGCTTGCTGAAAGTGAAGAGAATTTGAAGCACTTACTGATGAAGATCAAAGACTACAGCCTTCAGTATGGATTACACTCAACATAAAGAAAAAAAAAAAAATCCTCACAAGTGGACCAGTAAGCAACATCATGATAAACGGAGAAAACATTGAAGTTGTTGAGGATTTCATTTTAGTTGGCTCCACGATCAACGCCCATGGAAGCAGCAGTCCAGAAATCAAAAGACGCATTACACTGGGCAAATCTGCTTCAAAAGACCTTTTTAAAGTGTTGAAAAGCAAAGATGTCACCTTGAAGACTAAGGTGTGCCTAACCCAAGCCATGTATTTTCAGTCGCCTCATATGACTACAAAAGCTAGACAATGAATAAGGAAGACTGAAGAAGAATTGATGCCTTCAAATTGTGGTGTTGGCAAAGAATATTGAATATACCATGGATTGCTAAAAGAATGAAGAAATCTGTCTTGGAAGAAGTACAACCAGAATGCTCCTTAGAAACAAGGATGGCAAGACTATGTCTTACATTGGACATGTTATCAGGAGGGATTGGTCCCTGGAGAAGGATATCATACTTGGTAAGATAGAGGGTCTGTGAAAAAGAGGAAGACTTCTCAACAAAATGGACTGACGTAGTGGCTCCAACAATGGGCTCAAGCATAACAATGATTGTAAGAATGACACAGGATCGGGCAGTGTTTTGTTCTGTTGTACATAGCATGGCTATGAGTTGGAACCAACTCGATGGCACCTAACAACAACAGTCAAAAACTTTACCGTCATTTGCAGGTCATATATTAAATAAACTTCAATCAGTTTCTATTATTTGCTTAATATGATTTTTGTTTTAACAGAAGCAATTGTCCCAATCCTAGTGACAAACTCCTCCACCTTGAAATGTTGGCCATATTAATAAAAAAGACCAGCAAAACACATTGGCTGTCTAGTTGTGATATCAACACTCACTCTCAGGCTCAATACAAAAAGAGTGAGCAGATTTCAACCTGGTTAGTATCAACATGATGAAAACTGAGAATCAATGACACTGTCAACTGTATTGCTGTCTGCCTTTCTTTTAATCAAGTTTTATGCTTTGATTTTCTTGGAGATCTGTGTTGCTGGCAAACTCTGTGAAATTTAAAAAGCTAGAACTTCAGATATTTAACAAAAATTTTCCCAGCAATCAATTTGAAGACTCCCCCTCTCCCCCCTCACCCCACACTGAATGTAATGGGTGTTTTCAAATCATATGGGAACAAGAGTATGTCCAGCACAGTTCCTGGAACTTAATAAGTATGTTTTTTGATTGATAATTTGCAAGGTTGAGTAATCCACACAGGTGACGGCAATGCATGTTTTTCTTTCTATAGTTTCCTCTTAGAATAAAACAGACTGTTCATTCAGTCACTGACATTCGTAGATTATGTGTGAGGCACTGTGCAAGTTATCAAGAATACAAAATCTCATACACTCAGGAGCTTGCAGGAAGGGGAAAAAGGCATGGATAGGTGCCTACACATGTGCTCAGTCCCTTGGCAGACAGCACCTTTAGGAAGGTTCCACCCTATAGGTCACCCTGAGCCTGAGCATGACAGATGGGAACTATCAAATGAGGAAGGCTCTGGACAGAAATTCTGCCCTCTCCAAGCTGTGTAAAGATCAACACTGAAGCTGAAGATGCTGGTGCCCAGGCTGTGGTCTCCTTGGACCCACCATAACACATACACACATGTACACTCCCTCTCATTTACACACTCACACATACTCACAGTCACTCACATACACTTACACACACACACTCTCATACTTACACTCAGATCCACTCATACATTCCTGCATTTACAAACTCATGCACACTCACACAGTCTCACTTACACATTTACACTCACATGTACTAACACACATTCACTCACACACTCACACATGGACACACACAAACTCTCACACATGTATTCTCTCACACACACTCTTGCACAGATGAACACACAGTTACACAATCACACACACACATATTCACAAACACCTCACAGCTCGATGACCAACCTGCTGGGTTCTCCTGGGACTGCCCTAGTTTTAACACTGCAAGTGCTGGCCCCTGAAGCAAGCCTGGAGGGTTGCTCCTGGTCACCTCTGCCCAGGGTTCATCACCTCCTCTAGCGCTGAGAGGGAATCAGCCTCCAGTTGTAACTGCTCACAGCTCTGCCTTCCCCTTCCCTCCAGCACCATGTTCAAGCTTTAAAGCTTTGGGAAAACACAGATCCCTGGTCCCACCCTGTTGCAGCTCATACAGAACCCATGTGACAGAGGAGTAGAACTGCGCTACAGGGTTTTCTTGGCTGTACTCTCTACAGCAGATCACCAGGTCTTTCTCTTGCAGAGCCACTGAGTGGATGGCAAACCTTTCGGTTAGCAGCCGAGCACTTCACTGTTTCATCACCAGGGCTCCTATTACCTCTGTTACATGAGCTAAAAGCAATTGCAGAGAAATTCTGACATCTGCCAATATTAATCACTAAACTGTCACTGAGCATTCACTCATTTGCGTGAAGGTCCCATTGCAGAAGTGCCCTTATAAAATCTAAAGATAAAATAAGATAGAAACAAGGAGCTTCTGCTGGCAAAATCAATTCTAAACTAAATCCTCTCATATTGGAGGAGATGCTGTCTTGCTTGTTTATGTCTCAGGCCACTGGGACTTGAAGTTTGACAACTTTAATGCTCTTAGTACAAAATGGGATGCACCATAAAGTAGAAAGAAACCTGGGTGAGATATTCCTTAGGTAAAACCAGTAAAACCAATTGCCGTGGAGTCAACTCTGACTCATGGTGATCCCATGTGTGTCAGAGTTGAACTGTGATCCAGAGGGTTTTCAATGACTGATTTTTTTGGAAGGAGATCACCAGACCTTTCTTCTAAGGTGCCTCTGGGTGAACTCAAACCTCCAAACTTTCAATTAGCAGCCGAGCACTTTAACTGTTTGTACCACCAGGTCTGGTTCATTCCTTAGGTAGGCTACCCAAAAGCCACTCACACCCTCGTCTTCCCTTGTCTTTCTCTACCATGAAGCTAGAAAGCTAAACTCAATGAATCAGCCTCCTTCACTTCTAGAAGTGACCAGGTTACCCAGTTCTAGTCTATGATATACAAGTGGAAATTCCTGATCTGGCTTTTGGAAAGTTTTTGCTGCTTTCCTTTGGCAACTTGCCTTTCCTCCTCTTTACTCTTCTTACTTCCTTTCTCCCTAGAAGGCAAACTTGGTGCCTCAGAGTGCAGTAGCTTCGTCATGAGGACAAAGGTGTGTCTGCTAAGAGTGGTGAAGGTTAAATTATGGAAAGAGTCTGAATCCATCTCCCCAGTCTAGACAGCCAATTCTTTTTTTAATTATTATTATTGTTTGTTTATTGTTGTACTTAAAATGAAACTTACATTTCAAGTTAGTCTTCCATACGAAAATTTATACATACATTGTTATGTGACCCTAATTGCTTTCCCCATACTGTGACAGCACACTCCTCCTTTCCACCCTTGATTCCCCATGTCCATTCAACCAGCTCCTAACCCTCTCTGCCTTCCCATCTCACCTCCAGACGGAAGCTGCTCGTTTAGTCTATTGTATCTACTTGAGCTAAGAGGCACACTCCTCACGAGTATCACTTTATGTCCCACAGTCCTGTCTGAAGAGTTCGCCTCAGAAATTAGTTCAGTTCTGAGCAGATAGAGAAGCCGGGGGCCATGCTTTCCGGGGTTCCTCCAGTCTCATTCAGACCTTTAAGTCTGGTCTTCTTACTAGAATTTGAGTTCTGCACCTCACCTTTCTCCTGCTCCATTAGGGACTCTCTGTTGTGTTTCCTGTCAGGGCGGTCGTTGGTGGTAGCCGGGCACCATCTAGTTCTCCTGGTCTCAAGCTGATGAAGTCTCTGGTTTATGTGGCCCTTTCTAAGGCTCTTGGGCTAATACTTTCCTTGTGTCTTTGGTGTTCTTCGTTCTCCTTTACTCCAGGTGATTGGGACCAATTGATGCATCTTAGATGGCCGCTTGCAAGCTTTTAAGACCCCAGATGCCACTCACCAAAGTAGGATGCAGAACATTTTCTTAATAAGCTTTGTTATGCCAATTGACCTAGATGTCCCCTGAAAGCATGGTCCCCAGACCCCTACCCCTGCTACTCTGTCCCTCAAAGTGTTTGATTGTATTCAGGAAACTTCTTAGCTTTGGTTTAGTCCAGTTGTGCTGGCTTCCCCTGTAATGTGTGCTGTCCTTCCCTTCACCTAAGATAATTCTTATCTACTGTCTAGTTAGTAAATAACCCTCACCCTCCCTCCCCACCCTCGTAACCATCAAAGAATGTTTTCTTCTGTGTTTAAACCTTTTCTTGAGTTCTTATAATAGGGGTCTTATACAATATTTGTCCTGTGACTGACTAAATTCACTCAGCATGATGCTGTCTAGATTCCTCCATGTTATAAGATGTTTGACGGCTTCATCATTGTTCTTTATCATTGGGTAGTATTCCATTGTTTGGATATACCATAATTTGTTTATCCATTCATCCATTGATGGGCACCTAGGCTGTTTCCATCTTTTTGATATTGTGAACAGTGCTGCAGTGAACATGGGTGTGCATATATCTATTTGTGTGACAACTCTTATTTCTCTAGGATATATTCCAAGGAGCGAGATAGCTGGATCATATGGTACTTCTATTTCTAGCTTTTTAAGGAACTACCAAATCGATTTCCAAAGTGGTTGTACCATTTTACATTCCCACCAACAGTGTATAAGTATTCCAGTCTCTCCACAACCTCTCCAATATTTATTATTTTGTGTTTTTTGGATTAATGCTAGCCTTGTTGGGGTGAGATGATATCTCATTGTAGTTTTGATCCGCATTTCTCTAATGGCCAATGATTGTGAGCATTTCATGTGCCTGTTAGCCGCCTGAACATCTTCTTTGGCAAAGTGCCTGATCATAGCCTTTGTCCATTTTCTAATTGGGTTATTTGCCTTTTTGTTGTTGAGGTTTTGCAGCATCTTATAGATTTAGAGATTAGATGCTGATCAGATTTGTCGTAGCCAAAAATTTTTTCGCAGTCCGTGGGTTGTCTTTTGACTCTTTTGGTGAAGTCTTTTGATGAGCATAAGTGTTTGATTTTTAAGAGCTCCCAGTTATCTAGTCTCTCTACTGGTGCTTGTGCATTGTTACTTATGGTTCATATTCTGTTTATGCCATGTATTAGGGCTCCTAGCGTTTAGACAGCCAATTCTTCATTGCTCTAATTCTTTATTGCATGAGACAAACACTGTAGCAGACAGGTTTGTTCTCCACCCAGGTCCCCTCGGCCAGGCCAGGACACTTACTCTTCAGCTGCTGAAAGTGTTGGCTACTTGCAGCTCACAGAGGCCCCCCGAAATGCCCTCAGCCAGCAGGAGTTGCCATGCGCAGGAACCCTGGGGGTTAGCCCCGCCCCCTGCAGGCCAACCAAACCTACAGGCAAGGACAGATTACCCAATAAGCAAGGTAGCACAGGCTTACTTGTGTTTACTTACTAAGCTGTAGTACACAATTTTACCTGTTTTTCGCCACATTTTAGATGTGAAATTGTGCACTACAGCTTAGTAAGTAAACACAATTAGACCCGTATGTACCCTGCTAACTGGTTAATTCACCTCTGCCTACAGGCATTGCCTCGCTGGGGTGGATAGCTCTGTGTGCTAGTCATGTTCCAGAGCGGGCCACAAGGTCAGGCTGAGGCAGGTGCCAGTGGAGCCCAGGCTTTCCCATTCCTTCCTGCCCAGCAGCTTTCCTCTCTCCCTTGCAGGTTCTTTGAAGCCTTCCCACAGTAAGTCACCCACACAAAACCCTGAATTCAGCTTGGCTTCTAGAGAAACAGACCCAAGACAAACAGCTCACTAGTTTAAGTCACTTGCTACTTTATGGTAACTTTATGTGGCTTTTATAATTCTAGGTCTTCTGTAACTTGAAGCTGAACGCAGTCTTAATCAATATGCTCTCAGATGCCAATTAGCAGCAATCAAACAATGGGAAGACATTCAAGTGCACAAAAAGCAGAGAAAGCAATACAGGAATCATAGTTGAGGCTGCTTCCTCTACCTAAATGCTGGAGGAAACAGTAGTGGGAATGGGCAGTGGCTTCCTGTAGACTGGGTTCTAGCTCTTCCTGTTGATCTCAGGCCTCTCCAGAGCAGACTGCCTTCTAGGCAGAGTTACTAATGGTATCTGGCCACAACCTCTTCTGTTTTAAGCCTTAGTTTGTGGCAGTAGTCCTCCTTCTATCCTCACTGCCCTACATGCCCCTACCCAGATGGTCCTGAGGCTAAAAGTCCTCTGGATCATGTCACTGCATTTACTGGGTGAAGTTTCAGGGCACTGAGCTCAGCCCCATCATATCTTTGTAACTGTATAACTGCACAGTAAAGAAGAGAACACACTGACCTTCTCACATATCCCTTAGGGACATGTGGCCCTGAGCCTGAGACCTGCTCCACACGTGCAGGCAGATGAAGTACTGAGTCACCTAACTTAGCAGAAGCGAATACGCTTCCCCCCCCACACACACACACTTCCCTGCCACTGCCAGTTACAACACTCACTATACAGTCCCCTGCCTACATCTCTGCAAACACTGACACCAACACCTGAGCTAAATATAAACCCTGCCCTCCTGTGTGTTCATGTTTCCCTCTTCTCATCTCTAACAGAGGTGTCCCTCCCCTGCTTACATTGACCCTGCTTCTTCCACTTGCTCTGTACAAACAGGCACACCCTTTCACAAGGTCCTCTACCTTTGGCTCCTGGGGGCCTTGATGCTTCTCCCAATAAAGGAGTCATCTTGGTCTCCCTTGAGGGCTCCCCTCCTGGACTGGCTGGCCACTTAGGTGTCAGTGTTCCTGGATTGTAGACTTTGAAACCATGGTTCTTGCATTGTGCAACTCCAGGAGGAATCATTCCCATCACAAGCAAAAGCCCTTTTCTCTACATATTAATTCAAACCATATGAAACTGCCATTTTTACAGGTCGAAACATCTGAATATCAGCAATTTGTTCCACCTGTGTTAATTCCAGGTGACTTCCTAACCACCTCTAAGCTGATAATTGCCAAATCTATACCTTTTGTCAAAATGCTCTTCTGAGCTTCTGCCCTACATATTTAATGGCTTATATATGAAACTAGCCAATTCTAAATGAATGATAAACTCAACATATCCAAAACTGAACTCCCAGTTTCCCCTCAGAGCCTCTCTTTGGCTGTACTTCTAGCTCTGTGAATTGTCCCAGTGTCTACCAAGTGGCCTAGGCTAGAAATCTATCACTCATTCCCCATTTAAAAAAAAAAAAAAAAATGCATGATTGAGACCAGCAGAGTCTTTCTGCTTAGTGTCCAAAAAAGAGATCCCCCTGATTCCACCACTGCCATTGCCTCAGGAGACAAGGTCATTACATTTCATCTAAAATCAGGTGAAGATCTCCCTGGTCTCTCGATTCCCTGAGTCCTTAAGCCATCTCTTTCAAGGTGATCTTTCCAAGTGCAGATTTATTGTGTCCCTCCCCAATTTGTCATTCAGCTCACCCCTTACGGTATTGCACACAGCTTTTCTTGGCCTGGCTGCTGCCTCTCTTTCTAGGCATCTCTCATTCCCATTCCAAATGTGCCCTCACTCCAGCCACAGGAAAACTGCTTTTCATTCCTCCAAAGCAGAGTTTTCAAACTGGGTCTCGTGTGAGTGTAACCTGATCCTACGAAATTTCCATTAGTCCTTAAACTAGCCCAAGCCAGATTTGGCCCACCCCGCATGCTTAGAAGGGCCAGCTGTGATCGTTAATTGACCTCAACAGGGGACACAGCAACAGGTGAAATGAATCAGAAGAAAAATCATCACCCGGACCCTCTTCTGAAGTGAGAGGTTGACAAGAACCAAGTCACCTCCTGTTCTTTTGGAATCTTTCCCTCCCCAGTAAGCCTGCAAGACTGCCATGTTGCTGCCCAAATCACATATAAGTCCTGCTTCCCCACAGTTTAGCTGCTAACCAAAAGGTCAGCAGTTCGAATCCACCAACCGCTCCTCGGAAACTCTGTTGGGGCAGTTCTACTCTGTACTATAGGGTCACTATGAGATGGCATTGACTCTGCGGCAATGGGTTTGTTTTTTTTTTTTTGTGTTGTTCTCCCGACAGCTCGGGGAGTCAAATCTGAGGAACTTCCTCCTGGCTCCTTGCTCTGTGCGTTGTAATAAAGTTACTTCCTCTTTCTCAAAGACCAGTGTCCACATTGTTGGCAAGTCTGAGCATGCTGGACAGAACTCACCTTCTAGGGTTCAGTAACATGAGGAACTTTTAAATTCAGAGGTGCCAGTAGATCTAATTGGGTGGATCTCAGAACTAAAATTAAGCACTCCACCCTGAAATTAAACTGAGGGTTTTACTTCTACACTCCTGATAATCATTCCGCTTCTGTTAAAGTTGCTGTTTCAAAAACAAAGCTCAGTTGTGCTTGTTCTGCTAAGGGTGTTCCTGCAGCTGGCCTGAAAAAAGGCTTCATTGAGATGTTACAGTAAATTAGAGCCTATAGAGAAACATGTTTTAACTACATTAAGGGACATTGCTCAGCAAGCGCCTAGGCATTATCTCTTTTCTCTCAGCTAAATAAACAGAGTTTATTTACACTTTCCTAAATAATGGTCGGAGCCCTGGTGGCGCAGTTGCTAAGAGCTCAGCTGCTAACCAAAAGGTCAGCAGTTTGAATCCACCAGCTGCTCTTTGGAAACCCTATGGGGCAGCTCTACTCTGTCCTATAGGGTCGCTGTGAGTCAGCATTGACTTAATGGCAACAGGTTTTTTTTTGTTTTTAAATTAATGGTCAGTTCTGTATCCTAAGAGTCCAATTAAGTTGGCCCAGCTGCAAATATATCACTTAGCTTCCATATAACTAAAATTTCATGTCAAATTTTTTTATATTTTTCATTTAAGAAATAGTTAAATTGTACCAAAAATGAGAGATTTGTGTTTGACTAGAAACTGAGGTAAAGAATTTTTTTTTTTAATGTTGTAATTAAATGAAGTTTACATTTCAAGTTGGTCTCCCATACAGAATTTTTTTTTTTTTTACATACATTGTTATGAGACCCCAACCGCTCACCCCATTCTGTGACAGCATACTCTTCCCCTCTGCCTCTGATTCCCCATGAACATTCAACCAGCTCCTAACTCTGCCTTCACATCTCACCTCTGGACAGAAGCCGCCCTTTGGTTTCTTGTATCTACTTGTCTAAGAGGCACATTCTTTTTTTTTTTATATATATATATTTTATTGTACTTCAGGTGAAGGCTTACAGAACAAATAGTTTCTCATGAAACAGT
>NW_004444105.1:4480270-4492962 GCF_000243295.1 Trichechus manatus latirostris
TCTGCTTCCTCTCCAGTTTTTCTTTTGTCAGTTTGGCCAATGGTTTATCAATCTTGTTGATCTTTTCAAAGAACCAGCTTTTGGACTTGTTAACTCTTTCAATTGTTTTTCTATTCTCTGTTTCATTTAATTCTGCTCTAATTCTTATTATTTCCTTCCTTCTGGCACTTGTAGGCTTCTTTTGATGCTCTCTTTTTACTTGTTCCATTTGTAGGTTTAATGCTTTGATTATGGGCCTTTCTTGTTTTTGGATGTGTGCATTTATTGCTACAAACTGACCTCTGAGCATTGCTTTTGCTGTGTCCCAAAGGTTCTGGTAGGATGTGTTTCAATTCTCCTTTGATTCTATGAATTTCTTTACTCCATCCTTAATTTCTTCTATAATCCAGTAGTTTTTGAGCAAGGTGTTGTTCAGTTTCCAGGTGTTTGATTTTTTTTCCTTGCTTTTTGTGTTGTTGATTTCCACTTTTGTGTCTTTATGGTCAGAAAAGATGCTTTGTAGTATTTTGATGTTCTGGATTTTGTTAAGGCTTGCTTTATGGCCTAATCTGTGGTCTATTCTGGAGAATATTCCATGTGTGTTGGAAAACAAAGTATACTTGGCTGCTGTTGGGTGCAGAGTTCGGTGTATGTCTATGAGATCAAGATGGTTGATTGCAACATTTAGCTCTTCTGTGTCTTTGTTGAGCTTCTTTCTGGATGTTCGGTCCTTCACCAAAAGTGGCATGTTGAAGTCTTCTACTACTATTGTGGAGCTGTCTATGTCTCTCTTCAGAGCTGTTAGAGTTTGTTTTATGTATTTTGGAGCCCTGTTGTTGGGTACATAAATATTTATTATAGTTATGTCCTCCTGGTGTATTGACCCTTTAATCATTCTATAGTGCCCTTCCTTATCCTTTGTGGTGGATTTTACTTTAAAGTCTGTTTTGTCAGAGATTTAATATTGCCACTCCTGCTCTTTTTTGAGTGTTGTTTGCTTGATATATTTTTTTTCCATCCTTTGAGTTTTAGTCTGTTTGTGTCTTTAAGACTAAGGTGCTTCGTTTGTAGGCAGCATATAGATGGATCATGCTTTTTTATCCTATCTGCCATTCTCTTTCTCTTTATTGGTGCTTTAAGTCCATTTACATTCAGCATAATTATTGATAGGTATGAGTTTAGCGCTGTCATCCTGATATCTCTTTTTGTGTGTTGTTCACAGTTTCTTTTTTCTCCTCAATTTTCTGTGTTGAGTCGTTTTTCTTTACGTATTTTTTTTTCGTCTTTTTCTTTGTTGTAGATTTTGTATTTGCTGGGTCTCTATGTTACTACTTTTTTATTTTGATTTGTAAGATTGTTAGATTCCTTTGTGGTTACCTTAATACTTACCTCTATTTTTCTAAGTTTATACCAGTCTTTGATTACTTTATATCGCCTTAACTTCCCCTCCATATAGAAAATCAATGTCTCTATTTTTCAAGTCCCTCTTTTTTTGTTTTAATATTATCTTTTTTTTTTTACATATTGCTATGTTTTTTCCTATTTTCAGTGTTTTAGCTTTGATGTATTTTCGACAAGCCTATCTAAGTCAATATCTGGTTGCTCTGTCCCACGTTCTAGTCTTGTGTTGTTAGCTTGTGTTATCGATTATCTAATAGTAAGACTTACTTTAGTATTTCTTGTAATTTTGGTTTGGTTTTTGCAAATTCCCTGAACTTCTGTTTATCTGGAAATGCCCTAATTTCACCATCATATTTGAGAGACAGTTTCACTGGATACATAACTCTTGGCTGACAGTTATTTTCCTTTAAGGTTTTAAATATGTCATCCCATTGCCTTCTAACCTGCATGGTTTCTGCTGAGTAGTCCAAGCTTATTCTAATTGGCTCTCCTACTTTTCTTTTATCCCTAGCTGCTCTTAAAATTCTCTCTTATCTTTGGTTTTGGTAAGCTTGATTATAATATGTCTTGGTGACTTTCTTTTCAGATCTACCTTATGTGTGGTTCAATGAGCATCTTAGAGAGAAATCGTCTCATCTTTCATGATATCAGGGAAGTTTTCTGTCAACAAATCTTCAACAATTTTCTCTGTATTTTGTGTTATCCCCCCAGTTCTGGTGTTCCAATTATTTGTAAGTTATTTCTCTTGATAGAGTCCCACATGACTCTTAGAGTTTCTTCATTCTTTTTAATTCTTTTACCTGATTTTTCCTCAAATAAGTTGGCATCAAGAGCTTTATCTTCAGTGTCACTAATTCTAACTTCTACTGTCTCAGTTCTTCTCCTATGACTTTCTATTGAGTTGTCTAATTCTGAAATTTTATTGTTAAGCTTCTGGATTTCTGATTGCTGTCTCTGTATGGAGTCTTGCAGCCTATTAAATTTGGCATTATGTTCTTGAATAACCTTTTTAAGTTCGCTGCTACTGTGTCTGTATGTTCCCTGGCTGTTTCTGCATTCTATAGAATTTCCTTTCTTATTTCTAGAAGAGTTCTTTATATTAATCTTTTGTATTCTGCCTCTAGTAATTTCAAGAAGTTCTCTTCCTCCAGAGAATTTATTGATTCTTTATTTTGGGAGCTTGCTGAAGCCATCATGGACTGCCTCTTTATGTGACTTGATATTGACTGTTGTCTCCGAACCATCAGTAATTTATTATAATTTTATTTTGTGTTTGCTTAGTGAGACGTAGCTTCTTATTTTGTTTTGTTTTGATATGCCCAAGTAGGCTGCTCATGTGCACTAGTTTGATTTTTGACACCTTTGGATCTTTAACGTCCTGTCACCAGGTGGTTAGTTCTGTAACTAAGTATGTGCACACAGGAGTCCATTAAATTTTCCTATATGGGTTCAGCTCGGGTGTTCAGGCAGTCTGTCACCAAGAGTGTGATGCAAACTCTCACCCCCAGTCCTAGAGAGGCATGGGTGATTGGTGCAGGCATTGGACTCTGGCTGTGGTAGGGGATCACGCACTGAGCCAGGCAGGGGGCTGACGGCTGCCCCTGAGAGTCTGAAAGGAAAGCGTGCCCCTATTCTCAAGGGTAAGTAGGTAGGTGAGTTTTGCAGCCGGACTAAGAGCACCCCACTCTGTTGGCTGTAAAGACTCAAGGGCACCACTTTTTCTTGAATTCCTGTAGCAGGTGACTAGGCATTTTAGGTGCTACCACCAGTCCTCAAGACCCTGCTGCAGATCGATAAAAGTGCCAACTTAAGTGGCAGGGCTGTTTCGAGGGTCACAAATCTGCCCGTTCACAGCTGAAGCAGTTGAAGTTAAACTTCAGATGTTTGCCCTGTCATACTGTGGCCATGAGGTCTAACACTGCTGAGATGGGTCCCCAGAAGTCTATACAGGGGTGTAAGGCACTCAGAGT
Source organism: Trichechus manatus latirostris (assembly GCF_000243295.1). Classification (NCBI taxonomy): domain Eukaryota; kingdom Metazoa; phylum Chordata; class Mammalia; order Sirenia; family Trichechidae; genus Trichechus; species Trichechus manatus. The sequence goes on from NW_004444105.1 coordinate 4,483,621, forward strand.
CTGCGGACCGCTGATACCTGTGGCCAGCAAAGGAGCTGTGCTGACCCTGTGTTCCTGGCCTGGGGAGCCAACAGCTTATTTGTTCCCTCTCCAAGCCCAGGAGAATGGGTCAGGGCACCTTTTGGGATCTACTTCCAGCCCAGCAGACTCCCAGTGCAGAACATGGAGGAAGGAGGTAAAAGGGAGAGAGGTTTTTCCCAAATCTGGTGCAGAGCACGGAGGGAGAAAGTAAAAGGGAGAGAGGTTTTTCCCAAATGGGCTTTTTTTTTTTTTTTAAATCCCCACCAAAGGGTGCACGCATGTACTTATCCTAGCTTCTTGGGAGCTGCTCTTCACTGGTTCAGAGTGTCCAAGCAGAATCTCTGCTGCCGGATCTCTCTCGATGTGGAAATTGCTTCCTGAGCGCATGCACAGCACAGCTGTTTGCCTGCTTCACCGTGGACTGGCACATCTGTGGCTCTGCAGTTTCGCCGCTGTGGCGCTAGCCCTTCTCACCTCTTCCAGTCTTCCTCTCCCGTATCACTCAAACAGATTTCTTAACCTTGCCTTGTTCAGGGCCGCCAGATGTTCACATAGAATCAAATCACTTGTTTTTCCAGGTCTTTGTTGTAAGAGGGATATAGGAAGTGCCTAACTACTCCGCCATGTTAAACACGCCTCCTGATGTAAAGAAATTTCACAGTTAATTGCCATCCTTGTAAATCTCACCTACTTTCCTGCCATTGCTTTGATGTGAAATTGTACTCACTCTATTGATAAATATCGCTGTTTTGCCTGTAAGTCAGAGCATACCGTTACAGCCAAACTGAATTCATGCTCTCACGTGGTTCATTCTCTCAGTAAACTTTGTTTAAACACCAAATTAGAGTGTTGGTTCAGTGACTTCATGAGGACTATCTCAACCCATGGCTCAGAGGCACCATTTCTTAATGAAATAGAATGTAATAGAAAATATGAAAGTGTTTCAGTTACACACACACACAGACCAATATGTACATATATACATATTTATGTGTGTACTGGATTGCAACATGAAGTGCATTTCTTGTTGTGGATGATGTTCAAGAAGTTCGAAAGCTACACTGTAAAGCATCCTGTTGTTCCCACATTGTGCCTCCTCACATCACGTTCCTTGAGCCTGAATGCTCTCCTCCCCCCATTAGCACCTACCACTTATCCTTCCAAAGAACCACTCCCTCCAAAGAAGTTCCAGCTGACTTCATTGTTTGTTCTAGATACCCTTTGTATAAGCCTTTTGAATGTCTTATGCATAACTCTGCCCTAGTGCTGGCCAGGTGATGCTATAATAGTTGGCTTGCTTCACTGCTTTACCGATGTCTGGTCTTGTAATGGAGAGCTTTGGGGCCTGTCAGAGCCCTTGTGCATGAATTTGAAACTGCAGCTAAGAGTCAGTTTCTTTGTGTGGCTGCATCATATATTCCAGGAAAGTAGGATCTGGAGTGGGGTCTGGAGAAGCATAGAGTCAATCTGCAAAGAAAAGGATGAAGTCCAGCAGTGAAGTGAAGCAGTGATAAGTGTGGAGAGTCCTCACAGGTGTCCACGTCCTTGGTGAAGGACTTTTATGGCGTTGGGTTACAGGTGATACTTCCCCTTTTCCGCTCCGGCTAACTTCAGCCTGGTGCTGTCACTGAGTCAGGTGCAGCTGTGGGTGGATAAAGACTGTGTCACGTCCTGTTGCACATGTTTCCCCACATCTAGCACTGTAGTGTCAGTAGCTGCTCAGCAAACATTTTCTAACCAGGCCAGCACCCAGGGGAGTCTCTAGGGCACTGCCAAGGGCAGACATATGGGTCAGTTCTTCCACACTCACTGAAAAAGCATGAGGATCAGTGGTGTCTCAGGAAAAGAAAACTTTAAGTGCCATCAGTGAGACAGATGAAATCCAAAAAAAAAACCCATTGCTGTCGAGTCGATTCCAACTCATAGCTACCCTATAGGACAGAGTAGAACTGCTCCATAGGGTTTCCAAGGAGTGGCTGGTGGATTTGAACTGCCGACCTTTTGATTAGCAGCTGAGCTCTTAACTGCCCCAGGGCTCCATGCTATCTAATTTTTATCTGGATTTCTAGACTAACAGCTATGTTTTTTGAGAAAAACATGTTTTTCCTTGATGGCAAAACCAGAATGTGAAACTGTATGCACTGAGGGGTCTTAACCTAGTGACCATCTGCACACTTCAGAATAAATGTACTCAGGAAGAGTGCTATCTGGCTGCTATTGCCAACAAGATATTTTTGCAAGATAGGCAAAGAAAATACATGTAAACATCTTGTGATCATGATGTAAGCATCCAGTGAAACTATTCGTAATCACTAACTATACTATTAATAATCAATAACCAATCAAAATGATTATTACAACATTCATTGATTTTCCTGTAATTGCCCGCCCTATGGTTGGTTCTTCTTTTTACCCCATAAGAATACTTGTATGAGGAAATTGCCCCAGGACTACCTGGTTCCATTTTCAATGGTCTATGTAGTTCCCCAGTTTCAATTATTTTAAACCCTTAATAAACCTCTCTGTTTTAACTTGAAACAGCATTCCAGTTTTTCTTTACAACAGTGGGAAGAAAGTCTGGGAGGTGTGCAAGGAAATTAAAGAAAAATTGAGGTACCTGATATAATCTGAAATGGCCAGTTTGAGGATTGGGTGCGATTCTTTGCTGGTTCCAGTTTCACCCTAGCGGCAGCCATCTTCCATACTGTTTCTAAGAGAGGAGTGTCCAGTAATGATGATGTAACTACACTGCCACCCCTCCCAGTCACATACCTGTGAAATTGCCACATTGTAACCAATCTAAGAAAGAGATATATACCCTTTTAAGCAAATCGTCTTACACAGCTTGGCATAGGAAGTTCTCCTTACAAGTTCTACAGGAGTCCCATTTCATGAGTTCCTGCCACAGAAAGCTGTCTTAACAAGTTCCCTCCAGAGGAAGTCCTGCCTTAAAATGATCTACTACCAATCGAGTATTGTCTATCAATGATCTAAGCCTGTAACCAATCAAGTAATGTCTTTCAATGATCTAAGTTTGTAAATACAAATCAAATAATGTGTTTCATATCTGTTGTTCCCCTCCTATAAAATGTGGCTGCTTAATTGCCATTTTGAATTACTGGATTCCACCGCATGGAGTTCAGTCTTCCCAGCTTGAGCTGTCTCTTTTCTTTCAATAAATGTCTCAATTTTACATTAGTCAGAGTATGGATGGTTACTCTATGACAGGGGCAAGGAGAGTTGAATGAATGGCAGGGATAAGGCTGATGTAGGAAGACTAGAGCCCTAGCTCTCCACCCCTACGAGACAAGTATCCTTGGACAGTGAGTCCTGAGCCTACTTCCTTAACTGTGAAACGGTGATAACAATACACAATTCAGACTTATTGTGAGGGTTAAATATGGGTGCAGGATTCATCATAATGCCTTGTACCGAGTGGACAGTAGTCGACTTTTCTTTGGCCCATCCTTCATTCATTCATTCATTTGTTCTTTCCCTCCTTCCTTCCCTTCTCTCTTCTTTACTCCCTCCCTCCTTCCCTTCTCTCTCCTCTTTACTGCCTTCCTCCCATCTCTCCTTCCTTCTTTTCTTTTTTTCTTCCTTCCTTCTCTCTTTGATGTAAGATCTACTCCTTCTCTGGTTTCCTAGGGTGGGAATGAAATGGCATGATCTTCAGAGCTAAAATGGAAGAAAAGAACAACACAGAGGTGGGTCCAAGATGGCGGAGTAGTCAGGCACCTCCTGTGGTCCCTGTTACTACAAAGACCCAAAAAAATAAGTGAATCAATTGTATATGACAATCTAGGAGCCCTAAACATCAAACACAAAGTTGAGGAATCGGACTGAGTGGCAGGGAGAGGTAGAGATGGTTCAGAAGCACTGAGGAGTTGCCAGATGTGACCTGGTGGGAGCTGACACACTTCAGGCCAGATAGGCTGGCATTGGTGGTGAAGCAAGCAGTGACACTCAGGAGGCATTCTCCACATTGGGAGAGACTGAGCATCGGAGAGTCTACCATACCTCCACAACCAGTGAAAAGTGGTGCTCAAACAGCAAAAGATGAGTACATGCGTTTGACCTATTGCACGGATCAAAAAACACCCCCTTTGGGAAAAACCTCTCTCCTATTTACCTGTCCTGTCCCTGCTGTGCACCAGGCCCCTGGCCAGCTTCAGCAAATGCCGAGTCCACTGGGCTGGAAGTGGGACCCGTCACCTGCCCTGAACCATTCTTACGGCCTTGGAGAGGGAACAAATTAACAAACAGGAAAAAATAATCAGCCAGCTCCCCTGAGCTGGGAACTCAGGGTAGGCACAGCTCGTTTGTCTAGGCACAGGCATAAGGGGTCCATGGACTTGGAATGCCTTTCACCCCTGCGTAGACCTGTGTGGGTCCGTTTCAACAGCGTAGGCCCTCATTAGCACAATACAACAGGGTATATACCTGAAGCCTAACTTCAACTGTATCAGCTATATGGTGAAGTGGCAAGTTTGTGACATTTGACACTGCTTTGCACATTAAGCAGGGTCCTCACGTACCCACATCAGGGGGCTGAGGACTGGTGGCTCCACCCATGCCACCTAGACACCTGCAATAGGGGTCCAAGAATAAGTGGTGCCTCCCAGTCCTTACAGACAACAGCATTGGATGCTCACAGTACAGCTGCAAAACCCACCCACCTACACACTCTAGGGAACAGGGACACGCTTTCCTTCTAGATTCTCAGGGACAGCCGTCAGCCTCCTACCCTGCTCTGTGTGTGACCCCCTTCTACAGCCTGATACTTGTGCCTACACCAATCACCCCTGCATGTCTATAGGTGAGAGCCTGCACTACCTGGACACCTGAGCTGAACCCATACAAGAAAAATAAACAGATTCCTGGGCTCACATACCTAATAACAGATCTAACCACCTGGTGACAGGACATAACAGCTTCAAAGGCACCAATAATCAAACTACCTCACAGTAGAATCCTATTTGGGCATATCAAAACAAAACAAGAAGCTAGGACACAGTAAGCAAAGATAAAATAAAGAAATATAATAACTTATTGACAGCTGAGAGACAAGAGTCAGTATCAAAGTACATAAAGAGGCAGACCATGATGGCTTCAGCAAGCTCCCGAAACAAAGAATTAAGAAATCTTCTGGAGGAAGAGACCTTCTTGGAATTACCAGAGGTAGAATACAAAAGATTAATATACAGAACTCTTCAAGAAATCAGGAAGGAGATCATGCAAAACACATAACAAGCCAAGGAACACATGGACAAAGCAATAGAGGAACTTAACAAGATTACAGAAGAGCATAATGACAAATTTAACAGGCTGCCAGTATCCACAGAGAGACAGCAATCAGAAATCCAGAAGATTAACAATAAAATTGGAGAATTAGACAACTCAAAAGAAAGTCATAGGAACAGAATTGAGGCAATGGAAGTCAGAAGTAGTGAGATTGAAGATAAAACACTTGACACCAACTTATTTGAGGAAAAATCAGATAAAAGAATATTTTTTAAATGAAAAAACTCTAAGAATTATGTGGGAGTCTATCAAGAGGAATAACCTACGAGTGATTTGAGTAGCAGAACAGGGGGAGATAACAGAAAATACAGACAGAAATATTGAAGATTCATTGATAGAGAACTTCCCTGATACCATGAAAGACGAGAAGATATCTATCCAAGATGCTCATCCAACCCCACATAAGGTAGATCCTAAAAGAAAGTCACCAAGACATATTATAATGAAACTTGCCAAAACCAAAGATAAAGACAGACAGGGATAAATGAAAAGTCATCTACAAAGGACAGTCAATAAGAATAAGCTTGGACTACTCAGTAGAAACCATGCAGGCAAGAAGGCAATGGGATGACATATATAAAGCCTTGAAGGAAAAAACTGTCAGCCAAGAATTACATATTCATGTTGAAGTTATCTCCGCGGTTCACTGTTCAGCCTGGGAGTGGATAGCCCCATAAAACCAAATGAGACTAACGAGGTACAGGAGTCCAGTGACAAGGGCCAGAAGGCAGAAGGGGACAAGAAAGCTGGTGATAGGGAACCCAAGGTTGAGTAAGGATATTGTTGATGTGTTGTGAGATTGTTAACCATTGTCACAGGGCAACATGTGTAGTAACTGTTAAATGAGAAACGATTTTGTTCTGTAAGTCTTCATCTTAAGTGAGAATAACAGCACAATTGGAAGAGCGTAGTCAGTGTCACTGAACTGTGCATGTAGATATTTTTGAAATGGTGTATCTTGGGCTATGTGTATTTTCACCAAAAAAAAAGTTGAGAAGTTAGAGGGTTGACATGTTGTGGGGTTGTTAACCAATGTCATAAAACAATATGTGTATTACTGTTTCATGAGAAACTATTTGTTCTGTAAGCCTTCACCTGAAGTACAATTAAAAAAAAAGAATTACATATTCAGCAAAACTGTTTCTCAAATATGGTGGCAAAATTAGGGCTTTTCCAGATAAACGGAAGTTTAGGGAATTTGCAAAAACCAAACCAAAATTACAAGAAATACTAAAGGGAGTCTGACAGTTATAAAATCAATAACATCAGCTAACAATCCAAGACTAGAACACAAGACAGAGCAGGCAGATTTCAACCCAAATTGGAAAGTCACAAAAATAAATCAAAGCTAAAACACTGAAATTAGGAAAACAAAACCATCAATACGTAAAAGATGACAATATTAAAACAAAAAAGAGGGACAGAAAATGTAGTCATAGATCTTTCATATAGAGAGGAAGTCAAAGCGATATAAAGAAATAAAAGAGTGGTTCAAATTTAGAAAAATAGGAGTATATATTAAGGAACCACACAGGAAACTAATAATGCTACACATCGAAATAAAAAACAAGAAAAACATAAAGACTCAGCAAATACAAAATCAACAACAATGAAAAAGATGAAAAGAAAATACATAAAGAAAAAAGACTCAGCACAAAAAATTAAGTGGAACAAAGAAACTGTCAACAACACACAAAAAAGACATCAAAATTACAGCACTAAACTCATACCTGTCAATAATTACACTGAATGTTAATGGACCAAATGCACCAATAAAGAGACAGAGAGTGGCAAAATCGATAATAAAAACAAGATCCTTCTGTATGCTGCCTGTAAGAGGCACACTTTAAACTTCAAAACACAAACAAACTAAAACTCAAAGGGTGGAAAGAAATATGTCAAGCAAACAACAATCAAAAAAGAGAAGGAGTGGTAATATTAATCTCTGACAAAATAGACTTTTAAAGTAAAAACCACCACAGAGGATAAGGAAGGACACTATATAATGATTAAAGGGTCAATACACCAGGAGGACATAACCAAAATAAATATTTATACACCCAATGACAGGGCTCCAAAATACATAAAACAAACTCTAACAGCATTGAAAAGAGAGATAGCTCCACAACAATAGTAGGAAACTTCAACACACCTCTTTCACTGAAGGAGAGAACACCCAGAAAGAAGCTCAGTAAAGACACGGAAGATCTAAATGCCACAATGAACCAACTTGATCTCATAGACATATACAGAACACTGCACCCAGCAGCAGCCAAGTATACTTTCTTTTCCAATGAGCACAGAACATTCTCCAGAATAGACCACAGATTAGGTCATAAAGCAAGCCTTAACAAAATCCAAAGCATCAAAATATTACAAAGCATTTTTTTTTTACCATAAAGCCATAAAAGTAGAAATCAAGAACAGAAAAAGCAAGGAAAAAAAAAAATCAAACACATGGAAATTGAGCAATACCTTACTCAAAAACTACTGGGTTTTAGAAGAAATTAAGTATGGAAAAGAAATTCTCAGAATCAAATGAGAATGAAAACACATCCTACTAGAACCTTTGGGACACAGCAAAGGCAGTGCTCAGAGGTCAGTTTAAAGCAATAAATGCACACATCCAAAAGAAGAAAGGACCAAAATCAAAACATTAACCCTACAACTCGAACAAGTAAAAAGAGAGCAGCAAAAGGAGCCCTCGGACAACAGAAGAAAGGAAATAATAAGAATTAGAGCAGTATTAAATAGAGAATAGAAAAAGAATTGAAACTGTTAACAAGACAAAAAGCTGGTTCTTTGAAAAGATCAACAAAATCATTAAACCACTGGCCAAACCGACGGAAGAAAAACAGGAGAGGAAGCAAATAACCCATATGAAAAATGAGATGGGTGATAACACAACAGACCCAAATGAAATGAAAAGAATCATAATATGAAAAATTGTACTCTAACAAGCTTGGAAACCTAGAGGAAATGGACAAATTTCTAGAAATTCACTATCTAACTAAACTAACACAGAGGTAATACAACAAAATAAACCTATAACAAAAGAAGAGGTTGACAAGGTAACTTAAAAACTCCCAACCAAAAAGAAAAAAAAGCCCCGGTCCTGACAGTTTCACTGGAGAATTCTACCAAACTTTCAGAGAACAGTTAACACCACTACTACTAAAGGTATTTCAGAGGATAGAAAAGGATGCAATACTTCCAAATTCATTCTATGAAGTCAGATAACGTGATACCAAAATCAGGTAAAGATACCACAAAAACAGAATATTACAGACGAATATCCCTCACAAACATAGATGCAAAAATCCACAACAAAATTCTAGCCAATAGAATTCAACAATATATCAAAAAAATAATTCACCATGATCAAGTGGGATTTATAGCAGGTATGCAGGGATGGTTCAATATTAGAAAAACAAACTATGTAACCCATCACATAAATAAAACAAAAGACAAGAACCAGATGATCTTGTCAATTGATGCAGAAAAGGCATTTGACAAAGCCCAATATCCATTCATGATAAAAACTCTCAGCAAAATAGGAATAGAAGGGAAATTCCTCAACATAATAAAGGGTGTTTATACGAAGCCAACAGCCAACATCATCCTGAATGGGGAGACTTGAAAGCATTCCCCTTGAGAACGGGAACCAGACAAGGATGCCCTTTATCATCACTCTTATTCAGCATTGTATTGGAGGTCCTAGCCAGAGCAATTAAGCTAGAAAAATAATAAAGCACATCAAAATTGATAGGGAAGAAGTCAAAGTATCTCTATTTGCAGGTGATATGGTCTTATACACAGAAATCCCCCAAAAATCCACAAGAAAACTACTGGAACTAATAGAAGATTTCAGCAAAGTTTCAGGATACAAGATAAACATACAAAAATCAGTTGAATTCCTTTACAGCAACAAAGAGAACCTCGAAGAGGAAATCACCAAATCAATACCATTTACAATAGCCCCCAAGAAGATAAAATACTTAGGAATAAATCTAACCA